>NC_135426.1:13550833-13890000 GCF_051991245.1 Festucalex cinctus
CGCAGAGCAAACAACGTGCCGTCTTGAAAATCCCATAGAAGGTCACAGTCGCACACACTGCGACGTCTTTACTATTTGACCAGTTTCCAGTGCAAATATCACGACTCTGGCGTTTCTTTCGCATGCACGTGCGCCTGTTTAACCCTTTCCTCATGTGTTTGCTTCGCAGAGCCGCAGCTGAAGGGCATCGTCTCGCGGCTCTACTGCCGACACGGGTTCTACCTTCAAATGCTGCCGGACGGCACCATGGAAGGCACAAAGGACGAAAGCAGCTCCTTCTGTAAGTCAACACGTGTTGGAGATGTTGTGAGAGCCTGTTCGTTACTCCAATTGGAGAACACACTCGATAATGGTGATAGGTCGGGCTGTTGCTGCTGTCTCGAGATCTCAATCCATCAATGCATGAAGGCCCCTTGGCTCGATTCACATCAGACATCCTTCCCATACAGAGTGAGAAACGCAACAGTGCATTAAGGAAACACGACCAAAACATTCCTGTTTTCCCTCCAAGCCTCCCAGCCGGATTACTTTTGTATTATGGGATGTCACTGATGTGGCAACACAGCATTTTTCTGTCACAACACCGATTTAGACGGAAAACATGAAGTTAGCACAATTGTGAGATTTACGGCCCGGCGGGAGGGGCAACGGCCGCCTGGGTGGAATTTACATTCGAGCAATTCATTAAGACTTTTTTGGCTGCAGGGCCGCAGTTTGTCCTTTTTATGACGTAAACATTGGCAGGCTGACATTTGCTGAGTGGGGACTTTGTTTGCTTTGATGTTTCGAATTGGTCAAGCAGACCAAAGGCGAAGAGACACTTACTTCTGAGGTCTGATGAGGAAGCCTTCGATGGCCTTCAAAACAAAATGTTCGGGGTTAGAGTGTCACCTGTGGCAAGAATTAGGAAGCAACTGACACTGCAAGTGGGTATCGAGCAACACTGCAAGATGAGACCTGGGATGCGTGTCACTTTGTGTTGCGCCGCTGCCTGGCCATGACACAGGCAATCCTTTCTTCACGGGCCAAAAACATAGGGACACCTGTCGGACTCTATTTGTCACCCACCCTCATGGACTGCCTGGCCAGTGCAGCCAAGTCATGGGCAAAAAAGCCGAGAGGAAGATCGACACGGGGCTAAAAGCACATACAAGAATCAGCATTCTCTACCTATCATTTTGAAATCTCCTTGAATTATTTATATGTTCAAATTCACTCATTCACTGGCAGCACAGTAAAAAAATTCTTTTGACGTCTTTTGCCGTCAGTGGCAGTGAGTGAATTAATAGAGTAGAATCCTGTACATCCACTTTAAAAGAAATACTTTTCTAACATTGTCATTCATCCAGGTCATTTCAGCCTCATAGCATTGAATCGATTGCAACTGTGACAAGCAGGACTTGGTTTTGGTTATTTTCTTTTTTTTTTTTTTTTTTTTTTTTTTTTTCTTTAAGAAAAAAAAAGTAAGGTTTTGGTTATTTTCAATGATGTTTCACCTCTCATCTCATCAGGGCTTCACCAGTTTATGGCTAGATAGGACCGCTCTAACCTGAGTGTTGTGTGGAAAACCAGACATTTTTCTACTGTTTCGCTTTGAGATGCAAGTAGAAAGCAGACTCTTGACCTGAACAGTTATTCCGTCAGTGTTGCACCTGATTTGGTTTCTGGTATCAATGATCATATTTCCACACGGCGGCCAAGGAAGCCAAGGTCAGACTTTGCACCAGACACCCCATTTAACTGATTTTATAATGTGTGTAATACTATCATCTTATTCAAAATGTTTTTCCACGCCCAATTAGGCGTTCTACTTAATTTGACCCCGAACGACTCTGTTGCAGAAATAAAGAAGCGGGTTGACGATGCGGTAAGACAAAAGGAAGAAAAGAAGAAAGAAGAGAGGAAAGCAAGATTGGGGTGATGAAAGCCATATTGACTCTCAGCGTGTAGATCAGAAAGCCACAAGGAGCGGCGTCATCCTCTGACTTTTATCCTCTTTAATTAGCATCTCCCGCTGTTGGAAGGAAATGTTATTTATCTGCGTCTTTGCTCTGGAACATGTCTCGCTCGCTCTCGCCCTCCCTCTCTCCCATCCACCCCCATCTGAGTCTCTTTGTCTGACTTTCCCCCGTGCTTGATATCATTCAGCAAAAGAAGAGAAATCAAAGGCTTTGAGAACTGCGAGGAACAGGACGAGGACTGTGATAGTGAGCGCTTGAGGAATAGCAAACGACGAGAAATGGGATGGGGTAGCCGGCGTGTCTTATGTAATCGAAAACAATCCAGAGGTACAACTCCAAACATTGAATCTTAAATCATATTTCAGTGCCATTCAAGCCTTGATTTCCTCCAGACAAGACAAAGTGGCATCAATGAGAAAGCATCTTTTTTTGCTCAGTGGGACATCGACTTGAGAGGCATTTGCATAGCAATGGAAGGAAATATGATGTTTTCTTAACATTGAACCCAGGGGCAGCAGATAAAATGAAAACGGCAGAGGCCCCAGAATCAAACCCTGTGGAACACCATATGACAGTGGGGTAGTAGTGAAGGAGTCAGAGCAACCAGTTAACACAAAAAGGTCTGTCTGAACTTAGAGTTGATTCATTCCAGCCCCTCAAAAACGCCGGTCATTTTTTTTCGCAGAGGATAACGAATATATGCCTTTGATCATTAGATGTTGTTACCGTATGTCTTAAAAAATAAAAAAAGTAAAAAAGTATATATTTGTTTAGGGGTAGCATGGTGGGTGAGTGGTTAGCACGTCCGCCTCCCAGGACTGAGGACTCGGGTTCGAGTCCAGGCTCTGGCCTTCCTGGGTGGTGTTTGCATGCTCTCCCCGTGCCTGCGTGGGTCTTCGTTAGCCTAAGGGTATTCCGGCAGGTTTATTGGGAGCTCCGAATTGTGGATGGTTGTTTGTCTCTGTGTGCCCTGCGATTGGCTGGCAACCAGTCCGGGATGTACCCCGCCCTACTGCCCAAAGCCAGCTGAGATAGGCTCCAGCACCCCCCGCGGCCCTTGTGAGGAATAAGCGGTCAAAGAAAATGGATGGATGGATTGTTTAATTTTTATAACTAATGTGATAATAATGCTAATTTTGTTAGCCTGTCTATGTTGTTTTCCATTAAATTTTAGCATTAAGCTAGCAGACATTTCTAAATCAAATACACAACGTGTAATTCTGTTCAAGTATCACTGTAATACTGTTGACATCATCCAAAGGAAATCTCTGAGAGGTGCAGCACAAAGCAATGGCAAAGTCGCACAATCCCGCCATTTGCATCGCTTAACTTTGTGTCTAGCTGCCACTGACCCTCCTCCCCCTCCTCCTGCTCATCCTCCCCCCGCATCCAATTTACCTCCACGTTCTCCTTGCTTATTTATTGTCTCTATGATCTCCAGGCCTCAAATTGACTGGCGGGATTGATTTGGCAACACCTTCCTCCCGTCCCTCTCGTTTCCCCTCCCCCGGAGGACAACAAATAAAAGTAAACAAGAACTTTTTTGATCATTATTTTTTTTTTTTTTTGTAGAATCAAATTGAATAAAACTGAGGACGAGTGAGAGCTTGTGGGAAAACAAGACACTTGTATTATTCGGGAAAAGTGATGATGATGATGGATGTGAAAGCAAGGCCCTATTTATTGGGTGCTGTGGAAGAAAGCAAACGATTTGTCAGTCTGAAGGCGAAAATTATGCAAAAGGCGGCTGAGGGCCGAAGAAAAGTCAAAGCAGCACTTGAAAGGCAGGCAGGAGGCTACTGTACAAAGAAACCTCACATTGGATTTTTTCTTTTTTTCCCCAGTCATGCGCTCTCCCCTCTATTTGTCCTCCCATTGTGACACTTGGCTCATTTGCGAAAGCGCCTCTTTGAGATGCAGAGATCGATGAGGCAAATAGAAGCAGAGCCCCTCCGGAAAGACAAGGAGGAACACGTGCAGCGGGTGAGGGGCTCTGCGTTTCAAACCGAACAGACATGACCACAATGAGGCGGTTTATTTCAGTTAATGGAAAAGTTTGACGCGTTTCCATTCAAAACGCCTCCCGAGTAAGTTGCACTCACTCCTAAACTTTCCTTCTCACCATTGTAGCCGTGATTGACTTTCTGTCTCCATCCATTATGCCGGCACAACTCCCGAGTTGAAATTGATTGGAAACTTGCGAGTATTACATTTTTCATTTCCAGGAAAAATCCTTCATCCATCCATCCATCACTTGAGAATGCACACACGTAATTGAGGTCATTGACGAAATGCATGGTGCCGCTGTTGCTATCGATGTTCACACGTGCGTGTGTAATTCCAAGGTGGCCTTTGAACGATCCAAAATGGGAAAGAAAAAGCGGCGGGGCGTCAAAATGAGGATTTTGCGTCACACATTGCCACTGGTGTCTTTTGCCTGCGTGTTCACCCAATCTGAAGTTTTGTTAATTCCTCCAACTTTGTCACGACTATTCTGTATTCTTCTTTGTGTGTTTTCAACAGTGCAGTTCAACTTGATTCCTGTGGGCCTCCGCATTGTGGCGATCCAAAGCACCAAGACGGGGCTCTACGTGGCCATGAACAGCGAGGGCTACCTCTACACTTCGGTAAGGACCGCTCATGGATTGGTGAATTAGCAGTGGTTCTCAACCTTTTTTCAGTGACACACCTGTAAAATATTTTTTCAACCAAGTACCCCTTAACCAACACAGAGCATTTCTGATTGAAGAAAATAAAAGACTTAAAAGTGAGTGCTGCGCCATCATTGTCTGATTTATTCAATTTTGGAACTCTATTTGTATTTATGTGGCCTCTTGAACTACGTATTTTCCGCACTATAAGGCGCACCGCATTATAAGGCGCACCTTCAATGAATGATATATTTTACAACTTTTTCCATATATAAGGCGCTACAGTAGAGGCTGGGGTTACGTCATGCATCCATTAGATGGTGCTGCGCTAAAGGCAATGTCAACAAAAGTCAGATAGGTCAGTCAAACTTTATTAATAGATTACAAACCAGCTTTCTGACAACTCCATTCACTCCCAAAATGAATAAACAGCTGTTTTATTATCTTCTCTGAGGTAAAGTATTAGTATTAGCTAGCGATCCAAGATGGCGGGATCTTCTGCACATGCGCGTCACCGACCGTGCAGGCTCACCGATAGCGTCTTGACAGCGTGACCTCAATATTGATCCATATATAAGGTGCACTGGATTATAAGGCGCATGGTCAGCTTTTCAAAAAATTGAAGGCTTTTAGGTGCGCCTTATAGTCGTGAAAATACGGTATTTGGAAATAAAAAGATATAACTTTAAAAATAAATACATAATTAATTTAATTATAAATAAAGATTTGTGCACATACAAAATATCAACATTAAGTGTCCTCCTTTGGGATCATACTAAAGCTCTGTTGTCAAAAAAAAAATAATTAACTAAATTTTAAATAAAGTTTTCAAGTCATTGACAGGTGATTCTAGGTGGCAGATGACAAGTTGGGTCAAACCATTCTGGTATGGATGCTGGGTTTTAGTATACTGAAATTGAATAGCCTACACAATATATAATTAATGTTAAGAACTTATATTTTTCTAAAATATTTACATATGCTTTATAAATATACGTGTATTGTAAAACCTCACGTACCCCATGGAGCGCCTCCATTTGAAAAACACTGGTCTAAGGGGAGATCAACACACACCTGACTTGCTCCGCAGGGCATTTGGTATGCTCAGTAGTTGACTTTTGACTGATGTGATGGTATGTCGTGTGATTTTTATTTTTTGTCATTATTTTAATCCCTCTGCATTATCTTGAGCAAAGTGATCGATTATAGCAGTGCCATTGATACGTAAAAATTTATGGGCACATTTTGAGCAATTGTGGCTTCTTTTTTTTTTTACTGTACTCATTTTTAAACAGTTGAACACGGCTGTAGGCTTTAATCTAAAAGAGAGAAGGTGACCCACTTCTCTTTAATGCAGGGAAAGCACCCCTGCAGAAAAAGTTTGAGAAAATCCCTGTGAGATGACAGGGAAAGGCGGGTAGCCGGATGTGGGAGGGAGGGGTGGGGGGGATCTTTTGTTTCCCGTCCCGACCTTAAACAACCTGCTCGGCTCTTATTCTCCGAGTGTAAGCCTCCAAATGAAAGCTAGAGGGCAAAGCTGCAGGAAAGAAATTGAGGAGGGAGGCTTTTTTTTTTTTTTTTGTTCACCTTAGAGGGGTGATGTGTCTGGAAATGTGCAAGTCAAGTATTGCATGGTGTCCCCCGCCCCAAGATGAATCCGAAAGAGCCTCAGTGAGCGCTGGCTCTGCAATGCGGGAAGAGGAGTGATCGGTCCGGGCTGCAAAGGGTGACCATCAGAGCAGTGCAACCTCATTAAGGGAAAGGTTATGCTGCTAAAACTCGATGTGTCCTGTTGATCAACTGGCACACTCGATATCTTAACTACTTTAAGAAAGCGTAGAGATGCTGAAGAAAATATCTCAGACCAAATGTAGCTAATGCTAACACATAATGAGAACCATAAAAGACGGGCTATTGAGTAGCATCTAAATGACAAAAACACATGTAGACAGACAGCATATTTTCTTGATCATCTTTCATTTACTAAGTTACTTACAATAGTTGCGAAACTTGTATTCGTGCCTTTATTAAATTGCCCCCACCCCCAGTGGCCAGGTTGTGTACACCAGAAGTGTTGACAATTTTCAAGTCATTTATTGCTACTTGGGGGAGAAAAATGGTTAAAGCAGAACTCTGGAATAATTGCACTTGCTTGTGGCGATCTCAAGTGTATTAAAAAAACAAAAAACAAATGGACAGTAAACAAATGTGCGTTAGCTAAGGAACAAGAAGCCAGTGACCCTGCTTAATTATCATGATTGCCTATTTTGAATTATTTAACACTTTGCTTCCCTTTCCACTAGCCTCGCGAAACAAGCAGTTTAGCTTGGAGAAGTCGGACAACAATAATAGTGCTAGATTCGGACTCTTAATGATTATATAGATGACGAGCTAGGCCGTTGTGTCGCTGTTACTCGTCCTTGCTTGGCGCCTTTCTATCTGTCTGCATTCTGACATACGTATCCAGTAGAAACCAGTTAAGGCCATCAGGCCACACATTCTCACACAGGGAGGCTGAGCCCACATGGGCGGACGGCCTAGACAGTATAAATGCAGGAACGATTCTGAATGGATCAGTTCCTCTTCCGCATACTAATAAAAGAGGGCTCCACAGCTGTGTGCTCAATCTTTCTGGCATCCAGTAAATATTTAAACTGACAACAATGAAGTCTTCTGGTTATTACTGATAGTATAACATCGTGAGCATTAAGATACAAGAACCAATGAAAGTTCCCACCCAGAACGTTACAATATCCAAGTGACTTATTTTGTGCCAGTTTGTTGTTGAGGTGGGAAGTACTCAGAAGACCACCGCATCGCTAACAGTACATGACTAAACTCCGTGTGGATTTGACTTCACTTTGGTTCCCTAGCTCCCTTTACTAGCTGTTTGTTGCCCGTTTGTTGGCTGTGTAAGTCTTTACTGGCTAACTATTGTCGTAAGCTTCATTGTGTTGTGGTTCATTTTTTTCCCCCTCCATAAATGCTTTGCTATCTCCATATCCTACTTAGGTGCAAGTAAATAACACTACTTGTAAATAAATAAACTGTTTTACCTTGAGGTAAATGCAAGTATAACCTACAAGACCAAAACATTTATGTATAATAAAGCTGCTAATGTTTATTGTAATACAGATTAATTTATCGCTTTGTTAAAAAAAACAAAAAACAAAAAAAAAAACATGGGAAGATGACCTTGAAATAATCGCGTATTAAATCACAATTGCAATATTGAGGGAAAAAATAATAATTATTATATATATATATATTTTTTTTTTTTAATTATTATTATTATTTTTTTCCCCAAAATCATTAAACCCTAGTTTGACTGCAATGTAAAAAACGGATCAGTATCACGTTCTTAGGAAAAAAACTCAATAAATAGCGATCTGCTGAGGACATGGTGGCCCATTTTATTAGACGTGCGGTGTGGAAAAGCCTCCTGGGAAGCGACAAGAGGGGAATTATGTGTGGCTGCTGCTAGTGTGTGTGTAGAGGACAGCGGAGGGGGGTCATGCTGTGTTAAACTGCATGATAAAGACACACACGAACGCACACACTTTCTCTCCTGGTCAATTTGGCTTTCCACCACATGCCCTCAGCAAAGCCACATGTGCAGTCAGTTATAAACACAGAAAGGCGGGAAGACATAATTGGGCCGGACCCTTACCGGTCCTCCACCATCCTCCCTACAGGGGGAAAAAGTTGCCAAATTCCAAACTCTGAGAACAAGAAATACAGCTTTAGGTCCTAATATTGAGAATGTCAATGAAGAAGGAGGGAAATTCATCCTCTTTATACTGTATATAAGCAGTTATGGTCACACTTTGGCTAGCTCCATCCAGGGCCATAGCTAGTCTTTTGGATGCCAAATGTAGACAGAATCAGAGACCCCCCCCCTCCTGTACTTTACTTCAATTTTGGCAAATGGAGACTTGTATAACATTGTATACACTAAACTTTATAAACATTGTATAACACTTTGACATCTTAAGTTAGTACATTTTGAGTATTAATGTTATATCCTTTAAAAAGTATGAATTTGACAAAATTGTCCTATATCCTGACTTGAGTAAAGTACTTCAAATCATTGAGGATTATTATCTAATAAGTCAAACATATTAAAAAAAAAAAAAAAGATACTGTAATTCAGAAGAACTTCATCAACATTTAATATACCTTATCTTTTCAACCACAGCGCCATTTATGTCACTCACCCCACTTCATCATATTTTAATATTTAAAAAGTAAGAAATATTGAAGCCATTATTTATTAACAATTGATTACAGAGCAATGATTTACAGTTTACTGTTGAACTGAACATTATGGAGAATTATTTTTATCCTATTGAATAATATACTGCAACAACCATCCCATGGTAATGTTCTTGATGTAATTTTAAAAAATATATAAATTCAGAAAAATTGTTCTGGAAGTTTCTATTGGTTGGCAGCTCTGCAATTTATTTTTTTTAATTTATTAAAGGGACAGTGTGAGAAACTCTTGCCATCTAATGGTGCACTAATAGAATGCAATGGCCTAAGCACACGCACTATAGGGCCTACCACCCATTTCTAAGTTTGTCTCCTTCGGTTATCTGTTGCAGAAAGATGGCGGCAAAACAAGTCAGCCTCCTGTAAGGTGCAGCGCAAACCATGTAATATAATTAGCGCTTACTAGCCCTATGATCATGTTTAAATAAATATATGTTTAAGTCATAGAACATATTTGTTTGCATATTATTGAAATTATCAGTGAGTTTTTAAAAAAAAATAATGACCAATTCTACACACTGTCCGATTAAGTGGAATTTTTCAGTTCTGTTATATTCATAGAGCTCTTTAACAACGCAAAAATATATTGTACTTTAGCCCAATACTCGATTATTCTACAGAACTTTCAGTCGTGGGATTAATCGGGGGAAGAAAATTTCTCTTCAAAATTTGGAAACTGCTCCTCAATCAAAGTCATTGATTAGTAAAACTGACCCTCAAAGAAATATACAGTATATACGTTCCCCTCCTCCTTGCTGACCTTCCTCCTCATCACTGCCATCAAATCACAAACCGCTAGTCTCTTTTTCCTCCGAGTCAGCACCCTTGTTTTTCACTCCCTCTGCTCTCCTGCCTTTGATGTTTATTTTCTCCAAGAAGAGTTAAGGTTCCGTTCCATCCCCACGTCCAACACCTTAACCAAGACTATGGAGCTCATGTACAAATGTTATAGATAAACTTGTGGAGGGAATCAATATTCAGACTTGAAAATAAGTCCATACAAAACTATTAGTATTATAAAGCTTGCGTTACTTGTATTACGAGTATAGCAAGGTTCTGGGTATGTGTGCATTGTATTTCATGAAAACCCTGCCTGTGAATGGTATGAAAATAAAAGTTGCAGAGGGGCCCTGACCCGATCTAAAGCTTTAATCAGCATGACGCGACAAACAGCAGCGTGCTCGTACTGCGCCTGAGCCGTATTGACGCCAGGAAATACATTTGTCCTCTTGAACGTGGTCAATAAACGTCTTCGACTTCCCAGTTAGGTTCCTCACATTTTCTTGTGTACAATCAAAGAGTAATCCGGGTTTTTTCTTGCCTAATGCTTATTGACTTTTCACAGAGGCCTCACATTGAATCTATTTCCTGGTAGAGCGCACGGGAAGCTTCATGGTAAATTATTTTATCTCCCTTTCTTTTTCTCGTCCCCTCTGGTGTCGTCACAACTGAGTGAACACCGGTCACATGGCTGCCTCGCGAGTGGAGTTGTGTAACGATGTGCGTGTTCGCAAACAGGTGCAACTTGAGGGGAGGCTTGAGCAAACACCTGCATGCTTTGCACAGAAACAAGCCTGGGAAGCATGACAGGGTGGTTGAGGGCTGCGTGTTTAGAGCACCGCCTACTGAAGAGTCGAGGATGTGCAGCAGGTTGAGGTTGAGGTTGTCTTTATTTAGTGCAGGCTACCCCTCAAGGTGACGAGGGTCGACCAAGAGACCCTTCATCGTTTGCCGAGAAAGAAATGATGAGATTGTCGTGACGGCTCTTCAGAGTAAAAAGCTCGGCGGACAGATGTGCATGTGCGTGAATAATGCGGAGACTTAAATGAGTGTGTTGTCACACAAAGTAGCACAGCTGACGGCACCCTGGAGGGAGGAGGATTGTGATGAATCTCCGCTTCTGTTTGCTAATCCAATGCCCAGTTGTTGGCAAACAACTGAAACAAGGATGGATTTTTTTTTTTTTTATCTCATTTTTTGGATATTCTGCCAAAAGCTTCAGGAAAAGCTCCCGACACAGACGGAGATCTGAAGGAATGTGACTGAGGGAGTGAGAGAGAGAAGAGAGAGAGAGAGCAAAGTCCTTATTCAGGCCTTTTCTGCTCACCCGTCACATCAAGGCTCCAAATCAATCCTGCAAATTGGTTTGTTCCCCGACAAGGTTACAACATGACGGAGGGATGCGAGGGAGGTATGGCGTGAACAAGGAGAGGCTGAATGTGGCGTCGAGAGGAAAAACGCGGGAGCTGGATGTCCCGCTGTTGACATATTGTCGAATACAAGCGTGTAAATGTGTGTTTGTGTGCTGAAGGCCAAAAGCGGGGTCGCTGGACCATCTAGAGGAAAGGAGGGGTGGATCGGCCCATTGTTTGTTACAGGTAAAACGTGGTATAAATAATGGCATCCCGGCATCAAGACCTCGCTCCAGTAACCCTGTCATGATGAAATGTGGGCTCCATTTCCCCACGTTCTCTTATCCCGAATGTGTTATTCTTCACCTATCGCCTTCCGCGTGCGTGTCTTCCAGGAACACTTCACGCCAGAGTGCAAGTTCAAAGAGTGCGTGTTCGAGAACTACTACGTCACCTACTCGTCCATCCTGTACAGACAGACGCAGTCGGGCCGGGCCTGGTACATCGGCATCAACCGGGACGGGCAGGTCATGAAGGGAAACCGCGTCAAGAAGACCAAGGGCGCCGCACATTTTCTACCCAAACTCATTGAAGGTAGATCGGAATCAGAAAGATTTTGCGGCGAGTCATTTGCAATCAGGCCCTTCGGGGGGGGGACTAATGTACCACCATTAACACCTCGTAATTATACAAATCAGACAAAATCGCATCTCTTTAGCGTTTAAATGAACTGCATCACACATACCAGAGATGCTGATTAGTGTGTGCAGATCGCAATAGATGTGTTTTAGCTAGTAGTCATACTTGGCTCAAGCAAGTTTTGCTGCATCCAACCAATCACAGGATTGAAAAATACTGACATATTAACTCATTTGCTCCCAAAAACGTAAAAAGACGTTCTATGTTAAATGTTTTTTGTGTCCCAAAGATGTATTTATACGTTTATGGTTTGTTTTTTTTATGCTAGAGCATACAGAAGGCTTTCATGCAGCCTCTCAACTGAGAAGAAAGGTTGAAGAAATGGCAGTTATTACACAAACGGCCAGCAGGTGGCAGCAGAGCAAAGGAGATCAACCAGGGCCACGTTGAAAAACAAGCTTAAATACTCACAATTCTAATTAGATTTGTGGATAATGATGAAACTTAGCTATATTCTAATGCTAATTGCTGATAAACTGAAACAGATAGAAATATACTTTTTTTTCCTGATGAAAGAAGAGACTTTAATCTTTCTTTTGGTAGTTTTCATGTTTTTATAGCAATAGAACACGCGATTCTGTGGGCCTTGCAAAATCACTCAAAATCCAGTAAAACAGCCATGAACGAAGGGGATTGCTTCTGCGAAAATGGCTGGGAGTGAATGCGTTAAAGGGAATTTCAGTGATCCCTAGCACCATCTAGTGGTCAGAGAATAGCATTAGAAGCATGCAGGCGCACGTACACTACGTGGCTCAGAGAGACGACATTTTGCAAGCCCACCACCAATTCTTATTTTGCGCAAGCAAAAGAGGATCTCGGCGAGCGACTGCGACTTGGCAGCCGTCGTGAAGCCTGGCGAGCCGAAATTAGCCGGAGCAGCTAGCTGCTAGCGGGAATTAGTCGGAGGCATAGGCTAACAAGAGAGGCTAGCGGTAGGAGCTAGCAGAAGAAAAAAAATAATAATAAAATAAAAAATGGGTCAGACACTCGATGCAATACCACCTGGGCTAACTACATTTGCAAAGTTGTCCTTTGTTGAAGTTGTCCGTAGCTGGAAGATGGGGGCGAAACATGGCATGCCTACATATAATTAGTGATTACTAGGCCTATGATTATATTTTTAAAAATATGCTTGTACGATACAACATATTATTTTGCATACTATTGACATATACAGTTTTTAAAATGGACCACTAGTTGGCGCTAGGGATCACTAAATGTCCTTTTAAGGTATTGAGGAAACAGTTCAACAGTACAAGTTAGATGGGCATCAAGGTTAATATAGTTAACGAAAACTAATGAGATAAGTAAAAGTACAATTGAAAAAAAAAAAAACGCTTTAATTAAGTAAAATAGAAACATGACATGACAGAGGCTGAAATCGAAAAGTTCAAACATTCAGCGAAACAGAATAGAATGTTGGGAATTAATTCACACAATTATTTTGATTAATTAATTAATATATTTTTAATTATTATGTTATTTTTCTTGCTCCCTATATACAGTGGCCATGTACAGGGAGCCGTCCCTGCATGACGTCGCCGAGCAGAGTCCGCCCCGCAAAACGCCCAAGACCTCCAGTGACTCGCCCGTACACCAGAACGGCAAGAAAGACCCTCAAAGCAAAACCAAAACCTCAGCCTCCTAGCGCTGTGAGAAACGGGGGCGGGTGGGGAGGGGACCCCTGGAGGACGCCTGAACAGGGTTGGACACTGAAGATAATATCCCCCCCCCCCGTCTACCTTCACGTCCTAACCTCTATGTGACTACAATTTGGGAAGCAATAACTCCAACAAGAGGTGTGGCCTTCTTGCCATAAGCGCTGTCCTTTTTTTTTTTTTTTTTTTTTCCCTCCAGTCTGTCCAGCAGCCGAGCAAAAAGTCTTCCTGGCATTTACCTTTGGTTACATCAACATATTCCATGCATGTCAGCAACTTTTTAAGAAGCCTGTATGAGTGTGCGTGTGTACGTGTGAGATCTTCCATTTAACACTTGTGTGATTTCATTAGTTTGCGACTTGTGCTCTATTTTACACTGTTTGTTCATAATGTTGATCACAACCTGTCAACCCTTCAAAAAAACACACATTGACACACATACCAAATTAATATTCCCCTAAATAATGGCAATCAATCCAATAATAGTGCACAAACACGATTATACTAATAATTATGCTGCTCTTTACACAAGTAAATATTGTCTCATTTTTTAAGCAAGGGAGGACTGAACATAAAGACCGCAAACTTGCAATTAAATTAACCCATTTTTGTTAGATTTGTTCCAAGCCGGTAATTGTTAAAACACCACTTTCACACCCGGCGGAAGCGCTTAAGAACTTAATTAAATCGCTAAATAGACCTTCAGGTTGCCATGTTTGACCAGTCATCCCC
Organism: Festucalex cinctus; assembly: GCF_051991245.1. NCBI lineage: Eukaryota > Metazoa > Chordata > Actinopteri > Syngnathiformes > Syngnathidae > Festucalex > Festucalex cinctus. The sequence continues at coordinate 13,564,942 of NC_135426.1, forward strand.
TATGGATCACTAAGTCCATTAAATGTTTGACTATTCTTCACGAAGTAATTACACAAATGTTTAATTAAACGCTGCCGCTGCTAGAACAGAGGTACGGCTATGGGCAGATAGTGCTTGGGTGGAGGTGCGGAAGATTTAACTGTGAAACAGAAAGAAAAAAACTTTGATGACTACTTCATTTTAAGGGCTGGGACATTTCTATGTTGCAATATTTTAGGGAATTTTTTTTCCAGGGTTAAATCGAGAGGAAAGGAGCTGCAAAGTGAAGAGGAATATGCATAACTTTCATTATATAACATAGAAAGCATGCATAGATTTAGGGGGTTTCAATTTCCTCTTGGTTTCGATGCCAAAAAAAGAATGCAGTGGTGCCTTGAGATACGAGTATTCTTAAAAGGGTTAGGGTTAGGGAATTATACGTGTAGTTTAGCCATGAGTCCGCTAGCTTAAGGCTAATGCTAACATAGTCAATGATTAGCAACTACATGGTGAAAGGAATGGATAGTTATACCATATTCTTTATCCTCTGCAGAGAACTAAAATGAATCCCATTTGAGTTCTAGACAAAACACGTTCCACTTCATTATGATTGGCTGCTGCATTCAGGCATTAAAGTCGAGTATGAATTAGCCTTTTTACTGTCCCCCAGGTGGCCAAGATGGATTAATGGTATTTCTGTTCATTACAGTGGGGAAAGATGATTCGAGACTTCACAGAATGAATTAACTATATATCCCAAGGCACCTCTGTAAAACGATTATAGCACACAAGGTTTGCATATCTGCCTTTACGTGTTGGATCGTCTGCGCGCTTGCAAATACGGAAATGGGTTAAACGCTAGAATTTCCACGTACTGTAGTCGCATCCCTGGGGAGTCCCTCGCAGACTGCAGTAGTGAGGGTCATCCCAGGCTGGGAGAGAGGTTTCCCCATCCCTAACACTTAACCTGGATGTGCCATATATGGATACTTTATGTAAGCAAGGTGAAGAGGGGGATACGTAATACGTGTGTGCGTGAGAGAGAAAGAGAGAGTCAGTGCAGGAAGATCAATGAGTGCAAAACAAAAAGCAATAAACACTATTAACAAGGTGCAGCCACCACCATGTCTGAGAAAGGGAATGTGGGGGAGGGAGGGGGGGATTAATATTGATATTGCCAGCTTACGTGTATAAGCTTTGATTTGTATGTGCCCTTGTGTGTGTGCGTGTTATTTTGCGGTGGAGTCCCTTCGCCACATCTGCAATGCAGCAGAAAACACCAAAAAAAAAAAAGTTGGGGGGGTGAGGGAGGGGGAGCGCTGACAAAAGAGTGACACTGTCCATTTTCTTCCACTTCCAGCCCCTATACGTAGCTAAATTATTATTATAATGCAAACTATTGTCATCATTGGAACTCAGTATAGACTGAAATGAAGAGATTGTGATGGGACATATTGCATTGCAGTGTGCCATATTACATGCTTTACATACAGTGACCTTTACTGTACACGCAGCCACCAATCCGGACTTTACCATGCACGCACACCATAAATATCTTCCCCCCAAAGCAAATCATTTTTTTCCGATTGGGCGTTTAGTAAAAATTGCCAGTTTGTTCTTGTCCTCCCTCTTCGTCACACTCTCCTGATCTGCCGGAACAAGCGCAGAACAACTGACCGACCTCCGTCACGGGACTTAAACCGCACACCTCCTCTCACACGCCGTCTACCTTTGTAACGTCTCGCCTCCATCCACAAAAGGATTTATTTTTGTTGCTGTTGTTCATGCTACATGGACACTTCTGGTGGCACGTTCTTCCAGAAAATCATCGTCTTCCAAATTCAATCTTCTTTAGTCTTCCAGCTGTCAAAGCTACAATGACACTATTTTTGTATACAAATGGGCAAGAGAATATATCCAATATCTGTGTGTAAAAGTATACCCACGTGAGAGCGACACGGGAGCTTGGGAACGGACGACATACAGCGGGTGTGTGGAGGATTTCCAAACTCGCCAAGACGGGACGACAAGCTTGCATGCGCCAAATCATTTACTGGACACAACGGAACTTTGCCCTCTATTTACTCTTGAAGACCTTAATGGCCTCCCTCAACCTGCCGCTAACCCCTCCAAATCTTCACCCTGCATTTGCAATATGATATGCATTTATTTCTATAATAACTTACACAAAGTCAAGGATATAATTGAATAAAACAAACTAATATATTTGTATGATTGTAACACTGGTGGTCAGAGTGCTTTTTTATTCTGATAGAAGTGGAGCAATAATAATAGTTCATCAAAATAAAAGACTGTAATACGGTAACTTCTTAATTGAATTAAGTGTGTCTAGTGCCGTCAAATTGATTTTCCACTGATAACGTCAACACTTGTTGCTGATGCGTATGATCCCGAGAAAACAATCCAATTTAACTCCACCGATAAAATGCGAGTGATCTATCGTTGACGCACTCCTCGCCGGTTCGCTGTTAACGCTTTGCTTCTATGCTAATTAAATTGGCTGTAGACCAAATGGCGGCGGGAGCGGATCATAAATGATGCTGGCATGTTGTTGGTTGCTGCTAAGCACCACATCTCTCATTTGTTTTACTAGGCTGTCAACTTGGAGAAGACCCGAACTGGCGTGACCACGTCCTGGTGTAAAAAAAAATGTGCAGACAATCTTGCTCTAATAGCTTGTGGAATATCTTCATGAACTAGACTAAGTGCAATTTCTGGAGAAATTGCGTGGGAATGCTGAAAGCTGAATGCTAAGCTGAATGTTTATGAAGTAAATTGAAAGATAAATTATGTGAAAATTACTAAGTTTTAATTGAAGTTGAAAGATACATGAATAAGAATGCAATCTGTCTTAGGTGGGACGTAATCATTTCAGAGAAATTATAATCCATTTCCTGAAACGATAATCAGTTGTATGTTGTATGATGATGAGTTGTATGTATGGAAAGTGGGACTTAGAAAAGGTTCAACATTAGTCCCAATGAAAATGAATGGGGAAAGTTTATATTTAATGTTAAATTGTGCTGGTACTGTAAGTAATGTGGAATCAGATGATATATACCCCGGTAGGCGTGAATTTTTGAAGCAAGTTGAAATTTGAACGGTGTAAATCAGAAGTATGTGGGAGTTGTTTCTCGGCAAATAAGTGAGGAGAATACAAATCTGAATAACATGTGGGATGTTTTCAGCATTCCCACAATGAGGGGAAAACTGAAGATGTAAGGGAGAAACCAAATGAGGTACACATGCAAGCAACTATGTGCTGGGAATGGGACACACACACACACACACGCACCCTCACGCACCCTGGCCTCCCCCTTGTCCGACGTAATCGGAGCAGTCAGCAGTTGGCCCGTCCGGCCTGACTGACAGACAACAACAGTCCTCACAGACTAGAAGTCACACTAAAGATCTCCACGGGAGTAAAGAGGACAAAAGAAAGACAACAGATTGGTGGTGGGGGAAAAAACAAACAAACATATGCTTTCATTTGGAGTTTTCTTGTTTTTGTCACGATGAAAAGCCCCGATCTGTTCCTGCTGCTGTGTTGCGTATGCAGCCTGAGTTCACTTGGAGGTAAGCAACAGCAACAGTAGTCACGTGTGTGTTTATAAACTGTACTGCATGTATGAGTTGTAGTATGAAGTCAAATGAACCATGCATGAAGAAAATCTATCGTGTTTGGAATCTCAAGCATGATGGTCACAGTGAAATATTAACAACCTCATCAATTTGCCATGATTCTCTTAATGCATTGCCATAAATTATACAGACATGTCCAGCGCTAGAAATTTCCGTTACTTACTCACTGGTTGGATCCAGACCAGTTGTTGGCACCGTTAGGTTACTCTGATCTAGAACCAACCAGAACTGCACGACTGGTTGACTTCAAGTCGGATGATAGCCCAGACTCATCAAGTAGAGGTCTTTCTCGTCACATAAAGGCATTCCTGTCAAGCAGGTAACAGTGTGGAAGTTAGTTATTGCAGTCAAACATGAAGTTACTCATTATATTTCACTGGGATTTGCTTTGACCTCATACAAGTAACCAAGGATTGCCTCATAAAAGTCAAAAATGAAGATAAGTGTGGTCACGGGATTAGATCGCATGCTGATAGAATCACATTTTAACCTGAACAAATACGAGGCTCACCGATTGGCTGGTGAAATCACATGACAACATTTGATTTATATTCATGGAGATTCCAACCTACAGTATCACTTTGACATGACTGGAAAATAAAACCACCACTTGATGCTATATGTAAAAATGGCAGGATTTGGTTTAAATTGTACATTGCAAACAGCATGTATGACCTATTTGTCAACTTTGAATTATTTAGGAGCAGGGGATGTCGAACAGGCACTAACCAAGCAGGTCTTTGCAAACTATAACCTCAAGGTCCGGCCTGCACGCACCCCCACGGAGCGAGTGGTGGTCCGAGTGGGCATGATCCTCTCCTCATTTGTTGGAATGGTGAGTTCAAGTGAATGTATGCAAAGAAGTGTGACATTGGGTCGGATTTTGCCCCTCTTACGTCGCAAAAGAAGTTTTGCTTTTACAGTAAGCGTTCCCCTGCTCAGTGCCCGTCCCAGCTGTCTGCCTGACATTCCTCACTGGGTTTTAAATAGCCAGTCGGGCTCAGTCGAACAGACACACACATGAATACATGCGTGAATACTCGACTCGTGCATCTTGAATCAAGCTTCGCTATCTAATACATTGACTTCCATTTTGTTTTTCATATTCTTCAGAATATGAAAAATGAAGAAATGAGCACCGTCGTTGTCATGAATTTGGTAAGCACTTGTTCAAAACATTCCTTCCTTCTGGACACTTTTTAAAAGGAACTTTGTAAACAGGAGTGGAGAGATTACAACTTGTCATGGGATCCCAAAGAGCATGATGGGATTGAGGTGTTGCGTATTCCCGCTTCAAAAGTGTGGCTGCCGGACATTTATCTGATCAACAAGTAAGGAGACTGCATCTGTGTTGAAAAAAAAAAATGTAACTCATTCATTGCCACTGACGGCTATCGACGTCAAAGATTAAATTTGACTGAACTGGCAGTGAATGAGTTAAAAACACAACACATATGTTGTCCTTTTGCTCTCTTTTGCAGCAATGATGGCGTGTTTGATGTGGCGCTGCATGTTCATGTACAGGTGTATAGCAATGGCAGGGTGACATGGACCCCACCTGCACTCTACTTGAGCTCCTGTGGCGTTAGGGTGAGTATAATGTTCTTTACCAACAACACACCTTTCTACTTTTACATTCCTCGACTGGACTTCAAAGCTTTCATTTTCCCCACCCAGGTGACATATTTCCCCTTCGACTGGCAGAACTGCAGCATGCAGTTCCGCTCATACACGTACGACTCCACCGAGATCGAGCTGCAGTACGCCCTGGATGCAAACGGCAAAGAGATACGCGAGATCCAACTGGACGAGGCCTTCAGCGGTGAGGGAACGTACAACGCTAAGGGGACACTTCCCTCTCAGAGTATCATGGTTTGGGTTGAGTTTTGTTTTTGCTTTTGTCAGGGTTCTAGTTTTGAGTGTTTTTTTTAAGTTTATCATCATGTTCCTATAAGTTTCTGTTATGATCTATTTTGTCCTGCCCACCTCGTGTCAATCTATCACAACCCTCTGCCACTTGTGTCTTGCCCAGCTGTGTCAATTAGTGTGTGTGTGTATTTAGTCTCTTGTCTCCCCTCTGTTTGTGTCGATTCATTGTCATTTTACTCTCGTCATGCTGCCAGTTCTGTTCCACGTCTTGTCTCGTTTTAACCTGTTGGACTTTGTTGTTTTGGTTTCTTAGTTTGTAGCTCCTTTTTGCCTCCTCGTTTTTGTTTAGTAAACATTCTTTTGACCGCATTCTTTGTCTCCTCGCCCTGCTTCCTTGCATTTGGGTCCATCACCACACCCCTGACGTGACACAGAGCATCTTGTTTGAGACATGAAGACGACATATTAAATACCAATTCTAACTTTATTTTGGAGTCAGCCAGCCCTCCCTTAAATAGCTCTAGTTGGTTTTAACTCATTCACTGCCATTGACGGAAAAAGATGTCAAATGATGTATTTTTTTTTCTGGTCTGGCAATGAATGTGTTAAATATGGAACGACCGCCCAATGTACTGTACATCAGACAAGCTCCTTTGCATTTCTCTGCAGTACTTTAAGTTATTCCTAAAGTGCACTATTAATAAAACTCCGATGAGTTGAATTAACATATTGACCGTGTGTCCCCAGAGAGCGGCGAGTGGCACATCAGACACAAGCCATGCAGGAAGAACATGAACAAAGATCTGTACGAGGACATGAGCTTCTACCTGATCATCGAGAGGAAGCCGCTCTACTACGTAGTGAACATCATCATCCCTTGCATCCTCATCACCATCATCGCCATCTTCAACTTCTACCTGCCACCTGATGCAGGTACAGTCTGACGAGTCCAAATGGCATGTGCCAACATGACCTTGCTGAGTTTAATGGACCAACACCTTCGAGTCGTTTCCCTCAACGTCAGGTGAAAAGATGGGACTTTCCATCAACGTTTTGCTCACCCTTACCGTCTTCCTGCTCCTGTTGGCGGACAAAATTCCCGAGACCTCACTGGGCGTTCCCATCATCGTCAAGTACATCATGTTCACCATGATCCTGGTCACGTGCTCCGTCATTCTCAGCGTGGTCGTGCTCAACCTGCACCACCGCTCGCCCAACACCCACATGATGCCCCTGTGGGTCCGCAGGGTGAGAACATGCCACGTGAACAACTGTGGGGAAGCCATTTTCACAACAGCCCTTAAATTTACATCCAAATTCCTACAAAACTGTCTTTCCCATTCATGTTTTTCCACTACGACATTCATTCTTTAATGAGAAGATCCACTAAAGTGTCAATCAAGGTCACCATGAGCGCTAAATGTCAAGGATCACATTATCCAGTACGCTCGTTCTCATGGGTTCTCTCCCTCCCCATAAATTCAGCATTTTGACAAATGTGTCCAGCCTTAACAGGCGAAAGCCATGAATCCTGGTACAAATGAAATTAAACCCTCCTCCTTGTCCACAGATCTTCATCCACATGCTGCCCCAGTACCTCTGCATACTGCGCCCCAAAGTGGAGGTGCCCCTGGCCCTCAAAATGATGCCTGCCCAACGGGAGAAAAAGGTGTTTGCCATCAACAAAGCAGCCGACGAGTACTTCATCCGCAAGCCCGACTCCTCCATCTTGTTCCCAAAACCCAACAGGTGAGGCCACGCCCATTAGTCATGAGGTCAGCGGCATTTCTGCATACCTCTTCATTATTGAAGAAAAAAAGCATTATAATGAGTGTGAAGAGCGAAAGGTCAACCCGGTAAGGGTCTATAAGAGCAATTTGATGAGGCCGCAGTACGTCCAAGACACACACACACTCACACACACTTAATTGGATTTAGTGCATGTCTTGGCACCACACACTTCCAGTTTTAGTTGAATTAGTCTAATGAATTGCAATTTTCTCCTTGCTGAGGTGCTACTTTGAGCATTGATGGGGGAAACCAAAAGAGAAAAAACATCTCTTCTCTTCCTCTCCCCAACAGAGGAGCCCCCTCATACCCTCTCCTCACAGAGGTCAAAGCCTCTTTGCCAGGACCACCACTGCATTGTAAACTCATCTAGTATTTGAAGTGAATGCCAAGCAGGTTGTTCTATGCTCTCGTAGATCAGGCATGCGGAGCCACACTGTCCTCTGGTGGTCATTTGGCAAAAAGAAGAATCTGAGCATGAACTATTCCACTATGACTACACTTTCTGAAATGTACTTATAAGTACAAAAGTAATTATGTGTACACATATATACGTCTTTTCATTCTCTCAACACTAGAAAATGCTCTCACTGTCAGGACTGTTCATTTGTATGCAGATTCCAAGCAGAGGGCAAACCATCCGACCTAAGGAAATTCATCGACGGGCCCAGCAGCTACCTTTCACTGCCCCCCGAGCTCAAGTCCGCCATTGAGGCGATCACGTACATCGCTGAAGCACTGCAGGCCGAGAAGGACTATGAAGCTGTGAGATTTGCGCCATTCACAATTAATTTATCTTAACGCAAATTGGGGTTCTTAATTGTGCTTGTCTGATTCTGCTTCCCATGCACCCCAGCTGAAGGAGGACTGGCAGTACGTGGCCATGGTGGTGGACCGCATGTTCCTCGTGTTATTTGTCATCTTCACCACCGTTGGCACCTTGGCTATTTTTATTAAGGCCAGCCTCAATCGCGCACCCACTGACCCTTTCTAACCCAATGTTTGAAACTTTCAGCTTTGTTTGTTCTACGAACTTCTGTGGAAATGTGAAAGTTGATATTGATGGGAAAACTGTTGCAGGTGGCCCGTCTACAGAACTTGCAAACATACAAACTCCAATTCCACACACGAAAGCCAGATTGAGACTCAGAACCTCCGAACTGTGAGGCAGACGTGCTAACTACTAGTTCATTTCAGTACTAAAAATATTCATGCATTTTCATCTGCGCCAGCGTGTGGATCCAGCGTGGCATAAATATTCCGAAGTGGTGTCAACAAATAAACACAAGGCACAGCAGATGCCATAATGACCCAGCTGTATGCTTTTCATTTCCATGTGTCACAATGTGCCGCAGTGTGTCACATGCTTTATGGATATTCCTGTGCCTAAACTAATCCTCTTTGTATTTAAAGCACTTATGTGTGTTTGTACAGGGAGGCTATTCTTACGTTGCAGCTGTAAATAGCCTGTGGAATTCCCACTGTATAGGCGACCTTTTAGTAAGTTTTGTTTTTTTTTTGTTCTCTTTCTCTCTTCAACTCAGTTTGGATGTCAATACACACTTGCTTAATGTGTTTGTTTTTTTTCACATTACATTCAATAAAGATCTAAGGTAAGATAATGCATAAAGCGTCATCTGTTTCGAGAATGTTTGCAAGCCACATATGCAAGCACCCACAAGCTAGCACCGGTTCATGGTCTTCCCCGACATTCATGTTTAAATACCTTGCCTGGATGCACAAAAGTGTCATATACTCCATAAGCTACACCAGGAACATTATCTTGCTGATCGCGGCCTCCTAAAACAAAGACTGCTGTGTCATTGAAGCATTTATACAGCGGGCAGCCACAAGGCAAGTCGGTCGAGTTGGAGACGTTTTCCCTTTAGCCACCATCAACCTGGGGCTGATTAATGACCCGTTTAGGTTTTCCCTCCGGAGACTCTGACCGTTGCAAGGTAAACGTGAGACTCTGACCCAAGACACAGTAGCTGAACACTGAATGTATTATTATTCTGTGGAACACATTCTACTGAGGCCTCCCGGAGAGAAAATGCAGTGATGCATTGTAATCATTGCACCAGTAAAGGTTCTGTACTTTTTTTGGCCTTGCAAAAGGCACCTTGAAGTCTGATTCACTACATGAGTGTAGAATGCGCGTTAAGTGAGGTCAGGAAATACGAAGATTTGGTGCACCCAACCCACGTGGACTCATCCCCAAAAATATCTCCATTGTCACAGCACATAACACGCTGCTAGTCCTTTATTGCCATCACACCGCTACCGCCCCTCCACTTCCTCTTTGTTCTCCACCCACTGTCCCCACAGTCCCAACATTCTCAGATTGGTGCGCACCAACAGGTGTCTACTCCAAAGGCTTCCCAGTACAAACACATTCCACACTCTCGTCACTCCCAGCACCAGTACCCAATCAGGCCGTGGTTCCCCGGCGTTGAGGTATGATCCGAAGCAGGGAAAGACAGCAGAAAGGGAGATCTTTGTTGGATGACGAGCTGCCGAGAGGTGCCAAATAGATGAGTGGAAGTATCGACTTTCTGAGCTGGAGATACCGGGGAGCAGCATCCATCGGGGTGAAGGTGCAGAGGGGTGACCTCTGGAGGTTCATGGAGTCTTTGGACTACCACGAGAAGATGAGCGGACCAAATAACATGATGAGCATTCGCCTGAAAGTCAACCAACTCGTTATCATATGCCTTTGTCTCTCTTTTACCGGTAAGCACATAACTGCTTCTTAAATCTTCCTTTAGCGTAATTTAGAACAAATTTGGATGCAAGGACGGCAATATCTCCACTCTAGTCCTTCGCAGAGGAGTTTGACGGAGTGCTTTGACCTTACCCAAACTATTCCCTTAATGTTGGAAGCATAGATCAGCTCATCCACCTCCTAATTGATTGACGAAGCTGTAAATTTCTACTCGTGGTGTATGATTGTAATGAGCAAGAAAGGCTTTGTCATTGACACACTCATTGTCAACGGTCAATAGATGGGTGCATTTGACCCAGAACAAACAGCACTGCACACGCCGCTCTGACGTCTTCTCACCACAAGATTAGAAGAAGCACTGTGGTTCTCCGCAATTTTCAAAATCAGTGTTTTTCGCATTCAAAACAACTTCATACTGTCCTCTCCGGTACATTCAATCAAACATATTAACACATCATTGTTTGATAATCAGAGTCTATTTGGAGCCCAGATGACGCTGGTATCCCAGACATCCCTTTGATCCCGCTCCCCTGCTGCATATCAATTACATTAGCTCAGTCACCTTTGCGACTCGCCGCACACCACCAGCACCTGGCCCGCTGACCGCTCGCTCTGCATGTCCTGGCTGTCCTTCGTTGTCCGCCCCTTGTCGCGTTGCAGTACATATTTGGGAGGAAGGTCCTGTATTGTCGCTTGGTGTGTGGAAAACAGTTGTCAACGGTGTGCGACTAGCACCCAAGTCCCACTTTTGACAATCATCATTAATTCGATCAGCATCAGTAATTGGTTGCGTGTGTTGGCCCAGGAGCATCAGAAACGGAGCGGAAACTCCATCAGAAGATATTTAAGAACTACAACTTGAAGGTGAGACCCGCTCAGTACTGGGAGGAGAAAGTGATGGTGCGGGTGGGAATGACTCTGTCCCAGCTCGTCAGCTTGGTAAGCGCACCCACAGAAGGGTACAGGCATGCACACTTAAACATGCAAATGCAGCCATGAATGACTAATGGATGACCTTGGATGCGTGTGACTACCTGACTACAGAATGAGAAGAATGGCGAGATGACGACCAACGTGTTCATGAATCTGGTATGAGGGTACAAACTCGCATTATCACTCCAGCCAAGTTCACTTGTCACTTTTCATGCGCCACAAATAATTTCCCGCTTCAGTTTTACCTTCATTCTCACTCTGTCTTTTGCTTGGCGGTAATGGGAATTCTAAATTGAAAGCCTTGAATTTTAAAGCAGTACGAATGAAGAATCCTGATTGCAATAATAATGGACCGTGGTAAACGAGAGAGCTATTCCGCGTAGCTTTGAAGCTGTACGATGAAGGTCAAAGTATGATATGTCGGCAGGAGTGGAAAGACTACCGCCTGTCGTGGGACCCAAAGGATTACGACAACATAAATGTTTTGAGGATTCCCGCGAACAAGGTGTGGCGGCCTGACGTCTACCTCATAAACAAGTGAGTGTCCGCTCTACTATTTTCAAATAACTTTCCATATGTTGAGAAAACCTCACGTCTTTTGTCATCTCTTCAGCAACGACGGTCAATTTGACGTAGCTTTATATGTCAACGTCTTGGTGTACAATGACGGGAAAGTCAACTGGCTTCCACCGGCCATCTACCGCAGTTCTTGCTCTATCGAGGTGCAGTCTGATTGCATAGGTCACCGCAGTTCCCGCCTCATTCTCGTTCTTTTCACCCACCAAACTGTTCCACAGGTTGCGTACTTCCCCTTCGACTGGCAAAATTGCAGCATGGTTTTCCGTTCGTACACCTACGACGCCTCGGAAGTAGACCTGCAGTATTATCTGGATGACGACGGAAAGGAGATCCGCGAGATAGTCATAGACGAGAACGCGTTCACTGGTGGGTGACGGACTTGCATGTCCTGAGTAATTGTGCTTATCTTTCTCTCCATTTCCTGTCGTACAACAGAGAACGGTGAGTGGAACATATGCCACAAACCCTCAAGAAAGAACATAAGGGAGGATCTGTATGAGGACATCACCTTCTACCTGATCATTGAGAGGAAGCCTCTGTTCTATATCATCAATATCATTGTTCCCTGCATCCTCACGAGTGTCTTGGCTATTTTCGTCTTCTACCTTCCCCCTGGTGCAGGTATGAGACTGAAGGTGTCTTGTCCTTGTTCATAAATTGTTCGTGTGTCAGAGCAACTTGTCATCCATCATATTTGGTCCCTAGGAGAGAAGATGACCCTCTCCATTTCGGTTCTCATTGCCTTAACCGTCTTCATGCTGCTGCTGGCGGACAAGGTCCCCGAGACTTCACTGGCCATCCCCATTATCGTCAACTATGTGATGTTCACCATGATCCTGGTCACCTTCTCCGTCATCCTGAGCGTGGTGGTCCTCAACTTACACCACCGCACACCCAGCTCGCACATCATGCCCAGCTGGGTTCGCAGTGTGAGTCAGATGCTTATTAACATCGTTTTCATCTTATTCAGAGGTGCCCACAGCAAAACACCCTCTTCCATTTCTCGCTGTCCTCTGCATCTTCTGCTGTAAGTCTTTCCTAACAACATCCATAAACCTCCTCTTTGGTTTTCCTCTTTGCCTCCTACCTATCAGCTCTATTTCCAGCATCCGCCTACATCCACGGTGCTCCCTCTACACAACCAAACCATCTCAATCTGTCCTCTCTAGTTTTGCTTCTAAAGCTAATTACCTATACGATGAAAATCCTGAAGGATTTGGGTTGTAGTTTCCAATTTGGAGTATTTCCAAGCTTGCCACTAGAAATTTACCAGAAACTTTCCACCCTCTGAAAGGCACAATGTGATTTCTGACTTTGGCCTTCCAGATCTTCATAAATTTCCTGCCCAAGTACATCGGCATGACTCGGCCCGAGCAAGAGGAGTGTCTTTTAAATGAGGATTCTTGTGACCAAACACCCGCCACAAGCTTCAACGGACGACAGCCAGGAGGGGAGTACTTCTTCCGCAAGATCAATCCTGATCTTGTCATACCTTGGAGAGGCAGGTAAAGTCATAAAAATAGGAAGGTAACATGCTACTCACAGCCTTATTCAGTACCTACAACAGTCCGTGTCAGTCAAACTAAGCCCCACGGCCCAACCACACCCACCAGCTCCTAAACCGCCATTTTGGTTGGGCATCAGGGTCTAATCCTGCTAAAGACGTGTTAAGATTTGGGCGGCGACGATCTGTCACATTCAAGTCTATTCCTTCGTCCTCTTCATCTCGGAGGGCTGTTTAACTCATTCCAACCCAAAAACGTGTAAATACGTTTTTGGGAGTGAAGGGCAAAGTATTAAAAACGTATTTACACGTTTTTGGGTTGGAATGAGTTAAAGTGAGGTGTCAATCTCTGCACACCATTTATTATTTATTTGTAGTAAGGAGGGCTGCATACTTATTCTGTTGTCTTACAGCACATGTCACAACATTCCTAAGCCACCGCACAACTTCGACTGCATTTGGATGTGAAGGTCAAAGGTTCACAATCGACCTTGTGTTTTAGGAGCGCGCTGCTGCAGTCAACTCAGCACTCAGATGAGTGACGAACATGCATTTGTGCCCTCCACCGGATACAGGGGTCAACAACAACACATATTGAAAATGCGTCAACAGTTGAACATTTGCTCGGTTTTTGCTGCCTTTCAAAGCACAAAATATTTGAATGGGGTTGAGTCAGATTGGTGGCAAAATGCTCTAAAAATTCGCTCATTAAGAGTGTTTAGTCCAAATGATCAGAGCGCAAACACCTTTTAGGTGCGAGACTCCGGTGCGGCTCCAAAGGCTCCCGGAGACGGATGGATTCTGTCTGATCCTTCCTCCCAACCTGAAGTCGGCCATCGCCGCCGTCACGTACATGGCCGAACAGTTGAAGCAGCAAGATACCGACGATTCGGTAAGAAACGTGGTGGCCCATCAGGTGCTATTTACAACCTCAATTTTAATATTTGTTTCATGATTTTGTAAGTCTATTCTCCAAATTTCACCCAGTATTTTCTTGTCATTTACTTTTTTTGTCCAATCAGATTTTAGTCTCTGTCATGCCATGTCAATCTAATCTGTCCAAGGCCTTCAGAATCAGTAGTGCTGGGCGATTTAACTCCAACTATACCGTATTAGAAAGTACATGGCAGAATTGCAAGCTGGTTCAGTACGTTATTAGTATTCAGATTTGGTGGAATCCAGGTCCAGAAAATAAAAATCCTACCACAGATTGGAAATTGCCACAACTGCTTCTACTCCACTGGTAAGTAAACAAGCTCGTCTCCACCTGTTGAGTCGAAGCCAAACTGTTTAAGGGTTTTTACTTTCTGGAGCTGGATGACCCATCCCTGGTAGTATTGTACATAGTTTTGATGGTTCTTATGGTGGTGTGTCCGCAGATGACAGAGGACTGGCAGTTCATTGCCCTGGTGGTGGATCGTCTCTTCCTGTGGCTTTTTGTCATCATCACCACTCTGGGCACTTTGGCGATGTTCTTGGACGCCAGTTTCAACTACACGCCCGACAACCCCTTCCCTTAAGAGGGCAACAAATCGCCCTCGTCAAGCCTCCATACGACCACAGCATCCTGAGTCGATTCATTTCAACTTCCAATGCAACTCGAGTAATAATGTAATATGTGACTTTCTGATGACTAGTTAACAGATTTGGTCAACATTATTTAATTGGCAAACTATGCTATTTGTGTAAAAAAAAAAAAAAAAAAAAAAAAAAAGTCTTTGTTTTACACTGAGTTCTGGTGCACAACAACACACTCCATTGACTCACAGAAAGTTTGTGATGTCAGCGACCTATTTTCAGGCTTACTGGTGTGCAGCGAGAGGTCCGAGGCACACTGCGCAGTGCACACACAAATGCGGCAAACGTGTTATTTTCGCCAGAGACAAAAGAAGGCCCCTTGCTATTTCCAGACGGGGACAATGAGCACACAGGACAACACGACAGTCCACTGGTCACTGCCCTGCTGCTACTCTACTCAAGTTGGGCCCTGTTGCATAAGAAGCTTTCAGAAGCAAAACAACGGGCATGAAGGAAAGGGCACCGTCCCCCTCGTTTTTCAGGGAAAAAGCCATGCGTGGGCGCTTTATTGCTAATGCCCGAACTTCCAGGGACACTTGTGGGACTTCAATCGTTGGATTAGCCCTCCTTCTCGTGCACTTCAGACCAGGAGGAGGCCTCAGAAATGTGAGGGGTGGGGGGGGAAGCCCCGTCCATGTGAGAATGCTGTAAGTGCTTGTCTGTGGGCTGATTTAGCTTTTCTTCTCTTGGCCATTGAGCAACGGCTGAACCAGCAAGTCAAATGTGTCTTTACTGCTCTAATAAAGAAGGGAAACGTAGAGTGCAAGAAGAAGTCAGGGAGGGGGCGGCTTTATAGAGCAGTGCACTGTTTTTTTGTTCTGTGCAAGCCAAGATCATCAAATAAATCAGGTTACCAATGGCGACAACATCGGTAGGCCCCAGACTGTCCACAATCCCTCCTCCTCTTCGTCTTCTGTAACATGGAAAAGATACATCAAATGGGGGAGGTCCAGGGTAACAATAAGGTATTTCTTGTCAGAGGTGAAGAAGAAAGCAAGACAAATAGGTCAGGACAAGTCACTGGAAGGCAAAATAAGATGGTGGCAGTCCTAACTTTGCCAAATTTGAATATACTCTATTTTATATATATATATATACGTTGTCTTATGCCTACACATAACTACACGTTTGAAAGTATATCCGTTTACAACCTCCACTAGGCAACAACGAGGCGCTCTAAATAGCTCTCGCGAGCTCAAGCCACATAATGGCTGTCAAGTCGACTTAAAAAAAAAATTCTTCCTTATCAGCCTTTTTGGTTGTGATATGCGTGTACTCACGTCGAACAATGAGGCACTCTAAAGCATCCATGCTATGACAAAGCAACCCCAATTATTCTTTATTAATTCACATGACAGTCTTTAATTGGTCCCAAATTATTATTACTTTTACAACAAATCATGCATCTCCTTAAACTATCCATCTCGGGAAGATATAACTGGAAGAACAATTAAATGTTCTTCCACTAGATGTCAGAAGAAACAAACTATGTATCCACAACTGTACTAAAGAGGCCCACATTTCATATTGAATAATTTGTCGGTAAATTGGAAACAATTATTTGAGACATATTTGTTTAAAATATGTTGCCTTGGTTCACAAGTGCCTGAAATGTGCATTTTCCTAATTGTCTTTCAACATCCTTTTCGCCAAGTTTTCCAGCCCCTCATTAGAATATCACTGCCGGAGATGTGCTGTAAATCAGCTCCGAGCTGTTTAATTGTCTACGAGGGGGTAGCGGAGCCTCCATCTGGGTCAGTACACATTTTACACACTCAAAGAGGGCAAACTATGCAAAAACAAACCCCCTGAAATGCCTCATGAGCATGAGAACGTCTGTGCGGACAAAAAAAAAAAAAAAAAAAGAATCCATCGGGGCAACCTGTTGCTTTGCTTGGAAGTGGAGGGAACATTTCCCAGCAGCCACTGCACACATGACAACACACACACACCCACATCTTGCATGCCCATCCCTGAGAAGACCCCTCTGAACGCACACACAAACTCCCATACAAGAGCTTGCACACAATAACAAGACTTTTCATACTTTCTGGAAAGGAGGCCTTGTTTCCTTTCGGGAAAGACAAATGGCAAACTCCGGGATTCAACTTTTGGGATTCTTCATGTCGCTAACCGGCATCGTGGGCCTGGTCATCGGGACCATTCTGCCCCAGTGGAAGATGTCCGCCTACATCGGGGACAACATCATCACGGCCGTGGCCATGTATCAGGGATTGTGGATGTCCTGCGCCTTCCAGAGCACAGGACAACTCCAGTGCAAGATCTACGATTCCATCCTGCAGCTTGACAGTAAGTAACTACGCTTCCCAGAATTTGATGTTGTGGGACGTATGCGGGGAAATTAATTGTTTATTATCTTTGCAAAGAGTTCAGAGGTCTGGCAAAGAGGGGGTCTTAAAGCAGGATTTCTATATCACCCCATTATTAAATAAAATTGCCATTAATGTCATGCAATATTTGGGCTATGTTAGTCTTTCTTTAAAATTATCTGCCATTGTTTTGGAGGGATTTTTATGTACTAGTGGTGTCAGTATTTTGTATCGGTATCAGTGACTTCTTTAGTAATCGTACTGGTATCTGTACAAAAAATAAAAAACATCCCGAATATATAGAAGATAGTGGTATTAAACACCCTTGTACGGATCCTAGCACTTTTGATTCATAAAATTTCCCCCAAAAAAGCAAAGATGGATAATTTTAAGAAAGACGGTACACCTATGCATCTCAATATAGCCTAATTCCTTAATATTGCATCCAATTAATAAGTCAAATATTCCGTTCTTCTAATTTCGCATTTCCAGTTTTTGATCGGATGGGTATCAGCCCAATACCGATCCCTGGTATCGGTACTCGCCCATCTCAATTCATGGTTCATTGCAAATATTTTAGCATAAAACTATCCTATAGAATAAAATACACTTTAAATTAAATGTTAAAATTGTGGATAATAAATCTGATATTGTGTCTTGTAATACAGATTAAAATATTGCTTTTGTTAAAAAAAAAAAACACACACATTGGAAGAGGACCTTGAAAATAATTGCACAATCGCAATATTGAGCAGGAAAAAATGCAATTAGATCATTTTTCATAATCGTAGAGCTGACACGCAAATTACTCAACTAGGAAATGCCTGCTGTCAGAATTGTTCTTCAGCTACTCAAGTCACTTATTGTGTATTTGAATTAAACCAAGGGTTGCAATTCTAAACTAGTCATACAATATCAAATGTGAACATTTTCACACATCAATCAACTAGTATAATAAAAATATACTTCAATAAATAGCTGTCTGACAGTGACTTCAGCAGGAAGCTGGTGCAGACACACTATAGCGCTTCCTTACTTCTAGAAGTTTCCACAGGACCTTCTCAAACAATAGAGGTCCCGCAACAGCACTATGGCTCCCCTCGCTGCAGGAGGGTGCTTTTTATGCTGGCCTGGCCGGGTCGGACTGGCACAGACTGGTTCTAGGTGGACAGAGACAAAGGAAGGTTCACCATGTGATGGGTTTATAGGAGGTGGAGTGGGAGGAACGCTGACAGATGAGGAGAGCACCGTCGTATTTCAAAGTGTGGCGCCACAGCGTTGTAACCCAGGGTTTCGCTTCCAGGAAGAGTTGACGCTGGGCGACCCAACTGGCATTGAACCTCAATGAGCACACAGATCATAAATCAAAGCAGCTTTTGAATCCAATCTTTTGTGTAGCGTCTATTCGAGAAGTGTTTTGCATTGAGCGCCTCATCATCATAACAGAATCGGATCCTCTCCAGGTTCCCTTCAGGCCACCCGGGCGCTGATGATCGTGGGCATCATCGTGTCAGTAGCAGGCCTGGGCGTGGCTTGCACGGGCATGAAGTGCACCACATGTGGAGGGAGCGACAAGCTGCGCAAGGCCCGCGTCGCCATGACGGGAGGCATCATCCTGTTAGTGGGAGGTGAGTTGGAAGGCTCCAACCTATGAGAGCCGCAAAAATTGCCAAATACCTACACTCAGGATCATACATAGTACAGTGTAGAATGTCAGGATGGCGAAAATAATATGCAAACCTCACAAGCATATTTTGTATTGGTTGTTAAATAATATTCAGTAAACAAATCATAAAATCCTGCGATTGGCTGGCAACCAGTCCAGGGTGTCCCCCGCCTACTGCCCAGAGCCAGCTGAGATAGGCGCCAGCGCCCCCCGCGACCCTTGTGAGGAATAAGCGGTCAAGAAAATGGATGGATGGATGGAATCATAAAATAAATATATGGGCGCTACTTTCCGGATATGTTCTGGAACGTACAGTACAGTAACAAAGTACAGCAATAATCCCTCCATTGTAGGGTTTACTAACTAATATTTGCAATGTATAAACACCCCATTTAAATACTCCCTAGGCTTGTCTTTCTCACATTTGCTAATTATTTTTTTAACATCTTGAAACACACGTTTAACACTATGTAAACACATGTATTAGGGCCAGAGTAATTGATAACATTCCTGTCCATGTTTACAGCAAACAAATTTACTGATCATCTCACAATATAAATCAATAATCATGCCCAAAGACTATAAAAATGTACGTACTTGTGTAGGCGTAAGAAGCAGAATGGGCTCTTTGCACAAATCCACTACTTCCTGAACTCAACACCAGTCCTTCATTTCCTGTCTTTCACGAGTGGACAAACTGATTAATCCAGGTGTGCCTGATCTCAGTAACTACAACAACACTGGCCAGACACACCTGGATTAATCAGTTTGTCCACTAATGAAAGACAGGAAACAAAGGTGTGGTATTCAGTTCAGGAAGTAGTCGAGCTGTGCAAAGAGCCCATTGAAGATCTTCAGCATAAGAAATACTTGTTTTTTATTCTTCTTCCTTTATATTTTTACCGTCAAACAAAATAGGACTCCATCTTGTGGACGGCGGTCGAATTACACCCAAAATAAACGGGAGGCAGAACCAAATAGTTACAACCTGTAGATAGATAGATAGATAGACCTGTGACTAAAAGCTGTTTTTGTTGCCTCTTTTCAGGGCTGTGTGCCATCGTGGCTTGCTCCTGGTTCGCTCACAACGTGATCCGAGCGTTCTACAACCCCTACACTCCTGTCAACACCAAGTAAGCTACGTTTTGTCGTTTTATTTAAATCACTTTGTCATTTTTTGTACCATTCCGGTTATTGCTGCAGGTTTGAGTTTGGCGCCGCCATCTTCATCGCATGGGGCGGTTCCCTCCTGGATGTCCTGGGCGGGGCCATGTTGGCCGCCTCTTGCCCGAGAAAGAAGCAGGTGTCCAAGTACCCGTCCGTGGCCAGTTCCCGCTCCGGGCCTGCCAGCAGCAATAAGGAATATGTCTGAATGGTTGTCGCTCGTCAGTGTGTACAAAGATATCCAAGTGAAAATTTGTGTGGGCCATCACAGAAACACAAAAGTGGGGCTTTATGCATTTAAAAACTGCTTGATAATGACGCAGCATTGTCTTACCCAGTCCTAGTGTTCGACCTGTGTTTACACAAGTGCTATTCACTATTAGATAAGAAACAGGCGAGCCTACAAGATGTTGCTGCCAAAATAGTGAATTATCCACACTTGCACATGTCAGACCTCGCACCTATTTTACACGTCAGCCAATAGGTTGGTAGCTATTTATTTGGCCAAATGTAGGATGACGTATACATTCCATGTTTGTAGATTTTTGTCATATTTTTGAAAGTTGTTGCTGTTGTTTTTTAAATATATATACACAAAACATAAGTACTGCTGGTACATGTAGCTGATAATGTAGAAATAAAGGCATTGCAACATTTTTGTCCGTCATATTGTCCACTTTCCAAAACAGCAAAACCACAAGCTGGTGCTAAGATTTAAAAAAATAAATAAATAAATAAATAAAAATACATCAACTGATTCCATAACAACCTCTACAAAGATGCCTTTATTTCCCTGGATGCACATTTGAAGTTCACTTTCATGCAAACGGCCAAAATAATGCACATCAAATAAAAATATAGATTTTTTTTTTAACCAAAAACAAGTGTTACAATTTCACAGCCCCATAAAAATAAAAGAAACAAAGTCACATTAAACCAGCATATGCATCTTGGGACCATAACGACAGCAATAATAAAGTCAGTTCTTGTCAGGGTGTGATTGACTCAGCAAATCACAAGCTCATTATGTAAATTGTAACCTCCAGTTTTGTTTTGTTACTCTAACGTGGCAAGACATTCACAACTGTACGGGTTCATCCTGCCACTTCCCCCTCAGCATGCAGGCAACAGCGGTGCAGTGTCAAAGTACAACGACGTAGCCCTTTAAAAAAGGTGGCGTACCAAACTTTGGGATATGCTCTCACAGACTCCATGCAAATAACACGCGTGACGTGCATCCCCACAAAGTGCAAACAACTTCATAGTTGACAAAATAGCAACTGGAAATGATTTGTTCATCACATTTTACAAACAACAAAAATCTGTACTTTTTCTGATGTCATAAATAACAAGCTTTCATCCACTGGATTATAGAGTACAGTAAGCACACTACCAGTATCAGCAGTATGGAGGATAGCCGTTAGACAACAAGATGCCGTTAAGCCATCACAAGAGGGGGAGACCCTCTGGGAAGAAAAAAAAAGAAAAAAAAAAAAAGGTGAGCGAGGGTCTCTTCTCATCAAAACCACAATCTTCTCACCAACACTCCTTCAGAAGCTCAGTCACCAGGTCGGCGTGGACTTCCCGCGACATGCGGACCCATCTAAGGTTTGAAATGAGGTGAAATCAACAGCTTGTATTTTACAATGAAGGCATAGGCTCCCGCCGGCGCCCTCTGTGGGCCACATCATGCCATCGCTTGGACACGAGCACAGGCCGAGGTGGAGACAAAAAGGACGTCCCCGGTTCAGGACATTGGGAGAGACACGGGACATTGGCCGTTGTTGTTCATGATGTCATCCAATACTTCGTCATCCAAGTCCACTAAAATAACAAAAAAAATAAGGAGGAAGGTTTACGTGGTTGTTTGAAACTGACAAAAGTGCAATTCGTCTACAGTGTTCCCTCGTTTTCCGCTGGGGTTAGGTTCCAAAAAATACCCGCAATAAATGAAATCCGCAAAGTAGTTAGCTTTATGTTTTACAACTCTTATAATGTTTTAAGGCTCTAAAATCCCCGACCGCACAATTTATACACTTTTCTCATTGAGGCATTTACATGTTCTCACATTTCTCTCTTGTTCAAACATTGACAATGTTCAAACCTTCATAAATTTTATAAAATGGGTATATTACTGTAAAAAAAATATGCAAAATTGCACTTTAAAAAAATCCGCGATACAGCGAGACCGCGAAAAGTGAACCGCGTTATCGCGAGGGAAGACTGTATTTGGAATCTCACCTTTCTTGGAGCGACCAATCTGTCCCAGCTTAGGGGCCCTCTGGCCGAGCCTCTGTGGGTTATGATCGTTGGGCCCGCTGGCTTGGCCGTGTTGGGCCCCGGGTCCAGGCTGCAGTGGCGGCCCCGCGGGCGGGATCAGCTCGGGGACGCCAGAAGCGCCGTACATGTCTGCGAGGAGGCGCGGTGCCTATGTCGACCGCTAGATGTCACCACAGCCAAGGAAGACGAGCCTCGCTGCTGTTGTTACGCTTCACTTCCGGAATGCCTCTCACGGTTCAATAAAGACAATCGTGGGCTGTGAATTTGAAAAAACACGTTTACATAAATGTAGCAGACACTATCCAGCCTATCGTACTAACGGAACATAAAGTTATGAACGCACAGTTTATCAAACCGAAAGCACTCTAGTGTCGACATTACTCTAAATGCTTAGTTCAAATCTCCATCCACACATTTGTCAGTGTACAAAGGTTCAATGGCGAATATTGTTACCTTTTACTCCTCCTCAGCTGAGGCCGCAATGACGAAACGCAGAAAAAGCAAACGAGCCTCACCACAATCGTGTTGTTGTTTACTGACGCTCTCTCCCTCTCTCTCACTTTCTCGCTCTCTCACTCGACGCGCTCCAAAAGGCGAGTGGATTTTATTTAAAGGAGCCTCTCCGCTATCCGCCGTGGGCTTTTCCTGCCGTTTTATCTCCCACCTGCTCCAAATCGTGCGCGTCACTTCAGCAGCCGATGCGAGCCACGATGCACGCTGACGCCTGCTGTCATTCTCCAAACTTTAACTGGAGGAGGTGGTGCTTACGTCATACAGCACCGAGCGTGACTCAGCCTCAGCCAATGAGTGACACACCTCGATAATCCTCATCCATAAATCATGAGATGCTTTTTTTTTTTTTTTTTTTTTTTTTTTTTTGTCACCTGACCTGCAGCACTTCAAGGCCCACCCAAATAAAGTGCCACTCAATCTGCATTAAAATCCACACGGTGGCTGTAAAGCAAAAAAAAAAAAAAAAAGTTCTACTACAATGATGCATTTCACTTGACAATGAATGTTTAACAGGTGGCATATTAACACAACACACAAACTCATTCTCCCGAATGATCCTTTTTTTTCCCCCCCAGTGTTCCATCCAGCATCATGTGAGCAAAGGTCACATCCGAATGTGTGAATAATTTGGTTGGACATTTGCCCGGACAGTCAAAAACACAGATTCCGTAACAGTAAACATTTTTGACTGGTGAGTACGTTTGAACGTACTCGCAAATAGGTCAAACTGCTATCAATCGTCACCAAAATGTGTGCGGATATCTCGACTTATGCCCACTTGAAACTCTGACATGAGAACGAGTGCCTTATAGTTTTGATTTTATGAATATTAAGCCTCTCATTCGATGGCTTAATGTCAGAAAAACGAGAACAAGCATCACCAAAATTGAATTTTGTATTGGGTATAGGACAGAGATGAATTTTGGTCAAGCTTGATTGCCGTTTTCTGACATTGTGACATTTTTCTAAGGAGAGGAAAACAGTGCAAAAATTGGAGCCAACCATTTTGATATTTTAAGAAGTTCAAGTGGGCATGACTAGAGACTTGCATCTGAATTTTAATAAAGATTGGTCGTATAGTTTTCTGACATTCACCAAAAGCTTTTTTACACTAAGCGTATTTTGCTGACTTTTTATCTTTTTCAATCTCACAACAAGAAAGTAGCGATGAAGTCAGCAGAATCACACGGGAATGTGACGTATTTACACCAAAACAGTGTTAGGTTGTGTTGACACCAAAACACTGCGTTGAAAAGAACCGAGCACAAAGAGTTGAAGTGGTCAAAAAGAACACGGACTTCCAAAGATTTTGCACGTCAGGTACGTTTTTTTATTTTTCCATTAATTAAACATCCACTTGCTATTCTCTTCACCAAAAGATCACTGATTGAAGACTCCTGAGCTAAAGACAGACTAAAGTTAATGAAATACTAACAAAAGGCACCCATGCTTTTATGTTAATGAGTAAACATACAAGTTAGCATGTGCGTGGTGTTTTGCTGAGTCATTGGGGACTGAGTGATAGCATCAATTTGTGGAAAAGTATTACATTGATCACATTGTTGGCATTTTAACTCCAGCAATACAGCCATTATCTTGTGAATGAGTCTTCTTTGTTGGTGTATACATAACTGTATTATACTGCCCCCATTGGACAAGGTGGGCACATCAGAAGGGGCAGCATGAACTGTTTTATAAAGTAGTATATTTCCTTATTAAGAAAACATTACATTTGTATTTATTTTTTTGTGTGCGATTAGGCTGGGCATTATGACTTGAGATGTCTCGTCATGTGATCGGGGCCCAGCCGCAAAGGAGGCGCATCCAGGAGGGGGCTCAATGGAGCACGGGCTTGTGTGCTTGCCATCAAGACGTGGGAGACTGTAGGTGTACCTTGGTTGGGGGTGGGGGGGTCATGATGACATCATATGTGATGGATTTGTTTGTGCAGGTTGCTTTGCCCTGTGCTGCCTCCCAGTGTTCACCTGTAAGGTGGCGAGGAAGGCGGGCGTGTGTCCCCTTCTGCCACTGCTGGACTGTCTTGGATGCGTGCCCCCAGCCTCACTTGCAGTGAGGGCCTCTGTCAGGGAAAGATACGGCATACAGGTACGCACATTAGAACAAATAAAGACCCAGTGAAGTGTTGTTTAAAAAAAAAAAAAAAAAAAAAAAGACTGATTTGATCTGTTCTGGGGTTGGATCCCAAACACGCAGACACAAAAAAGATTTTAACTCTTTATTTGCATAACAGAGAGGTGTAAAACAAACTTGACTAGACCAGAAACAACGAGAATCTATCAAGAATCACGAGACACTGAGCTAACTTGGGCCGTGGGGTTGCACAGAGGAACAGGGGTAATAATCCGACAAAAACTCACCTTTCTCAGACAGGCTTATATAGACAGCAAATCGATCTGATTGGTTGTGGCTAGACATGTGGGTAACAGGACTGACATGGTATTATCTGATTGGCTGTTGACCAGATAAAGAGATGAAAGATTCCTGACATCACATAGCTTCTGACATCACATAGCGTCTTGCCAGTTGAAACTAGATGCTGGTTACATCAGTTCAAAATAGACACTTGACCACACGGTCATGTCCCAAACATAAGCCTTGCATGACCCAAATATAACCTTTGCATGACCCTAGTCATGACAGTAAAATAACCCTTGCATGACCTTAGTCATGATAGTAAATGACCCAAACATAACCCTGTCATGCCCTTGCATGACCCAAACACAACCCCGGCATGACCCAGTCATGACAGATTGCAGATGTGGCTTTGGGCTGTCATAGCCCCTTTAGAGTGCCTCGTTGCTGCTGTGAGTGTGTGCGGACATGGCAGGGAGAAAGACGAGCGAGGAGAGGGGGGATACCTTTCGAAAAAGTCCGACTTGACAGCCACTCATGCGCTTACCTGGCTGTTTTAGAGCGCCTCATTGTCTGTTTTTGTTTTTTTTTTAATCATGATTCAACGTCACAGGATTCTCAACAACACTCAAATTTAGAAGACATGTTTCAGGTACTACCTTTCTAGTGTTAATATTACTCACATGAAGCAATATGGTACCCATACCAGCATGTTCCACCCAAGGCAGCACAAATAAATAAATAGTGATTGAAATCTGTGTCATTAGTAACACTAAATGGGCATGAAGGTGATTGGCAGGACCGCATGTAACTTTTGGAGACTGCATGGGTAAGTATTGAGAAACAAAGCTCCAGGTGGGGGCGGCTGTTCCTGTAGTTGGAACACTGCCATGAAAGAAGGAGGTGGTTGGTAATGTTGGCTCCTCCGGAGGCGGAGTGGGCCGCGAAGCAAGCGCTCGCTCAGACTTTGCAGTACTGAGATTTCAAAACATTTTCCAGTGTGAAATGTGTGCATCTTTAACTCATTTACTCCCAAAGACGTATTTATACGTTTTTTTTTGTTTTTTATGCCATCGCATACAGAAGGCTTTGATGCAGCCTCTGAACTGAAGAGAACGCTTAAATCCAAGGTAGTTATTACAAAAACGGCCAGCAGGTGGCAGCAGAGTATAAGAGATCAACTGGGGCCATGTTGCAAAAAGCTCTTTTCCCCACTGTTTTAAACAGATTTGTGAATAATGATTAAACTTAGCTATATTCCAACGCTAATTGCTGCAAAACGGAAACATAAAAATATACCTTTTTTTTTCTAATGAAATAAGAGCTGCTAAACCTTCCTTTGGTAGGTTCCATGTTTTTATAACAAATAGAACACAATATTCGGTGGGCCTTGCAAAATCAGTCAAAATCCAGTAAAACAGCTGGGAGTGAATGAGTTAGTAATGACGATTCAGGCGGTGACTCCATAGTAGAGTTCCATCAACTTGAAGCATGTTACTCCTTTGCATTATAACTCTTCTGTCATCATTGGAGAATCTTCCAAGCAGATATGTGATGATTTAGAACGCTGGCCTGGCAGCATGGTATGGAGCTGTGAGTGCATGGAAATGTTCACCTTTTGGTTGGAGCCACCCACTCGCGCTCTCTTCCAGGGGAGTGTGTGGGGTGACTGCTTGTACGGATGCTGCTGCTACCCGCTATCTTGGCTCCAGATCTCCAGAGAGCTGAAAAGAAGAGCTGCAGCTCACGCCTCCTCCTCGTCGTCCTCCTCCTCTTCCTCGGACGAATACACAGCATTGACACGCCTGCAGGGGGCGCACTTGGTCTGACCCACAGCGCCTGGCTATGGAGTGAGGTCTTTCCCAACCTATATCGACAAATAAGTACCGTAGTTAGTTCTGTTCTAAATTACGAAAAAAAAAGTAAATATTGAAATTATGATAAACTTGTATCACAGAATATTATTAAGTTGAATGCAAATATCTTCTCTCTCAGCTGGTTGTTGGAAGAAAAACATAAGAGTGGTTTTGTTTCTTCAAATCTAAGCAACTCCGTTGGAGCTGGTTGAATCAAGGCTCAGCAGCTTCTTGTTTTGAGTTGGCATGACAGTTTAAATATATTTTTATATTTCTGCGTACGTTTGGTAAGTTATTAACATGGCTGAATAAAACAGGACCCAGTATTGAGCCCTGTGGTACTCCAGCAGAACTAGTGAAGTACGAAGACAGTGAATTACCTATTTGAACTGCCTGTTTTCTGTCCGACAGTTTGGATTTGCTTTAAAAGGCCAATGAAAATGTTCACATATAGTGCAAAAGTATTGTGCCACCATGAGGTTTGTTGTCAAGGAGTATTGTATTTCTTTATAAATACAATTAAAAACACAAATGTTTCCCTTGTTTAATGTTCAATGGAACTGAACCCAAATTAATGTAGATATGTGTCCAGAAGTTCCTGTTTTACCAAGTCAAAAATAATTGTTGTAGGGAAAAAAATGTTATCCATGGATTTTTTTTAAATGAATTTTTCTACCAAAACTAAATTAAAATGTTTTTTGTTTTTTTTTGTATGTAATATTAGTTATTTACTTTTAAAAATAATGTAATGCTTGATTCATCATCACATAGTCAGCACAGGTCTCATCTGATCCTGAACTAAAATACTATAATAAAAACACTGATGCCAACTAAAAAAAAAAAAAAAAAAAAAAACAGAGAGAGAGAGAGAATGCAGTGCATTAGGCATGTGCATACAACAGGACAGCACTGAATATCCTTTTGACGTTTCAATAATGTTCTGCATCACGATGATCTAATCAGGAGAATCAGTCGCTGTCGAATTTCGTTGTCGCACGCCATTGGACCGGCCCGACCAGTTAGTACGTCTATAAAATAAGAACCATCTGGCTGGTGCATCAGTGATTGTCTCTTCTGACCGGACCACGTACGACTTCCACTCATGTAAGTTGTCCTGTTTTTCATCTTTCTGCCAAGGATGAGTTTGAATGTTTGCATATGCCTTTGATGAATGTACAGTAGAGGTGAATGAAATCTTTAAGGTTGACACTAAAATGGTACACTGACTTGGCTTGTTTATTTGCATGATTGTGGAAATCTGTTTGGCCTTTTTCAACTTTTGACTCCTATATCCCCCCACCCCAGAAACCGCAGCTATGTCTCAACAGTTGAACCAACCCAAGCCCTTCACCTTAACCACCATGACCAGCCTGAACAACCAGTGGACCTCGGACATCTGCGACTGCTTTGACGACCTGCCCCAATGTGAGCAAGCCTTCTCCCATGCAGATGAGTGCAAATGATGGCTAGACATGATTTAGTGTCAGTGAAATGCTGCGATAAGCTTCATATTGCAGATGAGGCGTTGCGCAGAGGGTTCAGGCAGGGTTAGTCCTGCTGCACTTGATGCTTTATGGTGATAAAGTCACAACCTGACGTGCACGATGTGGGTTACGGCATTCAAATATTCCTCTTTCCAGGTTGTTTCGCCTGCTGGTGCCTTCCGTGCTTCACGTGTAAAACGTCGCACGACGCCGGCGAGTGCCTTTGTTTGCCGTTGCTGGACGCCTGTGGGGTCATCCCGCCCATGACCACCGCCCTCAGGGTGTCCGTACGCCAGCGCTATGGCATACAGGTACATAAAATGGAAAAATAGACAATTGGATTGTTCAACCTCACTGATAGAGATATGCAGAGGATTTAGAAAAGAAAAAAAAAAAGTCTACACACCCCTGTTCAAAGTTGACTTGCTATTTTGAACAGTTCGTAATTGTTTTCCCCTTGGTCTAAGGACACAGTTCAAGCTGAAAAGAAAAACAGCTCCAAATATGCCATTTCGAATTATGATTTCAAGGTTCTTTTTTTGTCAGCTAGAATTGGAGCCTTCAACAAAGTGGAGAGAATTATGAACAGTTCAAAATAGCAATCTGATTGGTGCACTTTAAATGGCGGCAGGTGTGTGGTGGCTCCCATTTAACACAAGCTTGAATGTGAGTGTGAACACAGTTATAAGAGGGTGTGAACACTTTTGCAACGTTATTCTGATTATTGATTTTTGCTGTACTGGTTATAGATCACTATAATGTTGGGGAAAGCCTCTAAAATGACGGATTTTTGTTTTCATTTTTTTAAAAACCTAGCATTCAAACAGGGGTGTGTAGACTTTTTAAATCCACATGAACAGACCAATAAATGTCCTTCAATTCGAGTTACTCTCCACAGGGCACCGTTTGTCATGACTGCATCTACGCTTGCTGCTGCGGACCGTGCACCTGGTGCCAAATATCTCGCGAGATCCAAGCCCGAAAAAATCCCATCACATTCGTCAACATGGCGCCCTGAAAAAAAAAAACGCCCGACGTTCTTCATCCTTTTACGTAATTGCTGAAGCTGAGAGCACATTCTGGGACTTTGTGTCTTGTTCAGACGTCAAGGTGCTTGATATCTGATCTGATCCGAGGACGTCGCCACTCTTGGAATGTCACCAAACAGCTGATTAACTGCAACGTTCGTCACATCATGTCGTGAAGGTGGAGACGTCACTAAATAGAAAATGACTTCAAATTTATGATGATATGATAACTAAGTTTGTTAAATAATTCCACCTAAACTGCTCCTGTATTATTATGTCGATAGAATAAAACAGCCAATAAAAAAAATATTAATGAAGGTGAGAGGTTCCAATGAATGCAGTTTTTTTTGGGTTTTTTTCTTACAGTGGGTCTACTGTAAACATTAACGCAACTACAGTTTGAATCTTTTCACAGCATGCGCGGAACTTTCCAAAGCTGTCTCCCTTGGTTTATATGAACGCCTCGCATCGTGTGAATTCCCCGCAAAATGACTACACCATAAAACGCCAGTGAGAAGACAAACAAAAGCGGCTGTCGGAGGAGCACGCTGGGAATCAAATGTGCCACGATCATGAGTTCTGGGGACAATTGCAGGAAGGAAGCCTTCGTGGGCCAGCGAGCGTCCCGAGAGTTTTATCCGCGTTTGACTTCCAGATGGACCTTGAGAAGGTGCAAATAAATGTGATTATTATTATTGTTCTTCCTCTATTCGGGTCTTTCGTTACATCACTGGCGCATGTTTATTCTTGCACGCGTTATTTTCCCTGTGCTATGTGTGACCTTGGCGTTCCCGTCACACTCTCTCCTGGTTTGATTAAAGCCTCAAGGAACTGCAAGAAGTTTTCCAGAAACTCAATCTGTCAAGTCTTGCTTCAGTTTTTTTCAGGCTTTTTCTGATACTTTCAGCTGATGGTTACTGCCAAACACGTTTATTTACAGCCCTCGCATAACCTCTGCTACCTTAATGCTAACATACAATGGGGAAACTCCATTAGGGAGGCTAACAATTAGCATCTATGTGGCAAAATCCAGCAGTGTTTATCAATAGAAGGCGGCCATTTTGCTACTTGCTTTCCAGTTAAAATGACATCACAGTTGCTCAGAGCTCAGGTAACAACCAATCACAGCTCAGCTTTAGAAAACAGGTGAGCTGTGATTGGTCGTTGCTTGAGCCCTGAGAAACTGTGATGTCATCTTCAGTTGACAGTCACAGAAATGTAATATTAATCACAATGGTCATGTTTAGCCCTGTGAGATCACATATGACATATTATTGTCAAGACATGTTTAAGGTTGACTTCTTCTTTAAACAATGGATATCTGAACACAAACAATTACCTGACTACCAGGAAAAAATATATATTATCCAATCATGTTTATTTTGATATTCCCCAATTTTTGTGAATTAACTGGAATATTGCAAAAGAAATAAAAAAATAAAAATAAAAAGTTTTTATTTTTAAGCTATGATGTGTCCACTACAGAGGACTTTTTTTTTTTTTTTTACTTAAATGCTAGGCTAAAAAAAAACAGATAAAATAATTCAAACAATACTTTAATGTGTTCTTAAGAGTCTTTTAGAACACATGCTAACAACATTTAAAGCCTAAATTTGTTCAATAAAAAGTGTTATACACTTACTTTTCCTCTTCCCGAAAAAGTGCTTGCACTGAGGGAAGCCATTTTCTTTTCTGATGCAATCAAAGGTAGCAAGCCCTACACATTTGGTGTCATTGGAAAGCTCTGAGTGTCCTCTATGAAGCACAAAAGGAGTTAATTCAATCGTATGCACTTGGTGGGAGATATTCCAGGTTTAAAAAAGGTCCACTACAGAGGACACATTTGAATTGTTGGTAGTCAGGAGGATATAACAACACTCATGAGCATATATTTTGAAGAATAATACTGCCGTACATCAGCATGAGCGCGACAAAAATTTGTCCGACCATGATTTACATTTCAGTCTGTCCTTCATAATACTTACTGGCTGTCACATTTCGCAACAACATGTCACATGATCATGATCTCAAAGTTGGACTCTGACCAGGCAGCGAGTGAGTTTGGTGTTACAGAGAATCACGGAGTTAGGAGGCAAAGTTGTGGATTTTAAAACAACAAACTGAGGTGAGCTAATGAGCAGTTTGCACTATTTATTTAAATATTAGGAAATAACAAAGGGGAGGGTCAAGTGCTCAAAGCTCCATGTGGCCAATGCATGGAAGTTTGAAATGGCGTGAAGGGAATGTATACATGTTCATACATAATAAATAAGCAAACAGATTATGAAGCACATATGCATAGTAGTTGATTTAATGACTTAAAATAAACATAACGCTCGTTCAGTATTTCTTCATGTCTTACCCATGACGCCGATGGTCTCTCCCAGGAAATGTCCAAGGTCCTGGCAGTGCTCCTTGCCGCATTAGGCTTCCTGTCGCTATGGCCGACTGGATGTCACAGCAGCAGGATCCTGGTGGTGCCGGTGGACGGCAGCCACTGGATCAACATGGCGGTGATCCTGAAAGAGCTGCACTCCCGAGGACACCAACTCACGGTGCTGCACTCCCCCAACAGCTGGTACATCCCGACGAATGCCTCCTTTTACACTTCTATCACCGCCACCATGTTGGAGGACGGCACTAAAAAGGACTATTACAATGAAATCCTCTCAGATGTTATCAAGGTCCGCCAGTCCGCCGGTTTCTTGATGACCTTCTACCAGCAGCGCTTGATCACAAACATGTTGGCAACGGGTCACAAGGTTCTCGCCGAAGCAGCCGCGGCAATGTTTGACGACCCGGTTTTCATGAAGAAGTTACGAGAGGCCAAGTTTGAGCTGATGTTAACCGACCCGGGTTTGACGGTGGGGGTGCTTCTAGGGAATTACCTCAAATTGCCGATGGTTTTCAACGTCCGATGGATGAACAATGGCGAGACCCACTTTTCCATAGCCCCCTCCCCACTCTCCTATGTCCCTGTGTCTGGAAGTGAGCTCCATGATCAGATGGATTTTCAGGGAAGGCTTAAGAACACGCTACATTACATTTATAGTCTCATTGAATTGCACTTTTACATAAACCCAGCGTACGCGGATCTCTTCCAGCGCCACTTTCCTCCCAAAACAGACTTGCTCACCTTGGAGCAAGCGGCGGATATCTGGCTGGTCAGGTCAGACTTTGTCTTCGAGCTCCCTCGGCCGACCATGCCAAACGTGGTCTACATCGGTGGCTTCCAGTGCGAGAAGGCCCAGCCGTTGCCTCCTGATCTGGAATCCTTCGTGCAGAGCTCAGGAGAGCACGGGGTGGTGGTGATGTCTTTGGGAACGCTGGTGTCAGCCCTGCCTCGTGATGTCACTGAGGCCATCGCGGCCGCCTTCGCTCAGCTCCCCCAGAAGGTGATCTGGAGAATCAAGGGAGAAAAGCCTTCGTCCTTGGGCAACAACACTCTGCTGGTGGATTGGTTGCCTCAGAACGACCTCTTGGGACACCCCAAAACTCGCGTATTTGTTGCCCACGGAGGCACCAACGGCATGTATGAGGCCATCTACCACGGTGTTCCAGTTCTCGGTCTGCCGTTGCTCTTTGACCAGTTTGACAATCTACTGCGGTTGAAGGTGCGAGGGGCAGCCCGGGTGGTGGAGGCCAAATCACTCACCAAGGAAGGCTTCCTCGAAGCTCTCAAGGATATTCTGGAGACTCCGACCTACCGCGTTAACATGCGTCGACTCTCTCGTCTCCATCACGATCGGCCGACGCCTCCTTTGGAAAGCGCCATCTTCTGGATCGAGTACGTCACCAGGCAGAAGGGAGCGTCGCATCTGCGCCCAGCGGCTTACGGCCTTCCCTGGTACTCCTACTTTTGCATGGATGTGGTTCTTCTCATCACTGGTGTCGTTGGAGTCGTCGTGTGGGCGTCCGTATTTATTTGTAAGGCCGTCTGCTGTTGGAGGTTCGGGAGAAAGATGAAACGGGAATGAAGCGAATTGAGGGTGCTTTTGTTTGTTGATATTTGTTGCTCATATACATGACCACTGAACTCATAATTAGCGTAGCCCGAGAATCAATGGGTACAAATGGTGACCAGGTCAAGCTCGCCTGTGTGTGGAGGGAGTGTCTCAGGTCGGCTCGTTAAGTCATTATGTTGGATTTTTCTTTTAATCAATAAATCAGTCTGGTGCTATTTTCAAGGGAGCAAAATGAGAGATTGGATACGAATAAGCTTTCCCTTTTAAAAAAAATACTTCCTGAAGCCAATTGTCCCCACGCAGCCATTCTTCCCCAAGACAATTCCAATTGTGTTTTCCTTCCCAGTTGGGCTGGAGTAAAGTACATAACACTTAAACACTAACATGGGATCCCTGCAAAATGATTGACAATCTTGGTCTGATTTCTGTGATATTGTGAATTCTGCACGTGAATGTTCATTTTTCTTGTAAGGTGTTTTTGAGCTGTATGTCCAGATCAGGGTCATGTCTTTTATAGTTTTTACTAATTAAAGACATGGTCTGATAAAGACGTTTTTTTTTTAAACAATCAATAAAATACGTACTAAAAATAACAACAAATAACATGATTGGATAATGTATCACAAAACGTATACAGTAAGTTGTAAAAGGCCAGCAATGGCAGATTTGCAGCGTGACCACCCAGTCTGTATGTTTTTGTTCAAGCCTGAAAGGCGTTCTCCTGTCTCAGGAAGTTGCCCTTAAAACCAAGAAGTTGGCTTCCTGTGGAGGAAACGATCAAAGAATGGACAAAAGTCGGTCCAGACGCCACGTTCTCAGCACTTGTTGTGCGCGGGTCACCCAGCAACAAGGTCGAGATGAAGTAGCAGTGTACGCTTTTGTTCTTTCTCTCGATGCTGCTGGTGTTCCCTGGTGGCAACACAAAACCCTGAGCGTGGCCTTGAATGGCTAGCTGCACATCACGCCAAGGCGTCCGGCGTTCGACATGTCCAATGACAGCTGCGGCCTCCCCCTGGACACGGACGTACCGGGTCTGACTTGCATCTACGGCCTGGTCTTCACTGTGGGCCTGCCCTGTAACCTGCTGTCCCTCTGGGGGTTGTACCACCTGGGCCGTTCCGGTAGCGGTGGCTGTCAGCTGGTCTACATCCTCAACCTTCTTCTGTCCGACCTGCTGCAGCTGCTCACCCTGCCCCTGTGGATCCTGTACCTCCAGGGCGCCCACCGCTGGCCCTACGGTCGGCTCGCCTGCGAGCTGGTGGGCTACGTGTTTTACGTCAACGTCTACGCCAGTGTCATGTTCCTGTGTCTCATAGCGCTGGACCGCTGCCTGGCCATCGTGTTCCCGCTGAGCAGCCGCAGGGTGAGGACGGTCCGGGTGGCAGCCGTGTCAGGCTTGGCGGTGTGGACGCTCACCTTCCTCTTCTGCCTTTTCGGACTCTTGCCGTCCGTTTTTGACTCGGAGCGACTGCTGTGTCTGGAAAAGTATCCTGTTAGCCCCCGATATGCCCACTTCAAGATCACCACTGTGGCTCTGGGCTTCCTGTTGCCGTGCGCCATACTCGGGTAAGTTACACCACTAACAATTCACTCCAAAAACAGTTACATAAAAAATAACCCAGTTACGGGTCAAAAATGGACAGGATAGTTAATTTGACCAAAAATTGGTCATATTGTATAAAACAACCCCAAAAGTTGGGTCAGATGGTCTACTTGGAGTTTCAGTTTGACACAACTTTGGGTCAAAATTGGGTCATTTTCTATCAAATAACCCAGAAAGTAGAGGATCAGACCCAAATTTCAGTTTTTGTTGTGAATCTTGGGGTGGTGGGGAGTCGGGGGTCATTTTGTATAAAACAACCCAGAAAGTTGGCTCAGTTTGATCCAAGTTTGGGTTAAAAATATGGTCATTTTGTGTAAAACAACCCAGAAAGTTGGGTCAGCTCCTCTCCTGGGTCACTTTGACCCTACTTTCTGGGTTGTTTTGCAACAAAAAATAAAAGAAAAGAAAAGAAAAGAACAGGAAATTCTGTATAAAACAACCCATAAAGTTGGGTCAGATCCTCTACTTGGGTCAAATTGACCCAACTTTGGGTCAAAAATTGGATAAGTTTGAATAAAACAACACACAAAGTTGGGTCCAATCCTCTTGGGTCAATTTGACCCAACTTTCTGGGGTGTTTTGGGGGAGAAAAAAAACAAAACAAAACAGGATATTCTATATAAAACAACCCAGAAAGTTGGGTCAGATCCTCTACTTGGGTCGAATTGACCCAACTTTCGGCGTTGTTTCGCAGGAAAAAAAAAAGAAGAAAAAAAAAAAGAAATAAAATAAAAAAGGAAATTTTGTACAAAACTGCATAAAATTGGGTCAGATCCTCTACTTGGGTCAATTTGACCCAAATTTATCTGTTGTTTTGGAAAAAAAAAATAAATAAAAGTAAAAAAGGACATTTATAAAACCACATAAAATAGGGTCAGATCCTCCACTTGGGTTCATTTTACCCAACTTTGGGTCAAAAACTGGGTAATTTTGGATAAACACACAAAATTGGGTCAGATCCTCTACTTGGGTCAATTTGACCCAACTTTCTGTTTTGCACAACAACAACAAAAAAGGAAAAAATTGTATAAAACAACCCAGAAAGTTGGGTCAGCTCCTCTACTGGGCCACTTTGATCCTACTTTCTGGTTTGTTTTGCAACAAAAACAAATAAATAAAAGAAAAGAACAGGAAAGTCTGTATAAAACAACCAATACATTTG
This sequence comes from Festucalex cinctus, assembly GCF_051991245.1. NCBI lineage: Eukaryota > Metazoa > Chordata > Actinopteri > Syngnathiformes > Syngnathidae > Festucalex > Festucalex cinctus. The sequence continues at coordinate 13,600,984 of NC_135426.1, forward strand.
GGTAAGATCCTCTACTTGAATCAATTTGACCCAACTTTGGGTTTAAAAACGGGGTCATTACAACCCATAAAAGTTGGGTCATCTTCTCTGCTGGGTCAATTTGACCCAACTTTCTGGGTTGTTTTACACAAAATGGCCATATTTTTAACCCAAACTTGGATCAAACTGAGCCAACTTTCTGGGTTGTTTTATACAAAATGACCCCCGACTCCCCACCACCCCAAGAATCACAACAAAAACTGAAATTTGGGTCTGATCCTCTACTTTCTGGGTTATTTGATAGAAAATGACCCAATTTTGACCCAAAGTTGTGTCAAACTGATCCAAGTAGACCATCTGACCCAACTTTTGGGGTTGTTTTATACAATATGACCAATTTAACACAAAAAATAAAACATAAAATGGGTTAAGATCCTCCGCTTCAGTTAATTGGACCCAATTTACATCCCAAAATCCCATATCATTCCTTTTTCATACTTTCAGCTACACTTCAGCCCACATCTCGGTCACACTGCGACACTCTCCCTCCCTGTCGGCCCACGAGCGTCACAAGATCGTGGGCGTCCTCGTGGTCATCACGGTCAACTTCATCGCTGTGTTCGGACCCTACCACCTCGTGGGCGGATATAGATTCGCGTCCTTGCTGCGGGCGGACGAGCCGTGCGCGCTGGAGCGCTCCATCTTCTTGCTCTACCGCCTGTGCTACGGGCTGACCAGCCTCAACACCTTGCTCGATCCCCTCTTCTACATCTTCCTGTGCGCCGACGCCCGGCTGGAGCTGCGAAGGTCGCTGCCATGCTCCGGTCGAGGCCAAAAGGCTGGCAAAGAGACAGCCGCGAGCGCCAGAGCTCACCCGGATGCAGACAAGGAACGTGGACAAAAATGATTCGAAAGGCTTTGAAACGAGGGGGAAAAAAAAAAAAAAAAAAAGATTCCAACGACGACTTACTTCTTGCATTCTCGAAAAAATAAAACTGTACTCTCAGTGGGGGAAAACATTGTAGTACTGCATGAACAAAGTACGTTGTATACAGTACTAATGCTTTTCGATTTGAGATGTCACATTCATTTCAAGGCTTTTAAAGGTAAGATAGAGACGAGCAATGCATTTTTTTTTTAAAAAAGTCAACCACAAAATGTTCTTTACAAACATATTTTATATGCACCCCCACTACACAGTATTCTGATTAATATTGTATTTGTGGGTGATGAATAAAGCAGCAAAATCCAGCCGTTTTAATCCATTTTAGAGGGCGGCCATTTTGCTACTTGCTGTTGACTGAAAATTACATCACAGTTGCTCAAGGCTCAGGTAACGACTGATCACGGCTCACCTGTGTTTGGCCATAATGTTGTTCTGAGCTAATTACTTGAGCCCTGAGCAACTGTGATGTCATTTCCAGTTGGATTTGAATTGTGTTTAAAGGGATACTTCACTTATTTACCCCATTATAGCAATAAAAAGTTAATATTTTTTCTATAATGAATTTGATACTTTCATTATTTTTCACGAACAATTAGTACCTTTAAAAACACATTTTACAACTTGCTGTCGACTGAAAATGACATCACAAGGGCTCAGGTAACCAATCACAGCTCACCTGTTTTCTAGGTTTGGTCATGTGACATTCACAAGCTGAGCTGCGATTGGCTACCTGAGCACTTGTGATGTCACTTTCAGTCGATACCAAGTTGCAAAATGTGTTTTTAAAGGTACTAATTGGACATGAAAAATAATGAAAATATCAAATTTATTATAGGCAAAATATTAATGTTTGACAGCCAAAAATGGCTAAATAAGTAAAGTATCCCTTTAAACTAGAGGGGCTGCATATTGCATGTTCTTGTAAACAACATTTTTTGGTCGACTTTGACTTTAAATCATAATTTATTGTAAATTATTTTGATCCAGATCCCCAGGTGTCACGACAATTACGTAAATACAATTTTGGGAAAAGTAACAACCATCAACAATGCGAAGAGAGATGAACTTTGTTACAAATGGAAACGGACTGCATATCATTCTATGTGTAGTGAAAAATATTTTCGATGAATAAACGGCCTTTGTGTTGCAAGATAACAGCAACTGAGTGTCATCCGGGTCATCAGCGAGGTGAACGAGAACAACACGACACCAAAAAGCACACGCGAGAGAGAATTTAAAACAAACAAGCACATACGACACAAATCTCTTCCGCCTTTGTGAGGACAAGGTGATTTTTTTTTTTTCCACTGGTGGAGGCGTGTGTTTTTGACCTCAACCAACCTTCTTTGCGGAACCGCCATTAAGGTAGAAGCCTCAACGGAGAACGGGATGTTCAAGCTCTGCGTACTCTTGGTTGCTCTTTTCCGAGCCCGTAAGTTATGTCATTCACAACCTTTTTTTTTTCTGCAGAAAATGAAGCAAAGACATTGTAACGTCCTTTTGTATGCATTTCAGATGGTAGTGTTCTTTTTGCCAGCCTGGGAGACAACGTCAGTCTCCCCTGCTACTTTGACCCCGACGTCAAATATCTGTGCTGGTACAAGCAGGTCGCGGGCGACCGACCCCAAATTGTGTCGTCCTTCTACGTCTACGCGCAAACCTCCCACAGCCGCCGGATAACGAAGGAGTTCAGCAAGCGGATGACGCTTCGCCCCGGAGAAAACTTCTTCCATCTGGAAATTTCCAATGTGCAGCTCTCAGATACGGCCATGTACTACTGTGGCCAGAGCAGCCTCAACGTCATGAGCTTTGACAGTGGCATCTTTTTGCTTGTGAAAGGTATACCGCCTCTTTTGTAGATGTAGATCAGTAGTAGTACTTAACTTCAGTATTTATTGCTGTTAACACGGTCAATAAACTTACTTTTTCCTGGCAAATGTCGCTTTTCTCATCCAGGGAAAAGGGGCTGGGGTCAGAGCGCCACTCGCAGTCTATCTGTTCTATCTGTGGAAATAATGACAAAAATAATCAACCAGTCGGGTCAAATAGGACAGTGCATCGGTGTCCATTTTGAAATACCACAAAGTAGTACTTAAAACGCATACAGGTTTAATAATCAATAGCTCATTTCTTATCTACGGAAGCGCATTGCATTAACTTGGAAAGAAAAAAAAACTTTTTCTGACTAATTTTTTGGGGGAGCTTTGTTTTTTTGAGTTTTTTTTCTGTTTTACTGAATTTTTTTCTGACAAAAAAAATATTTAAAAAAAAAAAGCGGGTGGAAAAATTACTCAAAAATATTGTGTAAAGTTTACACAATGTTTCAATGTATTTGTTAGACATGACTCAAAAGTATATTTGTATTCAAGTTAATTTTGCTAACAATTATCGGCTTACTTATCGGTTATCGACATCAGCACCTTATAAATTATTGGTTTATCGGTATCGGTTGAAAATAGCATTATCGTCCGTCCCTAAAAGAAAATGTAAGAAAAGAAAATTGCCAATAATTTGCTAAAATGCTGTTTTATAGCGCTTGCATTAAAACTATCTGACATTTTTGTATTTGGGAAATTTTATGTATCAAAAGTACCAGTGGTATCAGTACTTGGTATTGGTGACTACTAGATCTGTCAAAATTAATCGATTAACCCTATAAAGCCTGAACCATGAGAGAAAATTCTGATTCTTTGTAAATAGAGTATTTGTTGGTCGTTTTGAACAAACAAAAATGTATTTTAAATCAACTTCCACATATTACTTTTGATTTGTATCTTATTTGATACATTTGGTCACAATGCTTTACATTCGTACAGCTATTATAACTGTAAAAAATGCAATAATAAACAGACATATAAAAAATATTAGTATTTCCAAAAATGTGAAAGAACATTTCCCACTACAGTATTAATAAGTACAGGTGTCTGTCCTTTCTCAATTGGGGCGCTCTTGCAAGGTCGAAGGAAAAGCCATCAACTGGGTGATACTGCCCTCTAAAGGATGATCCCTGCAATGCATGTGTCAGATCATATACGTCAGGGTTTTAATGGGGGGGGGGGAATATTATACTCATGAAATAGAAGGCTCAAAATGTCTTGTATTTAATGATACGTTCGGCTTTATAGGGTTTAATCAACAAGTAATCAATTATCAAATTAATCGACATCTATTTTAATATTTGATTAATCATTTGGAGCCACTTTTTATTTAAAATTGTCCAAATTCTCCAATTTCAGCATATCAACAGTCATAGTTAACTGATTTCTGTATATTCTTTATGATAGAAGATATCTTCTGTGTTTATTTCCAAATGAGACAGATGCGATCATGTTGATCATGATCATCAATGACTGAACCGGTAACATAATGCAACATCAACCCCCCTTTTTTAATCTCTATATGAATACAAAGTAAGAAATAAACACCAATCACTGGTTAATAAACAGTAATCAGGGGGGAAAATGAGTTGATTAATCGATTGAATAATTAATAGATTAATCGATTCTAAAAATATTCGATAGTGACAGCACGACTGATTAAAGAGTTGAGCCCTCATACTGACTGTTATTGGTTTATAAATAATAATAAATTAAAAAATGTAAAAAAAAAAAGAAGTGGTATATCCGGAGTAAAAAAACATTTTTAAATTTACCATTTTATTCTTCACTTTTTGACTTTGACCGAAAGGGTGAGTTGTCAGTTGTTTTTGTAATAAACCACCGTACCAGAGGAAGAACAACCGATCAGAAACAAAATGCATGAGCGACAAGATGTCAAAATCCGCCAGCACTCAAACGACCAAATACGGTTTCCTCGCTGAGTTAATTTCAGTTCTGTTTCAGAATCCAGCCGCCTGTCCGTCATCCAGCATCCAACATCGATCACGGTGCCCCCGGGGGGCTCTGCCACCCTGAACTGCACCATGCACCCCGGAAGCAGCCACGGGGGGCACAATGTCTACTGGTTCCGAAAGGCCTCGGGCGACTCCCACTTGTTGTACGTCCACTCGGAGAGCGGCAGCGGCTGCGCGACGGCGTCGGAGGCGGGTTGCGTTTACATGCTGTCCAAACGGGACGCCGCGCTAACTGACGCCGGGACGTACTACTGCGCCGTGGCCTCCTGTGGGGAGATCGTGTTCGGAAAGGGGTCGAGGATGGACGTAGGAGGTGGGCGCTAATTTCGGCCGAGAAAGTTATTCGGCGAAAGAAAGAAAAATAAACACTTATCTTGTGCGTATTCTCACAGATGCGAGGGAACACGTGTATAAAGTGTTAACGCATTGCCTGCTTGCATCTCTGCTTGTGTCCGTCGTCGTCAACGTCTTTCTTACGCGTCTCCTTTGCAAAAAGAAGCAGAGAGATGACCTCCTTTCAGGTGGGACAGTGTACTTTGTTCTATTTATTTGAACAAGGAGAAGAACACATTTGCTTCTGTTAAACAGGGAAAACGCCGCAGCCAAATTCTCCAGAAGACAATGTGGACGACGACGAGGTTGGTGCACGAATTCCGTTCAACGACAATCCCCGCAGACTTTTCATGTCCGAAATGGCGTTTTCTACAGAGCGAGGACGTCGCCGCTTTGCCGTACGTGGCTCTGGACTTCAAAAAGAGGCCGTCCAACAGCAGGAGGCACAGAGGGCCGGAGGACAGCGTTTACTCTGGATTGCGAATCAAACATATGGAATGATCATCGTCGGCGACGTCAAAACCGATTCATCATAAGTTGCACTGGAAAATGTGTATGCAAACGGTTGAAAAATATTTTGGCCTTTATTCACGCTAACAAGAAAAAAATTAATGAGGACATTTGGGTGCCTGTCGACTTTGGATTTGATGTATTTTTAGAGGAGGCATTTTGTTTTGAAATAAACAGAGGTTAATGTCTTACACTGAACCCGTGTGGTGAAGTCTTGGCCCCCTAACAGGATGCCGATGCGGTTTCTGCTTGCTCCATTTTACACTGTTTGCAACTGTAATGTGTCCGAAAGGAAAAAATGAATAAACCAAACCAAACCAACTTAGGGTCAAACAAATAACAGATGTGGCACATTTTTGGTATACGGCAACATGCCATGCAGCGTGCAGGAAGCACATTCATTTCAAAGCTTGCTCAATTGAAGCAGTGGAAAGTTACAACCCAACCTCTGTGGCCAAAAGTGGCACTAGGGTGGTCAGCTCGCAGCCCTGCCTGACATATATTAAAAACCACTTCACGTAACAATTGCTGATTTTAGGCCATGTTGACACAACGCTGCCCTGTGTGGCCTCACATAACGTACATGCAAGAAACCACCTACACGTCACAAAAGGTTAGGGATATTGGCTGAAATTACAGGACGAACCTAAAACACACTTAACCTTGATGTGACCTTAAACGTTTGCATGTCCCACTCCCACTGTTGAATGTTTCAGTATATGCGCAACTTGCTGACCTGTAACATGGTGGAAGGCAAAATTCGCAACTGAAATATTGAACAGAAACGTTCAAGTTCACCTGTTGAGGTTATAGTATATTTTTACATTTCACCAGATTTAAATTCCAAACTTTTTGAGTCACGTTGAGCCGCCATAAATTTCAGTTTAAAAAAAAAAAAAACAAACAAACAAAAAAAAAACAAAACTTTAAACTCCTGACGTCATTTCAGTGTTTTCCAAATGAGGGCGTGTTCTGCCGCCTTGTGGACATATGGCATCATTGCATCAGTGTAATAAATGCATCAGGTTTCCAAAGAGGCACGTCACGTTTCACACATTCATTAAAAATAATTGCTAACAAGAAAATAGCATCTACAATCAAAGTATTTATGGCACAATATTTTCATTTAAATGTATTAGTACACACTACAGTATGTAAATGAGGAATCTAAACTATGCTGTTCATGCATAAAAATGCATTAATGGTAATTATTTGTGGGACAATGACAAAAGACAAGTATTTAACATATTTTTCGTAAAAAACTTTATTCATGCAGGTCATACTACACAGCATTTTTCCTATGAATGAAACATTTCCTAAATGAAAATGAGTGACTAATCCATTGTAGTTTAAAAGTGAGCCCAAGCAAATTCAAAAATGATTACAACAGATACTTCTTAACTGTCATGTATATCTAAATACTGGGGTCCTCCACTAGAAACAGTATGAAAACAATACAAATACTTGTAATGGTTTGAACTCTCAGAAGATGTGGATCCCCCTTCGACTTACCTGTTGATTTTGGAGGTTTTCATTTTGTCCGTGCCCTCCCCAAACTCAGAGGTCAGTGACTGGGCTGCGCAGGAGCTACAAAGGGAGGTGAGGCCTTGTGTTTGACTATTTTTAGTTTGTTTATGACAACAGAGCTCGTACGGCATTTTTATAAGGACATGGTTCGTCGAGATTAGCACATTTTTAAAGGGCTACAAGTGGTGTTTTTTTCTCCCCCACTGGGTTTAGTTTACAAGACTGCACAAAGAAGTCCTTTCTAGACAGGGTATGTTGATACAAGAGCGCCCCGAGCAGCGGTTTAAGCACGTTCAGTTTTCAGAACTCGCGTCAACAGCGTTGTTTTTCTCGAGCGCATCGTGCTGCTCCGCGTTTAAGAAGACCAAGCTGCGTCGACATTTACACTCACAGGTTTGACTACGACCTGCTGACTATCTAAAAGTCACAAATTAGAAGCTAATTTTAAAAAACGCTTTTGACTGCAGAGATTATAATGACTACATCACAATGAAACAAGGAGGGATTTGTGTAAATACTGGACCAAAAAAACAATAAGAACAAGACGAGGACGTCGACATTTCAGTTCCTTTGCATTGCAGGGGAACATTAACGCGCTCCGCCGCAGACAGGAAGTGGAAAGCGTCACGAGCATCCGATGGTGACGAGAGGCGACGAAGGCGAACGACGATCCTGAAAAAGAGCAAATAAGAGTGAAGGGTGTTGTTGGCACGGAGCCCGAAGCGTCGTGTGCTTTGGCTTCACTTCCGCACATACGATCCGGAAACGTGTGGCTTCGTCGTGACGTTTAAACCGGACACACGGACAAGAGCAACTCATTCCAAGAGTTTAGTTTTGTTTAGTTTAGTTTACGCCCTCCACATGCGGCTCTTTCTGCATCTACATCGCGTGGGGACCAAGTACACGTTTACATTCCGGCTTTTATATTCCCGACTATCCTCACCTTAACTTCAAATGCTGGGGCCTCGCTTAATAAGCGTAGCGTGCAGGCTGCGGCGGTGGAGGTGGCAGTCGCGGTGCATAGGGGTCCCTGGGTCGAGGAATTCCGTACGGCGGGACCCGGGTAACGGGAGCGATACGGGAGCGCTCGTAGGCGTAGCCGTTACCGTTTGGAGGGCCGGCCTCGTTTGGCGCTCTGCGGTGAGGGCTGCGATCACGGGCATAGTACGCCGACGGAGGAGGGGGCGGAGGCGGCCGACGCTCGTACGGGTCGAGCGGCGGGTTCATGAGACGGTCTCGCGCAACGCCGGGTGGGGGAGGAGGCGGCGGAGGTGGCGGCGGCGGCGGACCGCCCGGACCCATGCCGTAAGGACGGGCCCTGTACTTTTCGTAGTAATCGACCACGCCGTAACCGCTTCGATCGCCCTCGTAAGGACGCTCAGGGTACACAGCGCGCCTGGGGGGAGGGGGTGGCAAAGGAGGGGCCGGGTACCCTGGGCCCATGGGGCGACCTCTCATGAAGCCAGGTGGGGGGGGCTCAGGCCTGTTCCCTGGGAAAGGCGGGGGCCAAAAGCCACCGTCTGGGGGAGGAGGGTACTCCTCCTGGTCGTCACGTGGACGACTTTTGGAAATCTGCACGTGGATGCGTTTACCTGGATGCAACAGAGGGAGAAAGTGTTAAACACAGGTTCACGATCACTGTGACACAGACACGCCGTGTGGAGCGCTTACCTTGAAATTCAGTATTGTCGATTCCCTCGATGGCATCCATGGCCTCATCAGAATTAGACATATGCACAAAAGCAAAATTCTTGATAATGGCGCATTCCGTGACCCTGCCGTACTCTTCGAACAATGCACGGAGCTCTTCATCCATTCCCCTTTCCACATTGGCCACATGCAGCTTGACCGCGCCATAGTTCTTCCCGTGGCTGGCCTCAACGTTGATCGCCGAGCCGTGGAGTTTGTGGAGGTGTAGGGCCTTGATGGCTTTCGTCGCAGCCCTGCGGTCGTCCATGTGGACGAAAGCGAAGTTTTTGACGATGGAACATTCCGTGACTGTGCCGTGCTCAGTGAAGAGGGCCTGGATTTCCTCCTCGGTTGCCTCTTGGGGAAGGTTCCCCACAAAAATCTTCACCATGTTAAATGATCTGTTTCAAAATTTAAAACAAATGAAAAAAATCGTGCTATGTATGCAGCTTGTGTGTGCCAGTGGACAACATGAACACTTTTAAGAGGCGTCGGATCATTTTCTATGAATGGCGGTGGTAAATGGTGGTAAATGGGCCCTTTGTCTCCGCAAAATGGCTGCCATTCATTCAACCCGGCGCAATTTTTTACATCAATATCCACACTATATAATGGGAAATTTCTGTCATTCACATCGCGATTGTTTACACAATCTATGCGACTTGTAGTGCAACAGTTGAGTAATTTTTGAATCATTCATGTATTTGTTTTTATTTATTTTAGAAATAGCAAGCCACTCTCACGCTAGCCGAAACTGATAACTTCGGCTAATGTGCAAATTGTGCCGTGTCTTTTAAGAAACAAATCACGTACGACCAACCGGAACACAAACTAAAAGCCCCTTTTGTTTGATTAAAAAAAAAGATAAATGCAAAAACCATTGCAAGCAACGTACTTTTTAAAATATAAGAGTAAGTATCCTCGCCTACCTTTTGTTTGGAGTAGCATCCGACGGCCTCGAAGAATGACAGCCCCACTTCCGCTTCTTGCTGAATTATCCTACTTACACTGCCCCCTATTGTTTGGATGATGGAAATGCGTTACTCAATGTAAACTATTACAATCAATATTTAAGTTTTAAATAGGTTAGTGTCGTTTATCTTGGTCATGTCATGTGTATTTTAAATCAAGGTATCTGATGTAGAAAAAAATGGATGCACGCTTTATCGGTGGATTAATGTAAACTGTTACTTCCTTTCAACATATTTGCGCCATCACGGACTTTCCGTTTTTTTTTTATTCTGGGTTCGCATACCTTTTAATCCTGTTATAAACGGAAGAAGTTAAAATTAAAAGGCCCACTTAAACCTCTTTTCAATTCTACTTTCGAAATATATTACTAACAAAAACCTGGTTGCAGTCACCCTCAGTGTAGGTTTTGCGTGATTTGTTTTTCATCCACAAATCGGCTTGGAATGTTTCGTTTTGAACGCATGACACCCCATACCACCCCCACCCATTCCCCCTCCCGTCTCGTGAGGGTGACGACATGTGGAGGAACTGCAACCTCCCCTTAAAAAGGAGGAACAAAATAAAAGTTTACTGTGTAGCAGATTTCCTGCTTCTCGTCACCACCCTGTAGACACTTCGACACATAAGTACAAACATAAGGTAAGAGAAACACACGCAAAGTAGCCTACACATGTTTTATGATTCTTTGCTTGTCTCTTTCCTCAGATTTCTTCACAATGGATGTGTCCCAGACAATGGAGACAGAAGAGGACCTCCTGACATGTCTCCGCATCAGGTTCTACCACCCACAGCAGAGTTGCAAAGGTCTTTACAGTCTTCTTCCACTGGGCAACAGAATCAAATGTCTGGCAGATGAGTCTCTCCGCTTGGGACGGGACGCCCAGTCTTGTACCTTCGCCCTGGTTGACTCTCGAGTGTCTCGCAAACAGCTGACCCTTCAAGCTTACCGCGTACCCGAGGCCCGCGAGATGCTGTTCAGCATCCAGAACTTGTCTCAGACGGTCAAAGTGTCTGTGAACGGCACAGTGCTGGACTTCTTGGAAAGGGCGGATCTCCCGAGTAAGGCCCTGGTCCGGTTCGGCGAGTACGAGATGTTGATCATCAGGGAGGCCGGTGAGGCCAAGCAGAGCTTTGAGGTGGTGCTGGAGATGCTACCTGTGCCTCCTTCCAGGGAAACGTGCACATGCGAGCCCACTACTTTGCCGGTCATGGACACGGGTGCACATTTGGTATCATGCCAACCAAAAGTTCAGGTCCCTCTGGAGAATGATGAGACGCTCATGTCCACCTCACTTGACAACCCCCCATCTTTTGGAGTTTCTGATATGCCGTAGATTCATTTTTTTTTTTTTTTTTTTTAAATCACTTCATCAGTATTAATTTTTACAAACAAAAAATGCTTTGTATTACTCATGTATGTTCATGTTTTGACAACTCATTACTCGTCTGCCATTCCAATCCTGCATTAAAAAAAAGAAAATAAAAATAAAAAGAAGAAAGAAAAACACACCACCGGCATTGAATTTAATATCTTTATCTACACAGAGGACAAAGAGCAGTCATAAAAAAAAACATCTTATCAAAGCTTAAAATGTGAACATTGTCCATCAACCGCCAAGCGATCCAATAAAATACACGTGTCTAATTTGAAAGATCCAAGTTATTCCAGGATGAATACTACTTCATGGTCAAGTATTTCACCTTGTAGGTAAAGCACAGACACTTGTCTATAAAAAAATAAAGTACATAAAAAAAGTCAAGTGGATATTTCCTCATAAAAAGGGCACATCGCTGTGGCAAAACCTATGAATGAACTTGAAATGTGTAGTGTTGGTGTCCCTGAGTGAAGAACGTCTCACATGACAAAAAAAAAAAATAATTCTCTCTCCATGAGCTTCAATTGCGAGGTCATCGGGTCCCCAGGTTTCTTTCAGTGCACGTCCCTCGAAAAACACAATCTGAATGGGCTCCCGGCAGTAGACAGGCCTGCAGACAAAAAGGAAACGGCCATTTTTCTAACAGCTTACCACCACCAAGAAAATAAAGAGCAAACAGTAGAGTTGGGACTAAACTGAAACTGATCTCTCTCCGCCATGTGTGGCTCATCATTCAAGTAGCACCTACCATGAGCTTGAGGACTCTGGGCGAATCTAACAACCTAAAAAGAGCAAAGACTGACAACACCAGGACACAAATTCATAGACTGCTTCATCGATGAATTACTAAGTAATTGAAAGACCTGACTGGCCATGTGAAGAGGACTACTTAAAATAGGCTAATTGGCTATAAATTTCAGCATATTTAATAGACGCCTAAACGTCATAAAAGAGCCTCTTCTAATCGCATGCTTATTTTATAAAGCGCCAAAGCAGGGAGTTTGGATAGCGTGCGATCAGAATTGAGTTGGAACAAAAATGTCATTTCTCAGCACTGGGGCTGACCACACCTACCCACTGTCGAGCTTCAAAACCGGTGAAGATAGTGAAAGCATCTCCACGCAGCGATTAAGATCTCTGCTTGCGACGAGCAATGACTTGACAGTTAAAACTTGTCACGTTCGTTCATCTGTTTATTAAAAATCCTTCAAACGAGAGGGAAGGGGTGAAAAAAAAAAAGGCAATTAACTAGAACCATACACAACGTTGCTCTATCAGCGAGAGAAAACAAAAACACACGGACAAAGCATAAAGAGAAAACTAAAAATTTTGATTTTACATGCGTACAAGTAATCCACTATTTTATACAACGCCACACAAGCGCATGTGTATAAACACTCCGACGCCTTTTTTTTCTTTTTGGGAAACCAAAATCAGTCTACACAAAAGGCTACAATACTTGTTTACAAAGATTGACTATAACATTTTAGTGAATGCTATTAATGACGTAATTCTAGATAACTGAAAATCAGTGTTGTAATGCGTCACACCGAACTAAGCACTGAAACCCAAACACGAAGAATTTGAAGAGTAACACAGAGCAACAGAAAAGGCATTGAACAACTCATATATACGTGTATGCAACAAGGAATCGCATGATTTTTTTTTTTTTTTTTTATATATAAGAACGTCGCTGTCCGCAATCGAGTATCTTCCTGTAAGTCTCCGGCGAACGCAACGCAATCCACCAAAGACGTGCGGGAGCGGGGGGGGCGTATAGCACCATGCGCATCAGCAGACGGCGTTCTTGACATATTCTAAACCTGGAGAGAGAGAGCATATCAACACGTCAAGGAAGGGGTTTCACGCAAGACGGCTTGTTTTTTTTAATGACAGCATAGTTTTACGCTCGCTAGCACTGAATGGATGGCTCGATTAGATCTGAAGGAGATTTTGACGGCCTAAAGCGCCATTCTACTTCATACGAGTCTTATCTGCTAGTTTGGTTCGGTTGATTCTCACATAAACCCCCATTTTGCTCAGAGGAACTTGTGAAGTCAAGGATCCGTACTCACCTCCGTGTTAAACTCCGTGGGCCTGATAGCCACCGTAGCTGGGCTGCGGCGGCGCAGGAATGGGACCGCTTTGTGCATAGTTGTTCCTGGCGTACGGCGGCGCATACGGCTGAGGTTTCATCTGTGGGGTGAAGCGGGTGCGCTCGTAGGAGTACCCGTTCCCGGCCGCCGGAGTGGGCGGGGGAGGAGGGTGGGGGGCTCTCCGAATGGGACTGCGGTCTCGGGGCATGTAGGGCGCCGGGGGATGGGGGATAGGCCGTCGGTCGTAGCCTTCGTGGGAGCCCATCCCGACGCGTTCTCTTGGCATCGCTGAAGGCAGGGGTGGCGGTGGGGGCGGCGGGATGGCCCCGGGGCGCCTATCTTCGTAACCCGGGGCGCCGTAAGGACGGGCGCGGAATTTCTCATAATAATCCACCACGCCACCGCCGCCGCCGTAGCCTTCGCGCTCGCCGTAGTTGCGCTCAGGATACATTGGTCGCCTGGGAGGAGGCGGCGGCGGAGGTGGAGGCGGGTAAGTGGACATGCGACCCCCGTAGGGAGGCTCGGGGTGGAAGCGGGGAGGATGCGGAGGATGAGGGGGGAAAAAGCCTCCTCGGCCAGGAGGTGGTGGGCCATATTCCTCCTCTCCCGAAGCCCAGGCGGGCTTGCTTTTCGACAGCTGAACATGGATGTTTTGTCCTGGAGGAGAGAAAACGTTAACAGTGAGGCATCCCATTTGGATCGTGAATGGGGTTTCGTGCTGCAATGTTTCACTGTATTAAACTTTAACGTGTTCAAACCTGTTACCATCATGTAAAATCTTTAGCTATAACTGCTACTGACCACTAGGTGTCACCGGCCACGTGGAGTTTGAGTCATTCATTTTCACCCCAGCTTCATCCGGCCCTCTCTTCGAGGGAAAACCTATTTCTATGAATTAAAATACATTTTCGTTGCAGAATCGAATTACCTTACCTTGAAACCTTGTGTTATCCAGACCCTTGATGGCATCCATGGCTTCGTCAGAGTTGATCATGTGAACAAACGCAAAATTCTTAACAATAGCGCACTCTGACACTGTGCCATATTCTTCGAACAGCTCCCTCAGCTCTTTCTCATAGCCCCTTTCCACATTGGCGATATGGATCTTCACCGGGCCTTGGTTGTTCGATCGGCTGGGCTCCACGTTCATAGGCCTGCCGTTTAGTTGAAAGAGATTGAGCTCGCGGATGGCTTTCGTGGCTGCCTTGCGGTCATCCATGTGGACAAAGGCGTAATTTTTGTACTTGGCACATTCTGTGACTGTGCCGTACGGTGTGAACAGAGCTTCGATTTCGTCCCTCCCGGTCTCCTCGGTCAGGTTTCCGATGAACAGCTTCACCATTGTTGCATCGAGGTTTGGCCCTACACGTGGTAAAGACGATAAAGGTGAACCTCGACCTCGAAAAATACACGTTGCATACCAATAGGCAATAGAATAAGCATCTTAAATATCCAAACCGAGCGTTTACATATAACTGCCTGCAAAACAATCCACTTCACACAAAGAGGCTAATATGTCGCCACTTCCTGATTAGCATGCTATCAACGGTTGCTATTAGCCAGCTAACATTAGCATCACGCGACACTGGCGTGATATGTGGCTAAACACTAATTTACTCTACAGGATTTACTCCTGTTAAATTAAGCGGGTTGGGATATTATATACTTTAAACGCAAACGACGTGCAAAACGATTAAAAACAAAACAACCGTACTTTCCAGTCGCCTTCGACAGCCCGCGTTACCACCGAGTCGAAACTGCTGTACGTAACTCAATGGCGCACACCGGCGAAGGAATGAAATTCTTAAATCCTATTGGCAGGTCAAACTGTTGCTTAAAGTTTCTCGTACGCGATTGGTCAAGCAGTTTGTCACCTTGGACTTGCGTCATTTCCGATTTTACAGACAGCATAGCACGTTAGCAATAAATGACAGTTGTACTGCAGCGCTACACATTATTCCGACCCATATAATTTCAAAGATGACTTGCAAAGCCTTAATGTACAAAACTTATACGCCTGCGATAATGTTAAACGCATAATTTCTCATAACGTAATCACAGTTAAGACACGTCTCACGTTTGCACGTCAACGGCCTTGACCCTTTGTTGTTGGACGTCTTTAAATTATTTGCGAACGTCTTAAATGTTCTTTATTAATCTTCAGAGATGACATTCGTAATTACGATTTAGAAAACAATTTCCTAGCAACGCACAAGTGATCATTTGAAAATATAAACACCTATGATTTACAGAAATTAAGCGTTGAAAATTGAAATGTCTTGCCTACACATGCCACACATGATCATTGTCTTTCATGCGGATTAAAATCATTAATTGCTACATTAATTAAAACCCCAGGCCGAGGAAGAAAGGGCGCTTGCCAAAGTTATATAGCAAATAATGAAAAGTCCTTTATTGCCATCAGTACACGAATGTAGAGACAAAAATCTGACAAGAGAAGTGAACTGTACAAACAGCACACGCGCGCACAAAGTGCAGCCAGCAGTCTTTCAACAGGACGTGAGGGTTACAGATACATGAGGGAATACAGTACTCACACAATGAGGTATAAATCTACACGAACTCGCACACATGCAACTGAAACAGTAAGTTACAAGTGCTCTCTCACACTCTTAAAAACAGAACACACAGGTGAGCAGTTATGTCTAACAAGCAGCATTGGAGTCGTCTCGATTCAACCCCGCTCCCGTTCATCTGCCTCTTAAAACCTTTGGTCATGTGGATGCTTGCTTTTTATGCCCAAATGTTGCCCGGCGAATGCTGGACGGGAGACTGTGGAAGTTGCGAGCCAAGGAACCAACAACTGCCCTTCTCTCGCTCTATTCGGACATTCAGTGTGCACATTAGCAGCAATTCTATTGGATGAAACCAATGGCTTTGTAAGTCAGATTTACAACACCCTCTCTCTTCATGCACAGGACAGGCGCCACCTACTAATGGTTAGCCTAAGTGTCATGCAAGTTAGAAAAATAGACTGCAAACCCACAAGACAGAGAAATCAAAAGTTCATCTCCAGATTAGGGGTTCATTTCATTTCCATTTTTTATTTCAGTTTTCTAAGATGTGGAAATAGCAAAAAAAAAAAAAAAAAAAAAAATGCGGTAACCTTGACAACATTAACATGAGCAGAGAGCCGCTGAGGGGTCCCCCCTCTCACTCCACTCGCCAACCCAAAACAGACACCTTGTGTTGCGGCCCTCTGCTTTTGTGCCAGGCGGGAAATCGCCTGTTCTCGCGCCTGGTTTGTTGTGTGTTCGCATATGTGGCTCTCATCACATTTGACGCTGTCCCAATCCCACAGTTCTTAGTCCCCCCCCCCCCAACGGCAGCACATACACCCAAGAAGGTGGTCGCCCCACGTGTGCGCCCAAAGCTACGGGCCGCTGTTTGTCGAGATTGTGGCTGGAAGCTAGCGCTATTTCTCTTTTAGTCTACTGTTGAAGTTTGCAGTTTGTCACGTTTAGAAAGGCGTCCCAGTCACCACTTGGAACGTCAAAACAGGTGATGGGGTGACGCGTCACCTCAAACCCCAGTTGTTGATAATTAAGGATGCCTTACAATGCGAAAAGGTCCAGCTGTGTTACATTTTCAGCCCACCAGTTTCTACGCTCGGAACCGCCATGTTGTCCGTTCTATTTGGAATGAGGAAAGTGCCTTGAAATCATGTCGTTCGGCACCTAACTTGTGCCGCCCCCCCCAGCCACTTCCCCTTGTACTGCATCTTCCTCACTCGTGACTAGCCCTCTGTCAGATCTCTCCTTGCAACCAAATTAAAAAAAAACACAACACCGTCTCTCACGATGAAAAAAAAATAATAATTTTTTTCTTCTTCAAATTCAAGGCACAATGTCTATCAATATTTCAGCCTCCAAGTATGAACACTGCGACGCATTGGACTATCTGCTTGTGTCACTCGCCACAGTTTACATCTCTCACGCCTGAACTTCAACGCTGTTAGAGTCCAAACCAGTGATAAACAATGAAGGAAACCAACGTAAGAGAGACAAGAAAATCTAGTCCTTGTTGTTGTGTCTCAGTGTTTTCCTTAAAACTCAAGTCATATCCACCAGATCTTTTTTTGGCAAGCTTTTTTTTTTTTTTTTTTTTTTTTTTTAAATAAGCACTAAGTACTGATAGATAGGATATAGCATACACCGTGTGTTTTTTTAAGTAGATGCGTCGGTTTTTGTTTTTTTTTCCACTCTCATAGTATGGATTCAGGAATTTTGTCAGGTACTTTTCACTCATCTGTTTAAGGTTTACGTTAATGCAAGCAGGGACATTTTGCCATGGAGTCTTGCTCGAGACTTGGGTTCGCGAGGGGTGAGGCGGACTCATTAGGAGACGCCATTGACCAACGTTACAGTCTCACTGGCTGGTGTCATGCCTTTGCTGGGTGAACGCTTAGAAGGCGTTTGCTCGTCCGTTTTGCTGCTGGTCCCGTTCTCCTGTGTGGAGGAAAAAGAAGAAGAAGGAAAAAAAAAAAAGATACCAGGCTGAGTATGGTTGAATAATCCTTTCATACGCTATTTCATAAAACTCATCTGCCTGTACCTTGGACTCGGGACCAGTGTGGTTTTCCTTCAAGGGAAGGTTCTGTCTGCTCTGGGACTCGGGACGGGATATGTAATCAGCGACGGTCACTAAATCATGAAAATAATAGCTTAGAACAAATTGCGCATGTACTGAAAAAGTGAAAAAACGTTAGCTCACCACTATCAGTTGGCTGCCGTTCACGGCTAACTGAGCCTCCCTCGAGGCGGCTGCCACGGTTGCGACGTCGGCGGCTTCGGTTACGGCGCTGGGGTCGAGCCTCTTCATCTAAACGTCCGACGAGGACATACAAATACATAGTTTTTGGACTTGAAGTCTCTGTGGGCTTGACAGAAGGCTTGTAAAGTTTCTCACCCAGCCCGTTCTCACTGGGCCCGGCCTGGCTGTCGGACTCGGTCGCAGCATCCATCACGCTGGGCTCCTGGTCGTTGCGGCGGCGACGGGAGCGTCTCCGGCGCTCTCCGCCCGTGCCTTCGCTGACGTCCGTGTCGGCCAGCTCTCCTTCACCGTCCAGCAGGGAGTAAGGATTACTGTCGGGGTCCCTCAGCACTGGAGATGCCAAAGCACAGAAGTTGCGTTTATGCACAATCCACATTTGAAACAGACTTTGCAGTCGTGTTAATTTTATTCTCCATTTTTTAAATTTAGTCCAGTTTTTATTAGTACATTTTCATCTCGTCTTCATTAGTTGATGAAAATACAGACTGATTTAGTCCCAGTTATTTATCAACTTATTCAAGCCCCAAAACGCGCAAAAACGTTTAATACTTTGTCATTCACTCCCAAAAATGTGTTTACACGTTTTCTTTTGTGTCAGAGTATACAGAAGGCTTTGATGCAGCTTCTGACATGAAGAGGTGGCTTAAAACAATTGTAGTTATTAAAAACATGGCCAGTAGGTGGCATCAGTGAATCAGAGATCAGCCAGGGACATGCTGCAACAAGCTCTGTTTGTCAGTGTTTTCACCAGGAATGTGAAACTTAGCTATATTCTAATGCTAATGGCTTCAAAATGGAAACAGACACAAATACACTTTTTTTTCCCTGATGAAAGAAGAGACTAATCTTTCTTTTTGTAGGTTCCATGTTTTGATAGCAATAGAACAATATTCTGTAGGCTTTGCAAAATCTGTCAAAAGGGGGTTTCTTCAATGAAAATGGCTGGGATTCAATGAGTTAATGAGGGTTTTAGTCTATTCTAGTCTAGGTTTAGTCCGATGAAAAATGTGTTCACTAAATTATTTTTGTTTAGTTTTTGTTGACATAATTAACACTACTTTGCAGCCAACCGTTGCTCTTGGCTAACCTGAGCTGATTGAGTTGGAGGGTTTGGACCCTGGCCCACCACGTCCTCGTCCGGTGTTGGAGCCCCGACCTCGACCGCCCCGTCTGGAGCTTCGCTCCTCTCCACCGATACCGCGGGGCCGCTGGTCGCGCTCGTTTACATCCTCTGACTCTGAGGCATTGGATAGCTCAGAGTTTGTGCCTGCAGAGAAATAGTGCTGTTTACTTCCGCCTCATGGAGCCAGGGCACCAAAAAAGAAGATTGACTGAAGCCATGCTTTTTTTTTTTTTTTTTTCTCCCCTTCCACCCATACCATATCCAGAGTACATGCTGTTGGAGGCCCTGCGTCCCCTTCCGCGACCCCCATAGGTGCGATTATTGTGGAGAGAGTTGCTGCTCTCGTCGGTCAGGTAGCCTTTCTCTCGTTCTCCTCCAGCAGGCCCGGTTCGATTCTGAGCCGTGCGGTAGCCAACCCCAATCTGGCGGAGCTGCTCGTCAATTTGGAGACGCTCGAGGCGCAGCTGCTCCACTTCCTGGAAATGTGAATCGGTAAAAAGGTCAGTTGAGGTGCCCGTTTGTGAGAAGACAGTATTCTCCCCACTGCTTTGTAGAGATTTTCTAAACAATCTTAATGTCGTGTCATAGACCACATATATAAGCCTTCAAATCTGGGCTTCGTTTCCATGGAGGCGAGCCGTGGTCAAAGGCTGTTTCGGAGCACACTTTTTCAGCATACATTGCGCCACTCTTCTTCTATGCTGACACGTTCGTGAATGCCAAATAGCATGGCAGTACGTTCAGGAAAGTCCCTCTCCCGCCTGACATTGGCCATTCGCAAAGACTCCTGTATATGACAGATTATGCATTTACATTTCCGCTCCTAACGGACACACATGCAGCTGATCTCAATTTAACCGAAGGCCTGTCCAAATTGGCCACCACCGTTTATGTGGTTCCCAGAGGTACATGAGGAGGAGCCTTCGAAGTCTGTGAATGGTCCTTCGGAGGACCTAGCCTATAAATTTAGATACAGTTTAAGAGAGTTGGATAGCTAGCTGGAGCGCTTTTGCCAAACAAGTACCGGAATTGTCAAATTATGGTATTCTGTCATTTTTGATGGCTAAAATTCACGGTATGGTACTGGCACCGGTAAAACAAAAATGTAAACGTTAGTACTATGGATGACAGGACGGTCATGACTGCTGCAATATGGCTGCCACTCCGATTCATTGAAGTAGTGGGCGGACGGAGGCAACGTGGCGTCTGGTATATGTCTACGATGACAGCTGCCTGCCAACGACAGCTGTACCTTCAGAGAGGTGGATGAGGGGGCTGTGAAGGGAATGAGGCACAAAGTGGGGCTTGGGAGTGGGGTCAGCTACTAATTTTGGATGCTGAGGGTCCAGATAGGTGTAATCTAAACTCTCAGCATGCCGGTCACCCAATCCCTGAGAGAAGGGCTATTTATAAAATCACATGAGGTAAGGGCAAAACGTGGCGCACTCAGCAGGTTTGGTGTTTGAGGGGTAGTAAAACCAGTGATACTATATAAAATCACACAGTCCACAAATCCCCCTACCATCCAACTTAAAAAAAAAAAAGCCAACCCCCACAGACTGCAGATTAAAATCACCAGTAGAGGGCAGTCACTCACCTGAAGGTAAGACACGTGGTACTCCAGTAGCGCCTGAGCATTGCTGATGTTCTCCTTTGTACCCACAAACACGAAGGGAACCAAGCCCTGATCGAGAGCAAAAGGGAAGACAAAGAGAAGCACTAAGTGTGTGTCTTTTTCCCGATGATGTAAATAACATAAAAAAAATACACAGGGACATTTGGAACAAAACATGAACAACTGTAAACTGAGGTATTAGTTACAGATCAGTGAGAATCATGAGTAATCTACAAAAATGAGCTCACAGCCAAGTGCCAATAGCCAACATAAATTGAAAACATTGCCAGATTCAAAGCAGAAAGCACATGGAACATCTCTACCCTGTTGCACATAAGACATTTGTTATTTCCAAAGTCGACAGGGGCATGACGGTGACGGGGGAACGAGCGCAACGGTCCATTCACCTCTTTGCTGCCGGCAGTGTCGTCCCTGCCTGCCCCCTGCCTGCCTACCTCCTCCCGGGGAAGCTTTTTGTCGTTGTCTCCCTCGATCCTGACGCGGACCACGCCCGACTTGTCCACGATCTCCTGTATGACTTTACCGTTCTTGCCGATGACTTTGCCTGCGCAAGAGATGAGATCAGGGGTCGTCGGGTGTGGCGATGACGAAGATGCCGCCGGGGATACGAGCTCCTATGGGAATGTGCTCTCACTCACCTACAAGGTTCCTGGGTACCTGAAAGTAGTCTTCTTTAAATTCAAGATACTCCCTTGCCTGCTTTACTGCCTCTGGAGTCTGCCAAAACAACACGAACGTTTTATAAAAAGCCAAACTGCAACTCTGAAAAGCAATATTGACCGTAAAACGAAGCATAAGCGTACCTCTCCATATATCCTGAAGGTACAACTCTCTTCTTCCAGCTCGATAGCTGTGACACCGGGTACTTTGCGGGCCTGCTGGATGTTTGCCCCGTGAGAGCCTATGGCAAGACCCATCAGGTCCTCTCGGACACGAACCTCCTCCTGGTATGCTGACGCTAACTGTTTACTTGTCTGAAAGAGAGAGGTTGGAAGAAATAAACAAAATGGTGGACAACTCGCGCAGAGAGCAAGTCTTCAGGTTATCATTTACCTCCAAATGTTTTGTGGCTTCTTCGTTACGGGACATTAGCATAAGCTTTGTACGGATGCTGCGGAAATGCATGTCGCTGAGAAGGGTGGCGCGCTTTACCGTGGTTTCATTTGTAGACTGCAGACAAAAGGATTACAGATTTTCAAGGTGTGTGCGTTGTATCCACTATATGTGACAATATACAGCTTGGGTTTAAGCTAATTAGAATAGTCACAATGTACAAAGGGCATGAGGCTAACATTAGCACGTGGTCCAAATACTAACCAGTACTATGAGCTCATGTGTTTGGGCACTGAAGAAGATGCAGTTGGCGCCGATAGCTTTTCTAAAGTCTTTATGGATGTTTTCACCTGCGCAGCTGTTGATGACAAAAGAACGAGAGGACTGATAAGACATCAGCAACCCTTCCGGCAAAAAAAAAAAAAAAAAAAAAAAGCAGCGAAAGACACTTACATGTCCCTCAGGTCCTCTGGTACAGGGATGGTAACTTTGTGGAAGGAAGTTCGCGAGGAAGGGCTGTTGGGGTTGAGGGGCCTGATGCGTTCGGCTGTGACAATCTCGTTGTAGGTGGCGTCACATGCCGCATATTCAATCACGTAAAACTAAAAAAATTAATCACATTTTGCATTATTGATGACACTTAAACCAGTAACCAGTTTCAAGTGAAAATTCTACAATAGGGAATCGGGATATGTTAATGAGTTAATCATCTTAAGATGAGGGATGATCGATACCACTTTTCTCCCATATACCAGTATGAGTACGCAACTCGAGTAGTCACCGATAGCACAAGCACTTTTAATGCATAAAATCCCCATCATTTTAATTCCATGAAATTAATGTCCAGTTCCTGATCGTAAAACGGCCACCAGTGGCAACATGAGCGCTGGTACCTTGAAATAAGGCCTGGCATTGGCCCCGATACCTTAAAGTAACGTCTGGTTTCTGCCTGTTATGAATGTCTGGTATGGACAAGCAAGTCACAAGTCAAAATGGCGGTCAACTCTGTGAAAGGAAGCTCTCCGCTCATTGAACAGCATTGGCCTTTGGATCCTTCTAATTTGATTTGTGAGGATTATTTTGATGTCAAAATGTAATAAAATGTCATTTGACTACGATAACAACCTGCCTTTTGTTTACACTCTGTGTAAAGGAAGCATTTGCATTGCATTAAAATTAGAAATGCCCATTGGCCCGGTACCTGGTATAGACCTGACCTGGTATCGTATTTGCCCATCCCTACTTAAGAGATAATTAATAAATAAATAAATAAATAAATAAATAAATAAATAAATAAATAAATAAAACAAAAAGCATAAACATTGTGCAGACATTCAAAATAAGATGAAGATGCTAAAGAATTAGTGGGTTTATATTTTTAATAAAAAGGCAATGTTCGCTTGCTTTACCTCGCCTTTCATCATTCGGACCCGGGCCAGCCACCAGCCACATGGCTCCTGTTCATTAGCTCGGGAGTAAACCTGTGAAGAGTGAAAAATATTAACTAATGACATCACATCCATTTGTGAATGTTTATCAAATGTTGACGACGCAAGAGGAAAAAAACTTGAACGGCACAGACTTGAGGCGGTAGAGGACTTACCTCCACCTCCTCGCCTTCCCCAATTTCCTTGTTGTAGTCGGCTGGAGGTGGCAACCGCACGTCGCTGAAGGGTAACTGTCGCTCTGGCTGCCAGCTTTGGTCAGACAAAAATACAAATAAAACACCAATCCACACATTTTCATCCAGGCTCCATAACAAGTCTTATCAAAAATAAAAAATAAAATAAAAATACTGAGCCAAGTTCAAAGACGTGCAACTACACCGTGAGCAATCTTTACTGGATAATCACTTTTACATGAAATTGGATTGTAAACTGCCTGGCCTTGAAGGAGACTGAGCTATGTCTCATTACTTCAAGGCATAATTCCTGAAGAAATAAGCAACAACTGCCACGTGTTTCATTCAAGCCTGGGCCGCCCTAGCATGCTCTCAGAGAAAGTAAAGGAGGGCTCGACAGAGGGAGGGGTGCGTCCCAAAAACAGCACAGGCCTGCCATGCCCCTCTTGCCAACCCTGCATACCTTGGGCGAGCCACTAT
Source organism: Festucalex cinctus (assembly GCF_051991245.1). Taxonomy (NCBI): domain Eukaryota; kingdom Metazoa; phylum Chordata; class Actinopteri; order Syngnathiformes; family Syngnathidae; genus Festucalex; species Festucalex cinctus. The sequence goes on from NC_135426.1 coordinate 13,624,972, forward strand.
TTTTAGGGGCACCCTGCGCTGCGCTGCACTCTGAGCCAAGTAGATAAAAAGGGTCCGGGGTGTGCGCTGGTAGGATGTTGGTGACGCGGGAGGGGCAAAGACTGAAGGCAACCACTAAGGGAACGGGAGGTGGTGGCTTAAGGGCTGTTAGAGATGTGTATGGACAGCTGCATTCCAAGCACAGGTGCCCAAGAGGAACATTTTGTAGTGGGTGCGTAAAGAACCAGTAGTGGTAACTCAATCACAACACACACTCCAGAGATTCAAACTTACTTGTTTTCAAAGACAATGGTGAGCGAGTCATCGTGGACATCCTTGATGTATCCCTAAGAGAGGGAAAAACAGATGGAGTGTATTTTTATTGACATTTGCAAAAAGATATATGGTGATGTTGTCATTCTATGTATAAAACATTTCACTTGTAAGAATAAGAGCAAGGGTGGGCGTTTTGTTTTTTTGTTTTTTTTAGAAAGTCAAGACATAGCAGTGACACAACCTCCCTGGCTGTGATTTCTGTCAGCGTGTAAATGTCACGCGCCAAACAACGAACTCTCTTCGTGGGATTGCACGTCGACACTGGGCACAGAAACTGCCATTGTGACATGAGAGTTACGTTTGTGGTGGAAAAACCTCAGCACACACTCCTGCATGCTGAGCAAGGCGAGACAGAAGCAAAGTGGTAGGTGTGGCTGTGGCGTGCCTCTCATTGTTCCCTAAAAGGGACATAAGCGGCGTCCATGTTGGAAAGTCATGGATTCACCTGCTGGAAAATGCGCGTTGATCACTTCCGGAGACAAATTACTTGCCATTTACTGACAGTCTGGAAAGAGTGACAAGGTTAAAACATATATACATTCATTACCCGACAGGTGTACGTGTCAGATTGACTACTTTCAAGATACACCGGACTCAAAAGGTGGGCTATGCCAGGATGACACCTCGTCCTCCAAGTCAGCGGTCACATGGTCAGTACACGTGGTGATCAAGACTGTAAATCAACAAATGGGACAGCTGCTCGACAGCAATTATGTGGAGGCGTGTTCGTTTATTGTCTGACTTGTAAGAAAATATATCTAGATGACATATTAACAGAAATGTAATTGTGACATCAAAAACTGATTCTTCAGCCACAAACTCTCACCAGGGCCAAGCTGTCACTCGGTAAATGCCAATGACAGGTGAGGCTGCAGAAGGAGAGTAAATTTAGGCTCAGGCCTGCAGAACACCCAACAACGCAGAGGTGCTAGAGAACTGAGAACTCAGTTAAGTCTTCACAGTTATGACTCCACAATCAACACTATTCTTGTCTCCAAAAAGATTCTAAATCACTTAGCAAACATGTTTTAAAAGGACCTCCCGCATGGCATGAAGGTGTCCAATTGTGTTTCCACTCAGAAAGCTTCTGTAGCCAAATCAAAACACGTGACCACAGCCATGTGTATTAATCGTGTGGCAGAATTGAAACTGAAAGCTTGTTTCATTTCGTTAGCTTGAAATGTAGCATCACCTCATACATGCTCCACCATCACCGTTGAAACATATAACATGAAATTCCACTTTTGAAAGACATAGGCACACGTAGTGGGAGGTCGTTGTTGACCAGTTTCGGAAGTGGGCAGAAACCACGTTGAAAAGCATGATGAGAATTGCAACTAGCTCAAGCTAGCTGCGCCTAGCTCATGCTAGCTGCCTACCCCACAATGACCAATCGTGCCGGGACGCCAAAGCATCCTCGTCTGACAAAACCCACTCGGCTCGGGTTAATATCGACCAAGTGATGGCGTGATGGGTTTGCCAGCGTTATGGTTCATCGAACAACATGTTAAGTTATTGGAAAGACTAAAAAGTTTGTTTGTGGCGGAGCAATAAGCTACACCGGAGCCAGGTTACCTTATAGAAGGCCCCATTCGAGCCGCGAACTTCCACCGCCAGCCCGTCCATACTCGTCGGTAGCTCCCCACGGCTGTGCTTGTCTGAAGCCGCTACGACTCCGTGCGCCTCGGGTAACGAGAGCACCCCCAGCTTCGCCGGCAGTTCGCCGCTCCCCGGCCGCTTGTGGATGTCCAGTGTTTCGGGTGGAGGGAGGAGGGGCAGGAGGTGAAGGGGTTGGGGGAGATGGGTGTGATGGTGTCAACTAAATCAACGCAGGCGCCGCTAAATTACGGAGCACCGTGCTCTGGTCTGCTCTCGTCAAGATGCCGCCGGCGGCGCAAAGAGCACGGACGAACGGCTGCGTATGTGTCGACTTGCCGTCAGGAAAGCACGGTGACGACGCTCCGGCAGGACGGTTAATTAGCTGCGAGGCTAGCTACTATCAACACCTTGATCCAGTCGGTAGCGAGCTAGCCACGGATAGCCTCCGTGCCTCAAGTGTGGCGCAGTCGTGGTGCTGAATAACCGAGGGAAAGCCAGTCTTTAGCCTGCCGCGTCACATTCACGGACTTCCCCCACCGAAAGAACCGTCTGCGGTGTACTGAGCTGCGGGCGACAGGAGCTAACAGCAGCCCACTCCAACTCACGCCGATAGAGTGAATCAGTGAGGGTCTGAATGACCTCAAACCCCCAACGAAGCCCCGCCCATTACGGAAGTCTGTTCTGTGATTGGTCGAGAGTCTTTGACTCAAATGATTCAAGGATTCAAAGGCTTTATATTGTATTATTAAAGGTAAACGAGGTATCACCATATTTTCCCGATCTACGCTACCAAAAATAGACCATGGATTTAATTCTGGGACTTTTCTCTGAAATGTAACGCACAAATGTAAAACACATTAAAATAAATTGACGATACTGTGTCTCCTCAGATTTATAATGTCAAGTCAATCTTTTATATATATATATATATATATATATATATATATATATATATATATATATATATATATATATATATATATATATATATATATATATATATATTGGCTGGCAACCAGTCCAGGGTGTCCCCTGCCTACTGCCCAGGGCCAGCTGAGATAGGCGCCAGCGACCCTTGTGAGGAATAAGCGGTCAAGAAAATGGATGGATGGATGGATATATATACACATATATATGTATATATATGTATATGTATATATATATATATATATATATATATATGTATAGCCCAGAATCACAAAGTAAGGCAGCTTTATTTACCTCAAATTCCATACATAATGTGCTTCACAAAAGCAGACACAACACCTAAAAGCATTTACAAACACAGTAGCTATTGACATTCAGTAGCAAAGCAGAGGAAAATAAAAGCACATTTAAACACATTAATAGAAGACTTGAAAATCATTTAAAATTAAAGTAAAGAAATAAAGGTATGTTTCTAAAATTACTAAAAGACGATTAAGAAAAAAAAAAAAGTATGAAAGGGCTTCACAGGCCCACCTTTGACACATATTAACATCCCCTGATAACAAAACCTTGAAAATAATTCACATCTCAAGTAGACTTGAGCCAATGCAAGTTGGGCCGCAAATGATGATGGGTATCCACACATTAGCTTGCCAGTTACAGCACCTCTGCTTTTTATTAAAATATGTACATGCGGAGCTTCTCTTAATCCAGTTGCAACAAAGGTCAGGGTTTGCTGTCTCAGACCACCTGAAACATTTCCGAGACCTAACCCTAACCCTTAGCTAACAACAAACAATTAGCTATGCGGGGGGTATTAATCGCAATGATAATAGTCGTGTTTTGTTATAGAAATGTTCCACATTTGTTCACTGGTTTAAACCATATACTTACAGCACAACTGTATATAATTTGAAGTTCGTGTATTGCACTGTTCTGTGCAGATTGCATGCTCAAAGCTGCATTCAGGTGCTCTACCACCTCCTAAAAATGGGCTAGAAACGCCTATGACTCAATATGTTGTTTAGGCAAGGTATGGTTACACATACAGTAGCACCATAAATGCGGCACCAAGCAGACCAGATATGGAAAGAGACTAATGTAAGGAAGCAGCTGTGACGAAACTCATGCCTGAGGGGCAAGACCTCACTGACACTGAAGAACACATGACAGACATGCAGTGGAAAAGATTTCACTGGCGACGGGCCGAAACCTCATAAGTCACAACTTGGAAAAGTTATTTTTCTTTCTTTCTGAAAGATTGAGGGTAAAAGCATTATTACTTGGTTTGCAAACAAATATACAGCTGTTTGTAATAGTCATGGTCTTTTTATTTTATTAGCGAAATTTCATATCCACAAAGCCAAATTTCTCAAATTTAATGCATGCTTTAAAGTATTTTTGGTTGATATTAGTAATTACATAGAGTCCCTTAAATTTGCAAACAATAAGAGGTGGTCAAACGATTTGAAACTATTTTCTAGTTTGTTTAGTTGAAGTCTGTCATTTTTTTCAGTTTATTTTTTATTTTAAGATTATCTGCAATTGCAGTTATGATGTGACATTGCACTGGAATGTCTGAGTGTTACATTAACAAGATTTTTTTCATTTTTATTTTTATGTTTTTACAGAATTGCCAATTTGTATACTGTCAAAAAATATAAAATAAAATAAACCTTTAAAAAAAAATACAGTACACGAACCAAATACCAAACTTTAAACACTGTACGTGACTTATGTACATACCCTGTGGCATGTATTATATGTGCGATGTTGTATACAAGATTTTTTTTCTGTACTTTACTTCTGAATAAAGAATAATAATTAAAAATTGAAAATAAAAACACTTCACACGTGTCAATGTTGTGTTATCGCGTTTTCTCGCGAGAGGCAAGCAGTTTTCACAAGCGGATTGTACCACGTGTCTCTATTTGGCCAATAACATGGCGTCCCTCACGCGCGCTCCTTGAGTCAGGAAGTTATTTCGCTTCACTTCAGACTGGAAGAACATAAATTAATCTCAGCCAAAAATGACTGCTGAACCCGGGTCCATTGGTGGATTGGTGCTTGGAAACGAAGACAGAGTGTATCAGCAGGGTGAGAAACAAGTCGTAGTTGTAAAATGCGATTGTGACGTTTTTACTAACAAAGATGTATGTCGTTGGACTCCCGCACAGTTTTGGCCTCGTTTCCACTATGTGACATGACGGAAGAGGATCTGAGGCAGAACCCCCAATTCTGTAAACTCTTGACCTGTCTGGCTCATCATGTGGACAAAACTGGACTCACTACCTCACTGAAAACTGAATTAGAGACGGTATAAACAATCACTTATAGAGTAAAATACGTTGCAATATCTTCAGCTCATGAAGTGTTAGTTTATGACCTTCTCGTAGTTTGTGTTGTTTTTTTTCCATCAGTCTGAGCAGAAACTACTGAGCCAGCGGCGCATCTGGCTGCAGTCTGAGAGCCTCCACAGAGCGCTGCAGGAGATGATTCAGGAGCACAGGGTCAGGAAGCATCATGCCGCTGTACCACCTGATGAGAACATGGTACAGACATCCTAGATTTGGACAAACTTCTGTGAGTCAATTCCTGCTGGGTTCTTATGTGCAGTTAATTTGTCCACTTTTTGACATGATCCCAGTTTTACGAAACAATGGAGAAATGCCTTCTTGTGGCCAAGTGCGCAAGAAAGCTGGACCCTAGCAACACCACCAAAAAGGATCAGCCCTCCATTCTGGGTTTGACCCCCCAAGATGTCATGGAGCTCATGCCTTCTGAGAATGTATGTGATCACAACACATTTAGTGAACAGTTTTTTTTTTTTTTTTTTTTTAATGTGTCATTTGCCTTGTGCCATTGTTGCTTGTAATTCACAGAATATACAAAAAATGAAACAGATGTTACCTGGAGTGCTGGAGAAACACCTCAAGAAAAAATGCTTTAGTTTGCTCTCCTACTATCAACCTGAATGGGGTTTGCTTCCTTTTCACACACAAATACATTATGTGTTATCATGTTCTTGTGTAGTTGTTAAGTTTGTTTTTCTTTTTTTTTAATAAATAGAGAATGAGAGTGAATCTCTGAAGAGGTGCAAGTTGTCTCATCTGTCTGCACAACTGGATGAAGACAAAAAAAAGGTTGAAGCTCTGAAGGAAAGCTCACGGGAAAAGAAAGTGCTCCTCCAGAGGCAGACACAGCTGTACCTTTCAGTAAGATGCATACAGTACATGTGTGTTATTTACATATTTTCACTCACTGCATGTAGTTTGAAAAGAGCGCAATTGAACCCCCCCACCCCCCTGCAGGAGATGACAAAGTGTGTCCAGCTCCTTCAGTCTTTCATCCTAGACAACCGCTTGACGATCCAGGCTGATTTGGACAAGAAGAAGTTGGACTACTTTGAAGGCAAATGCGAATTAGTCATGCAAAAAATCAAGTGAGGAGTTTATCTCTTAATACATGTATCTGTGTGTTTTCCTATATATATATATTTTTTTTTAAATATTAGTATTTTTTATTTTTTATTTTTTTAAATATTAGTCTGTTTATTCCTTCAGGGCTGAGATGGTGGCGATAAAGCTGGAAACATATACAACCGACTCAATTTCTACCCACAAAGAAATAAGGTAAGAGGAATTTTGTGATGTTTGAGTTTTGCATACAACAGCCTGCTTTTGAAAAACATTTACTTTTCTTTTTTTTGAAATTTATTATTGTCTGAATTGCAGAAAAAATCTGGAGTCAGAGCTGAGAGCCTGCCAGGCAGAGAAACAGTCTGTGGAGTCAAAGTTGTCCTCCTTTGAGATCTTAGGCAAGGAATTTGAGGCCCTGGCTGAGGAGTATGGCAAATTGCGAGAGGAAATTGAAGTAAAAAAATGGGCTCTGAAGGAATTTACCAATTACAATTCCTAGGGATGATCCTATCTGACCTGGGGTTAACATACATTGATTGATACATGATTAAAATCTTTCAGGATGATGGCTTTTTGAATATATTTGTATTGAATTTGATTGCATTTTTGTTAATGCGTTTATACTGCATAGTTGCCCTTTGTTCTCCTTATGTACTAAATAAACAGTGAGCAAGAGTTGATTGCCTTTAAATTCAATGTATCGTGTTACAATCAGACTGTATGTTTGTGTCCCATGAACGATCATCCATCCACCATATAGAGACACATGAATAAAATTCGCAAGATAGCAGAAAATTCAACATCAGTCATACAATTGAACAATTTTAATTAATAGAGAATGTTCAGATTTCACATAAAATACATTAGTGAGTGAATTTTTTAATTTTAGGTAAACTACATGAGTGATTTTTTATTTTTTATTTTATTTTTTTAATACCGCTAACTTTGTCGGGTAGGACAGAGATGGAATTACTTGCAGTGCACAATAACAACCACTAGAGGGCAGCAAGAGAATATCCATGGAAATATTTATTGTTATTGAAAACCCAACATATTTTCGACGCTTTAGAGTCGTCGCTTAGTAAATCTGTTTGTTCATTGTTTTGTCAATCATCTCTTGTATATCGATAGATTTGGCAGTGACGACCAGAAGTGCGTGTCACGAGACCCGGAAGTGAGCGAGAGCAAAGCATCTCGCTTTGTCACTCCCCTTTGGCCTCCTCTCATCAGCATCACGAGAAGCGTCCGCCCCGCCTCGCGACGTCAAACCGCTGGCGCTGGCTGGCTGGTTGGCTGCCCCCCCCCCCCCCCCCCCCCTCCAAACGCGGCCCACATCTGGCCGCCGGGAACGCGTTGTGGATATATACATCTCGAAGTCTTTTTGGGAACGCTATGTCTGAGGTTCGGAAATTCACCAAGCGGCTGAGCAAACCCGGGACGGCGGCCGAAGTCCGACAGAGCGTGTCGGAGGCGGTGAGGAGCTCAGTGGACTCGGTGGTGAGTAAGGACTCGGAGATTTTTTGTTGTTTTTTTTTCTTGCAAAGCTAATATGCTTTATTATACTAAGAGTAAGAAACATCCTCTCGCAGAACCACATGCACGTGTTTTTGTCTGTTCTTGCTGAGGTTGAAATCAAATTTGCTTTCAAGTACCATCAAAATAGACGGAAAAAGGGACTACAGTATTATGTTTGCATTGCTAAAAGTGCGTTGAAAGCACAATGTCCTCAATCTTCCGCAGCTCCTTTTGTCTGTCAGTTGGACAGGGCATTCTCGCCTCGTCATTTCTGATGGACTCAGCCACATGGTGCAGTGAAGCACAGTGCAACCATGCCCTCATTCATTCATGTGTTTTTTTCATGTGTTAATAGCAGCCATAGCTGCCTGCAGTCATGAGGGGATTAGGCGGTCAGTGGTTTGAGGCAATTGTAGAAGAACCCTGCTGACCCAGCACTGTGGTTGTATGTGTGGATTTAGTTCCACTGTGTCAAAAGCACTTGCATCATTTACTTTGAGAAGTGATCAGCTTGAAATTGCTTAATAGGGTGTCATAAGGTATTGCTTATTGTATTGTTAGATTTGATTTGACATGCTGTTTTGAGGAGATTTTGTGGGAATTCCCTCAAGCGGACTTCCTGTGGGTTCGTCAATGTCCACTTTTGGTGCCTCTCAAGGACTTTTTAGTGGCATGTTGCTATACTCAACTCAACTCAACTCAAGTTTATTTATATAGCGCTTTCAAACAGCCTGAACTGTCACAAAGCGCTTTACAGAACACAAAAAAAAAAACACAACATAAAACATTAACACCAATACAATCACAAAAAAATCAACATTCTTCCATCCCTACATCCGCTTTGATGTTTGAAGCAGTTTTTAGATGAAAGAGGACAGAATCAGTCTCCTTTCAGCAGTTGATCAGAGACGTGATCACAGCATGGATGACGTCACACACGTTCGCTAAGTTTGCTTATAAGCTAGCTCATAAACAAGCAGTCGCTGCATTCGCGATGAGCACCATACACACAAAATGAATGGTCCAATTTCCAGTCCCATCCAGAACTGCACACTTAAACATGCCATTTGTATGTTGTTTGTCTATAAACATACAATGTGGCAAAAATAAGATGGAACATTAACAACAATCATTACATTCATTGGATACACATGTACATAATGTGTGCACAATGAGATTCATTGTATGAAGTGTGTTTGAAATATCTCAGGACTTTGTCGCTGCTGCTATTGGGCACACTATTGGACTTGTCGTTGTGGTGGAGGTCTGTTTGGTGTGCTCATCTGCTTGCTTGCATGAACACAGCATGTTGCCGCCCTCCGGAAACCTCACCAGTATCGTTTTCAAACCCTGTGCAAGGAAGGACTGTGTCCTTTAGAAGACAGTTCTTATATTCCGCTTATTTCAAAATATTCAAGTAAAAGTAGAAAAGTCTTTTTTTTGACCGCCTCGCCCTCCCCCCTGTCCGCTTCTTGTGTGTAACATGATCCGGCCTGCTGGTGCTGCTCAAAGCTGGCCCGTGACTTGTGGCTCTGCGGTTGAGCTCATTGCACATGACAGGAAGGAGAACTGCTGCTTTTGGGCCCAAGCGTGTGCGCCGACCTCAGCAGACTCTTGCTGTAAACGTTGCTTACATGTGGCCGGGCTCACATGTGAAAAGGCGTGGAAGCGTTTGGCTTTTTGAGCATGACTGTCTAAACTTTGCAACCAAATGTATGGTGGAAATGTTTTCAGCTGTTAACTTTCAGCCAAGATGGTTAGACTAGCATGGACAATTGAGCCTCACTTACTTCGGAAACTCAAAAAAGTGGAAGTTATAATATCATGGAACATTGTCTGGACTCCAGATAGCAACACAACTGTCTTGCTTGAATCTTCTTTCCCCATCTCAGGAGCAGCCCAAGTTCATCGAGCCTTTGGACTACGAGGCCGTGGTGTTCCAGAGAAAGGCTCAGATCCACAGCGACCCTCAACGAGACCTGCTGCTCTGCCCTGTCGACGATGTTTCGGTGATGTTATGTTTCTCTGAGATTAGATGAGGTGCAATCTTGTAAATCAGATGAAAATGACTGCAGGGGAGAGGACTGGGAGCTGGTTGGCTGATACAAAAGGGGGATGGCAATTGGCAACCAACCGCCTGACTTTGTAGTGATGCACTCCAAAAACTGTCATGAACTGGATAAATGATCATCCTCTGTATGGAAAGTGCATTTCCATTCATAATAAAGTTTTGGATCCACAGTGCACAATTGTGCAAGTATTGAGTCTACCAATGAAGTTTTTTGCTCCAATGCTAACAACAAAAATACAGTTTCCTTTTTGAGGCAAGATTTTTCCAAACTTTCTCTATAATAAGCACTAGGGGTGTTAAAAAAAATCGATTCGGCGATATATCGCGATACTACATCGCGCGATTCTCGAATCGATTCAATAATCGGCAAAATCGTTTTTTTTTTTTTTGTTTTTTTTTTTTTTTTTTTTTTTTTTTTTTTTTTAGGATTCACACCTTAAGCATGGAAGAATGTTATATGAATGGAACATTAAGCCTTAATATTTTATTTCAATGCTGTTCAAACATGAAACAAATTACAACCTCTGTAAGACTGAAATTTCAGATAAATAAATAATACATTTTCATATAAATCTTACACTCTACAAGCTTACTGATTAGTATTTTCTAAATTTGAATGAAAAAAAATCGCAACAATCGACTTATAAATTCGTATCGGGATTAATCGGTATCGAATCGAATCGTGACCTGTGAATCGTGATACGAATCGAATCGTCAGGTACTAGGCAATTCACACCCCTAATAAGCACCGATGCAAACCCAGCCAGACAGCACATGTGTTTTGATTTATTTAGAGAACTGATTTAACCCTGAGACAATCTTGTGACGTTAGTATGTATTCTACCAGTTTTTTTGGCTTCGCTTCTCACCGTGTGTGCGCGTACTCACATGCAGGAGTCCCAGGTATCCCGACAGAGGCGGACCGTGGTCCCCTTAGTGCCCCAGAATGCAGAGCGGGAAGCCAGGAGCCTGTTTGCCAAAAAGGTACTACAATGCTAACTCGTAAAATGTGTGGTAGTTAAAGGTCAGGAAGTAGAAGAACATTGCTTCAGTTTCAAGAATGGGATTTAAGGCCAACATTCAGCATTAGCGACGGTTTATTAGTCATGTGGGGCAGGATTTTAGGAGGTGTGATTTTTGTTTTAGCAGACTTCTGCCAGTTTCTGCTAAACAGATCCATGTTTCCTTGTCATCTGTTTGACTAAAAGTTATTAAGGCTGCCTTAGGTGAGGTTTCCCAACATGTGCAATGGAGCCCTTTTTCAACAATGTCCCAGATACAACTCAAATTTAGTCCAGGCCCGTGAGTCAGAGTCAGAGGACAGAATTTTCCCGCACTGGCGTGCTCTTGTTATTATGTGTGTGTGTTTGTTTGTGTGCCTGGCAGTGCATCAACATGTACAAGACCGACTGGCATGTCATCAACTACAAATACGAGGCCTATTCTGGCGACTTCCGTATGTTACCGAGGTAACATAGTTTGCAGTCAAGTAGAATGAAAGCAGATAGCTCCTTCTCATAAATCTCCCCCTCTCGTCTATCTTCCCATAGCAAAGGCTTGAAGGCAGACAAGCTAGCGGCTCACGTGTTCGAGGTCGATGAAGACGCCAAAGACGAGGTATGAAGGGGTCACCAAGCTTTCAATCCATCACGCACATATTACAAACACGAGCTTTTTCGCTGATGTGTGGTCTTCGAGTCCAGGAAGCAACGCAATCACACAGGGCCATAAAACCAGAAGCCCTCTCGTTAACGTTCTATAAATAGCTCCTCTTATTGATCCTCCTCCTGTTGTCCTCTGGCCAGATGTGCGTGGATTCAAACGGCGAAGGGGTTTAAATTGGAGAAAATAAATGATGCTCTGTCAAGGGGATGCCAAGGTGGATACGCAGATGGCTCTATAAACTATATACTTAAAGCTAGTTTTAAATTTGATTTTTTTTTAATTCATTTTGAATCATTTTTAGAGCAGATTGTATTAGTTTTTCTAATGCTGCAGTTTGACTTTTTTTTTTATTTTAGAGTTAGCTTTATTTTTTTAATATTAAATATAATTTAAATATTTGTTTGTCAGATAAAAAAAAAAAAAGTCACTTAATTCTCAAATGACTATTTGATCTTCCTTCTTCTATACGGACATACAGCAATGCTGGAATAAATACATTTAAAATGATCCCCATAAGATCATTTATGTTATTGAAATAGATGAAAACGAATGATATTTTCGCTGTAATTATAGTGAGTTACTTTTCTAATAATAGGATGTAGTTTCAGATAATTTTAGTTTTTGTAAAAAACATTTTCATTTTAATTTATTTCATTAATGAAAATTAGAGATGTTTGTTACCACATGTTTTTATACCGATGAGAAGTCACCGGTACCAATACCAATACTGTTTTTGATACATAAAAGTTCCCCAAAATAACAAAGACAGATAATAAAAAAAAAAAAAAAAAAAAAAAAAAAAAGATATCCCAATATAGCATAATTCCTTAAAATTGCATGAAATTACTAGCAATTTTCTGATATTCTAATTTCTAGTCTCTAGTTCAGGGGTGTAAAACTCATATTAGCTCAGGGGCCTGCTGGTGGAAAATATATTACTAAGTGGGCCGAATAACTTAAAAACAATTGCCGTCAATTATACGCAGATTTTTGAGATTTTTGCGCCAGCCCTAAATTACGGAGCTCAACTGTAATCTATTGTTTAAAAAAATACCACAAATGCAAATGAAATGCAGCAACACTTTGCCTGTATGAGTTCCGGACGTGTTAAATCTACCTGTTTTGCATATATATAGCTCCCAGAATGCATTGTGTGGCACAGCTATAAAGACATTAATCCCTGTCATATGTATTTGTGTTACCAGTAATCAAATTTGTCGTATTTAACACGTTTATGTTGGTCTATGATTTAAGAAAAAAAATTTTTTTTTGAAACAAACCATAACTTTAAGTTGTGTGTAAAATAATGACTTCCAGGGCGATTCTATGTACAAGTTACATTGCTCATCTGAGGACTACTTGTGAAATTACAAATTTATATATTTGATTGTGGCTGGCTGATTAATTGGTCCGACATTACAATTTATTTTTATTTTTTTTAACTTTACAAGTTGTCTCACGGGCCGGATTAAACCCCTTTGTGGGCCTGATCCGGCCCGCGGGCCGTATGTTTGACACCCTTGCTCTAGCTCCTGATCGTATAAGAAAAACAATATTGAAATTCAACATCAAAGTGTAATGAATGATCGTATGTTTGTTTGCTTCAGGACACATCGTCTCTGTGCTCCCAGAGGGGCGGCATCATGAAGCAGGGCTGGCTTCAGAAAGCCAACATTAACAGCAGCCTGTCTGTCTCCATGAAGGTGAGTCACCGCCACCATTCGCACACAAGATGATAACAGACCTTCCCATGCAATCGTCGTCATTGCAGGTGTTCAAGAGGAGGTACTTCTACCTGTCCCAGCTCCCGGACGGTTCCTACATCCTCAACTCGTACAAGGATGAGAAACACTGCAAGGAAACCAAAGGCTCCATCTATCTGGACTCATGCATTGATGTCATTCAGGTAGATGGAGCATTAAATGAGTCATTGAGATTTAAGACTGCAGTATATGGTAAATTTTCTATTTTAAAACAAGGGCCGTTCAGTTTGCTTCTCATCATGCCACACGTGTTGCCTGCTGCCAGAAAGCTTTTTGTGAGATGAGGCTACTCACAAGATGAATGGGAGGAGACTCATTCCGGCTAATGGCTCTGATGTGAAAGCTTGTAATTTATTCCCACACACGTGGATTAAAACCCCCATCTTTCGTTTTAGCTGTTCATCGATAATATGAGCTTGTGAAAGTCTATAAATCTCTCCCCCCAATCTTCAGAGCCCTAAAATGCGGCGGAACGGTTTTGAGCTGAAGATGCAGGACCGCTACAGCCACTTTCTGGCGGCCGACAGCGAATCAGAGATGGAGGAGTGGGTGGCCACTCTCAAACAGGCCCTGCAGAACAGCACCGAGGCTTGCCAGGAGAGGAGGAACGGAGGGGAGTCCTTGGACGGCTCTTTGGGTGAGACGAATAAAACACAAAAATATTAGTGCTGAGCAGTCTTGAAGCCAATTTATTTTATCTAATTCATTTAAAGTTGTTAAAAGAGGTGTCAACCCAAACAATTTCTTTACAGTAATATGTTCTATGCAGCTCCTCGAGTCTAAACATGGTATTATGATTATTATTGTCTTAATGGAATATGAATAAAGTAGCTATAGCCACCCGTTTTAGCCATCTGATGTGGCGGCCATTTTGACAGCAAGTGGACAAAATGGCTGTCCCCACAGATGGATGAAAAATGGTGGATTTTGCTAGATTATTCATATTCCATAAATGCAATATTTATCAGAATGTCGAGTTTAGACTAGTGGGGGCACATACAACAGACTGTAGGAAAAGCAGTCAATACAACAACTTCACAAAATTTTACCAAACAAGTATCATATCCTCCTGACTACCAGGGAAAAAAATATTGTCCTATCATGTTCATTTTGATATTCCCAAATCTTTGTGAAGTAATTGGAATACTGCAAAAGAACATTTTTGAAAAAAAAAAAACAGTTTTTATTTTTAAGCTATGATGTGTCCACTACAGAGGACATATTTTAAAACGTAAATGCTAGGCTCAAATACAGTTAAAATAATTCCAAAATGACTTTAATGTGTTCTTAAGAGTCTTATAGAAAACATGCTAACAACATTTAAAGCCTAAATTTGTTCAATAAAAAGTGTTATACACTTACTTTTCCTCTTCCCTAAAAAGTTCTTGCACTGAGGGAAGACATTTTCTTTTATGATGCAATCAAAGGTAGCAAAGCCCCACCCCTACACATTTGGTATTATTGGAAAGCTCTGGATGTTTCTATAGAGCACAAAATGAGTTAATTCAATCGTATGCACTGGGTGGGAGATGTTCAGGTTTAAAAAGGTCCACAACAGAGGACAAATTTGGATTGCTGGTAGTCAGGAGGATAGGTCAGATTACAAAAATAATGCAAACAAGCCTTATCAAGGCACTTTTCATGTTTCATGAAATAATGAAATGTTATGTAATCTATGTCATTAATGATTCTGTACTATCCAATCAGATGATGACACAACCAACCAAGGTAAAAGAGAGAGCCAGCCAGAAGGTCTGAGCAGGAACCTACAACCTGAACTCACAAAGGTACAGATATTGTGCTGCTTTAAATGAAACAGATCCCAGAGCTGCTCCATTTTGTTTTACGGCATAAGTAAAGAATAACACCTCTCAACCTTTGTGTGTAGTATGCAAGGGAAACAGACCAACTCAATAAGATGAACCGCAACGAAGGCAGGCAGAAGCTTTTCTCTCTGGACCCTGAGACCCAGGTCGCGAGAATGCTTGTGCCATTTTGTATTCATTTATTCATGTATTGATCGTATGACCATGTGATCTTTTCTCATCCACTCCACAGAGGCTTGACTTCTCCGGCATCGAACCGGACGTGAAGCCATTTGAGGAGCGCTTCGGCCGCCGTATCGTGGTTGGCTGCCACGATCTCACCTTCAGTCTCCAGGGCTGCGTCAGTGAAAAGGGCGACGGCGTCCTTACCAACGTACGCCATCACTCTTATGTTACTAGGCCCCTCATTATAAATGTGTGAATTCATTACGAATTATTATTATTCGCAGGTGGAGCCCTTCTTCATAAGCCTGGCGCTTTTTGACATTTCCAAAAATTGTAAGATCTCTGCCGACTTCCCCGTGGATCTCAACCCGCCCTGCGTGAAGGAGATGCTGACCGACACGGCGGGCCAGCTCTCGCCTTGCTCAGACTCCGAGGGAGGTAGCGGAGGAGGAGGCAGGTCTTTAATGAGCGGCGACTCCGGAAAGGGGGACTGCCTGCCTGTTCTTCAGAGAGTGTCCGAGGCTCTGCTGCATTCCCCTACACAGGTACATACATGCCTGTAATCTTTTATCAGTGACAGTAGTTCAAGATGAACCTGAAACTCGTAACAGTCCACCTCAGATTTCCCATTCAGTCTTCTTTTCTACGGCAGGCAATTTTTTCCGTAACCAACCCCCATGCTGATATCTTTCTGGTGGCCCGCGTGGAGAAGGTGTTGCAAAATGGTATCACCAATTGTGCCGAACCATACATGAAGACTTCTGATATGAACAAGGTCTTTGTACATTTAATTTTATATATGTATACTAGGGATGTAACGATAAGGGCAATATCGTGATATTGTGATATTAAAACTGCCACACTATCGTCGTCGTAGTCATGTTCACAATATTTAAAAGGAACACATTTGTTCAAAAAGTCATGTTTATTTCCATTTGGGCAGTTCTAGCACCCTCTAGTGGGTAGTTTATTAGTGCAATTTAATTTTCATTAGGGATGTTTTGGCCTTCTATGTTTAAAATCTATGCTAATTGTCACATGAAGGGGAACCTAATTTGCTTGTGAAGTGATCAATGTGTGCTTGCATTAGCAAGTAAGTGCCTCAATATTGTTATTAGAGATTGTAGGTGGTTTATATATATATATATATATATATATATATATATATATATATATATATATATATATATATATATATATATATATATATATTTTACAATATAGTGATATATTTTAAATATCACCAACCACCCCCACCCCCACCCCACCACAATATCGTGATAATTATCGTATTGTGATATCGTATTGTTGTGTTTGGATATCGATACATCCCTAACATATACTCACCACTGATTGGCTTGTATGGTTGACCTCCATGTCATCCCAGACCGCTCAGAAGGTCCTCAAGGCGGCTAAACAGACGTGTCAACGTCTGGGCCAGTACAGGATGCCATTTGCTTGGGCTGCTAAGTAAGACCGCAACAAATTCCCAAATTCCAAGAACATGAGGCCCGTCAATGACTTTCACGTGTCACCTCACCAGGCAGGTGTTCAAGGATGCTCAAGGCAGCCTGGATATGGATGGCAAGTTTTCTCCCCTTTACCGCCAAGATAGTGGAAAAATCTCCACGGATGACATCATCAAGCTGCTGGCTGACACCAGGAAGTGAGTCACGGACACTCCCGAACTGTTTTAACTTTTATGCCTCTGAAATTCTTTTTTCCCCCACCATGCATTTGTGTTCTTTTCTTCATTTATTTGAATGCTCATCTTGGTTTCAGACCTGAGAAAAGCAAGATTCAGACCATCCCTGGGCAACTAAATGTCACCATTGAGTGTGTCCCACCTGACTTTTCAAGTATGTTTTGCTTTCTCACATAAATGCTGCATATCTCAGTTTTCTATCCAAGGAACAGGCTTATCGAAAGGTTACGCAGATAAGAGCGTATTGAAGTCAGTAGTGGTTATTGTCACACCCTTGCCCGGAATGGTGCAACACTATCTAAGAATCACACGTTGGGGCACCAGTGCACTGCTGTTGTGTTATTTTCTCTCTTACACAGCAACATTGTGCAATCGCTTGTCTTGAGAGGGAAGTTGTTTAAATTGTTTTCATTATTTAGAATGCATTTTTATTCAACCCTGCTTTGTTTTTTTGAGCCTCAGAACGTGGTTAAATTGGAATGTCTGAACCAAAAAATGTGTCCATCCGTCATGTTGTGGACGACAGTCATGCTAACCAGTAATTATGCGCCGATCTCTTAATGCATTCACACTGAGCTGATCTCATCTGGTAGAGAATATGCGCCAATCTTTGAGATTTAAAAATAGTGACACGTGCCAAGAGTACACGATTCCCGTCGTTGGTATGCAAACAAAAACATATGAGAGATGGAAGAAAGGTTGCTGTAAACTCACAAAACATGTTGTATACGCCCCGACCAGACACGGTGACGTCCGCTTACATTCCTGTGAAGCCCTTCGAAGAAAGCTGCGAGCGTGTATCCGTGGAAGTGGAGGAGTTCCTGCCCGAGGAGGCCAAGTACAACTACCCCTTCACCACCTACAAGAACCAACTCTACGTCTACCCTCTGCAACTCAAATATGACAACCAGAAAAGCTTCACCAAGGTGTTTGCATCTCACAAAGAACATTCCCAGTGAGGATGTATTTGTGTATGTGTTGATGCATGTGAATGCTTTACATCTGCTAGGCTAGGAACATTGCAGTCTGCATACAGTTCCGGGATTCCGATGAAGAAGGTGCAACCCCTTTAAAGGTGAGAGGCACGAAAAACAACTTTGCTGGCTTTGTTGTTGGATTATTAAAGGGGAAGACAAAACAAAAACGTATGTCATATGCACGCCTCCTAATCTAAATACGGCACAATGCATTTGTGGAATATTAATTAAGCAGCAAAATCCACCTGCTTTTAACATATCTCGGGAGGCGGCCATTTTGACACTTGTTGTTATGACTAGATCATGCAGGGGTCATGTTTGGGTCATGACCGTGAGGTCAAGTGTCGGTTTTGAACTGTTGTAATCGGCATCTAGTTTCAACTGTTTTTAAGCTATGTGATGTCAGGAGCTATGTGATGTCAAGAATCTTTCATCTCTTTACTGGGTCAACAGCCAACCAGATAATTCCATGTCAGTACTGTTACCCACATGTCTAGCCACAACCAATGAGATTGATTCACTGTCTATTGAAGCCAAACTGAGAAGTGTGTGTTTTTGTTGGATTATTACCTCTTTTCCTCTGTGCATCTCCACAGTCCAAAGGGAGGGAGCTTGGCGTCTTGTGATTCTCGATACATTCTCTTGTTTTTCGTGTAGTCAAGTTGTGTGAATAAAGAGTTAAATCTTATTTGTGTCTGCGTTTTGGGATCCAACCACAGCACATAACAGTCGTCCACTGAAAATAACATCACAGTTGCTCAGGTCTCACGTAGTGACCAATCACGGGTCATCTTGCTAATGTCACATGATCCAATGCCGAAAAACAGGTGATCTGTGATTGGTTGTTACCCGAGAAACTGTCATTTGTCATTTTCAGCAAGTTTTAAAATGGCCACCCCCTGACATGGATAAAAACGGGTGGATTTTGCTGCTTGGTTTATATTCCACAAATGCAATAGTGGGGCTACATACAACATATGACAAAAAAAATCTTTGGTGTTGAAAAAGGTAAGAATGATACACAATGCCAATCACACTGGGGAACAGTTTTTGTTGAGTTCGGTCTGACAGCTGTTTTTAACGAAGGTTTGGGTACGTAATCCAAAACCAATAGCGTCAAGTTTTTTTTTTTTTTTTTTTTTTTTTTAAGCTATAAGATCCCATTTTCTTAAAAAAAATAATGTATACATGTAAATAAAACACTTAAGACAGGATAGTTACAAGCTTTGAAAAAAAACAACAACAAAAAAAAAAAACAGGTTGTTGTTTGTACTCGTCCCGTCTAGACATTCCTAGATGCTTTTGATCAAGGCCCTCGGGTGGAATGTGTGCGGTGCTCTGACAGAAGACACTGTACTTCCTGTCTTTATCAATCATGGACAATCCGTTTTTCAATGTGCACCTTTTACAAGTTCAAATTTGACCATTGACATCTAATGTTCAAGTTGTTTTTGACCTCATGTTGCACCATGATGGTATGAAAACACTGGCACATAAGATATAAGCCAGCACCTGGAGCCACGCCCCCGCCCTCATACTCAAGCAGGTAATCTGGCCTCCCATCAGACCCCTTATCACCACTCCAGTCTTGCAGTTTTTCTATGATTGTACAAGGCAGCATGTAAGAGTTACATTTTTGTAAATGTAGTTATTTAGTTGTAAGTTCCCTTTCCTATGTATTTCTGTGCTTCAGTGCATTTACGGAAAGCCAGGAGACTCACTCTTCACCAGCAGCGCTTATGCAGCTGTCTTGCACCACAACCAAAGCCCAGAATTCTATGATGAGGTGAGATACTGTTTTATGAATAATTAATAAGGATTTTTGAGCCTCAAATTCCCTTTGGGACTGCCATGCTATCGCTGAGATTATCCAACAAATCTGTTTTAGTGTGAACACGCACGCACGTGCACAGAGTGAAAGAGCTAGTCAGGATAAGGCAGAAGGCCCCCCATATGGCCTAAAAATTAAGTAGATTAGGAATTTAAGACCCAGTACTCACACACCCTGCACCTACTTACACTGATTTATATGTTGTTTTGCTAATTTGCTGCCCCCTTGTGGACCGTACAGGTTAAGATGGAGTTACCTGTCCACTTGCACGAGAGACACCACATCCTCTTCACCTTTTACCATATCAGCTGTGAATCTAGCAGCAAAACCAGCAGTAAGAAGAGAGAGGCTGTGGAGTCTCTGGGTATGTTTTTTTTTTTTAATACATTATTTTGCAGTCAATGCCTATAGTCATTGTTCTTCATTTTTTTTGCTCGGTTTGTTGTCAGTTGGTTACTCCTGGTTGCCTCTGCTGAAAGACGGCAGGATGCACTCAACAGAACTCCAGCTACCTGTCGCTGCAACCCTGCCTTCTGGATATCTGGGCCAGGACACCAAAAAGGTTTGTGGGAAAAAAAATACACCACAATCACCACATTTGGCCTCTTGTTAATTCCTTGTTGCTTAAAAATGTCAACATCTACACAGTCCCAGCCAGATATCAAGTGGGTGGAAAATGCAAAGCCGCTATTCAAAATGAGAAGCCGCGTTGTATCAACGATATATGCTCAGGTGAAAGACTTGCTTCTTCTTCATGCACTCTAAAAACAATTGGGTTGTTTTTGTTGGCTTACTTTTCTGAGAGTAACTCAATTGTTGGGGCAAATTAACCATTTATTGGATAGTATGGCTCAAACGTTAACCCTATTCCTGTATTGTTTACAATAAGTCATTATTTGAGACAAATTTTTATGAGAGTAACCAAATTGTTGGATTTAGTTAACCCATGGTTGAGTAATAGTTATGTGCAGATCTGATAAACTTGTATAATAGGGGGACATAGAAGCCATTGACATGATACATGCCGCACCGTTTGGGTGTTGGGTTACATGAATAACCCAAATATTTGGGTCAGTTTGTACCTTTTTAACCCACTAATTGTGTTAAAATAAACCCAAACTGTTATTTTTTCACCCAACTCTTTTTAGGGTATATTTGATGGTTTACTGTAGTTCGCCGTTTCATCCACAGGACCTTCATCTCCATAAGTTCTTCCTGCACTGCCAACTAATGAGGGACAACCGGGCAGAGTTGATCAGATACCTGAAGGTCAGACTCCGGATAAACATGTTGTGAAACGTGCTCTGGGTTCTATTTTCATCCCTCCATACTCAGTGCCTACACGCCATGGAGACGCACGTCATAGTCCACTTCCTGCCCACTGTGCTCATGCAGCTGTTTGACGTTCTCTCGACAGCCACCAAGGAAGGCCAGGAGATTGCTGTCAACTCGCTCCGGTCAGCTAATCGGTTATTTGGGGGAAATGTGTCTGTCCGTTATTTGCATTTGAATATCATGAGTCGATGCCTTTCTGTGTCCCTGCAGTGTTATCATACATATAGTATCTCGGTGTCATGAGGAAGGGCTAGAAAACTACCTGCGCTCTTTTGTAAAGGTATGGCTGCTATGTGGCTTTTTACACGCTAAAACAGTTGGGTCCACAATAACCCAATTTGGGTCAAAAAGGGACCGACCCAAATGCTTGGGTTAATCATTTAAATCAAAACATTGGGTCAAATGAATAACATACAACACAACCCCAAAAAATGGGTTTTGGGTTCTTCTTTAGACCCAATTTTTTGGTTTACCAACTTGTTTACAAAGGAAATTAATCGCCCAAAACATTGGGTCAATCCCCACAGTTTGGTGGGTTATTTATTTGACCCAACTTTTTGATTTAAAAAGTAAACCAAAACGTTGGTTCTGTCCCTTTTTGACCCGATTTGGGTTATTTTTTACTCAATTTTTTGTTTTTCATGCACAACCTAAAATGTTGGGTCAGTCCCCTCCAAAATTTAGTTGTTTTTTTTTTTTTTTAAAAAAGGGTTGTTTGGTAGGTTTTAACCAACTTGAATCAACAATTATTGGCTCTTTTTGACCCAATTTGGGTTATTTTTGACCCAACCGTTTAGAGTCTGTATGCCACAAAATGTTTATGTTTTCTCCCTTCTTCACAGTATGTGTTTGTATCCAAAAACCCTGCGTCCGGGAACGCGGCAAATACCCACGACGTGCTGGCCACGGCGGTCACAGCCATTTTAAAGCAGACGGCGGATTTTAACACCAGCAATAAACTGCTCAAGGTGCTAGTTGTTGTCGCAACACTGAACAGCAGGTGGCACACTTGCCAATAGAATCACTTTGAAGACGGCCATGAGGAATTCCTTTGTCATATTTAAATCATTTTATCATTTTTATCTGCAGTATTCTTGGTTCTTCTTTGAAACAATGGCCAAATCAATGGCCCAGTACCTGCAAGAGGATCACCGCATGAAGGTTGGTACTTTGTTAATCCCATAAATGATAAATCAACAATCTGATGTAATATATACGACAACGTGCTTTCAGATGCCACGGGCCCAGCGCTTTCCAGACACTTTCCACCAGGCGCTTCAGTCCCTGGTGCTGTCCATCATGCCTCACATCACCATTCGCCACACGGAGATCCCCGAGGAAGCCCGCTGCATCAACCTGAGCTTGGCCGGTTTTATCAAGGTGTGCACGCTAATTCCAACCTTATCCAGAGCGCAGTTTCACATCATGCTCTTGCGCCTGCTTTTCCTGCAGAGGTGTCTGACCTTCATGAACCGGGGATTTACTTTTGGTTTGATCAATCACTACATGTGCCACTTCAGTTTCAAAGATCCCAAGGTACACAGGCACACAATCTGTCGCGGCGAATGCGCGGAGCACTCATGTGCATGCGTGTCTCCTGCAGATCCTGACTGAAATGAAGTTTGACTTTCTGATGGCTGTGTGCAACCACGAGCACTTCATTCCACTCAACCTGCCCATGGCGTTTGGGCGCACCAAGCTGCAGCGAGTGCAAGGTGAGCGAGCCGCACATTCCAATTTAGGGCCACAGGTCTGCTATGTCCCTTTTCTCACCTGCATCCCCACAATCATCCGCTATTAACAGTTTGACTCTCTCTGGACACTTCTTTAAGAACACATGTTTAATATAATGCAAAAAAAAGTGTTAAATTACATCTGATTGGACCACATATTAATGCATTTTATGTAAACGCTGCATGGATTGTGACTAGCTTCCCCGATTTCTTTATTTGTACCCAACACCCTTCCCGTCTGTTTTTTTTTTCTTGCTTGTCGTCAGATTTTATTCCGTATGCGACGGAGCTTTTTGGCCCTGTAGGTAGGTGAAGCTCACCGCGCCGTCCTTGACCTCTGCCCCCCGCCTCGCGCGAACACCGGCACTTCCTCCAGCTTTCTGCACTCTCGCTTCCATTAACCCTCACTCGCCAAGTGCACGGTGCCGATGAGCTTTGCTTCTGCGGGAATCCACTCACACTCTATGAATATATTTCTCTATACATGTTCAACAAGCAGGATATTTGTTGTTAAGTTGAGGTTTTCTCTCTAGCTCTGTCACTATCGTTAGTGCTAATTATATCCACTGGGTATAAACTCAGTTTTTCCGGGATACACTGCTTGTTATGATATTAACACAGCATTATGGCCTTGCACATGATTGCTTTCTTTCTTTTAGATATCTGCTTATCTATGCTGTTTGTGCAGCGCAAACATATGGAATTATACATTTCCTGCATCAGGAAATATATAATCAAGCTGAA
Organism: Festucalex cinctus; assembly: GCF_051991245.1. Classification (NCBI taxonomy): domain Eukaryota; kingdom Metazoa; phylum Chordata; class Actinopteri; order Syngnathiformes; family Syngnathidae; genus Festucalex; species Festucalex cinctus. The sequence goes on from NC_135426.1 coordinate 13,648,562, forward strand.
TTTTTCTTGTTGAATTGTTCATTTTGTGTGAGGATAAAATGTGTACTACATTATGACCACTTGCACTTGGTGATTTATGTAATATTTAGCCTTTTCAAATGTCATAATGTTTTATACTTTTCACCTTGTTTTTCTATTCATTTATTACCAGTTGTGACCTACCACTGACCTACCGCTTGCTCTCTTGGACTAACCACAGAGCAAAGTCTGGAATTCAGTCTGACCGAGGATTACTGCCGCAATCACTTCCTGGTGGGCCTGCTCCTCCGAGATGTGGCCGCGGCCCTGCAGAAGGGGCCCGAGGTACGGCAACTAGCCGTGAGCACGCTCAAGAACCTTCTGATCAAACATGCCATGGACGATCGCTACACGACATTTAAGGTGAGGGTGACAATGTGAAGTAAACGACTGGCAAATATGTTTGAACGTCCAATACAAGCTAAAAGTTTAAACGCACCTTCTCATGCAATGCATTTTCTTTATTGTCATGACTATTTATATTGTAGATTCTCACTTGAAGGCATCAAAACTATGAATGAAGGCATGTGCAGTTATGTACTTAAAAAAAAAAGGTGAAATAATTGAAAGCATGTTTTATATTCTTGCTTCTTCAAAATAGTCACTCTTTTCTCTTTTTTTTTTTTTGTGCACACTCTTGGCATTCCAAGATGACCTTCTAGAGTAGTCACCTGAAATGGTTTTCCAACAGTATTGAAGGAGTTCCCAGAGGTGAGAATGCTAAAAGTGTGCAAAGCAGTCACCAGAGCAAAGGGTGGCTATTTTGAAGAACCTAGAATATAAAACATGTTTTCAGTTATTTCACCTTTTTTTTTTTTTTTTAAATGATATAACTCCACATTGTGTTGATTCTTAGTTTTGATGCCTTCAGTGAGAATCTATAGGACTGTCTCAGAAAATTAGATTATTGTGATAAAGTCCATTATTTTCTGTAATGCAATTGCAATGTAATTGCTGATTATGGCTTACAGCTTAAGAAAACTCAAATATCCTATCTCAAAATATTAGAATATTTCATCAGACCAAGTAAAATAAATAAATAAATAAATAAATAAATAAATAAATAAATAAATAAATAAATAAAAATAATTAGCAATATTAAAACAATAAAAGGCTTGCAATATTTAAGTTGATTTGTAATGAATCCAGAATGTATGGCATTTTTGCTTATTTAACTGAATTACAGAAAATAATGGACTTTACCACAATATTCGAATTTTCTGAGACAGTCCTATACAATGTAAATTGTCATGAGAATAAAGCAATTGACACATTGAATGAGATGTGTGTCCAAACGTTTGGCCTGTACTTGTAGGCTAAAAGCTAAAAAATTTTGCATTTTCTCCCATAATGCATAAGATGTTTGAAAAGTTTCCATTGTTTATTGGTAATTTTTATGATTTATTATTATTTCCGTAAGGCTGGATTTCCGTTTAGCATTTTTTCCCCATAAATGCGGAGGTTGTTCAAACCTCCAAATATGAACATACTTAAATACATTTAAATATATTTGTTTGAATCTATTTGCCAGTCAAAAATGTGTACTCCACAATGGCAGTTCCACACTTTTGTAGTTTTTTTGCACCACTGTGATTGATTTTTTTTCTATTTGTTATTTCAGAACCAGCAAGCCAGGATCTGTTTGCTCTACCTGCCACTGTTTGAGTTGCTTTTCCAGAACTTGAAGCAACTATCTGCCCAGCCATACATTTCCAATCTCATGGTGAGCCCCCTCCAAATGGACCCCTCGCTGTAAATCTGAACCTTTTTTATCTTACATATACACAGTGGACTTGTTGCTTGCAGGGCTCGAGAGACGACCTCGTGTCATGCAGTTCTACAGACAGCAAAAGAATAAGCACAGCAATAGAGAAAGATCACAGTGAGTCGTGTGCCCCAAGACACCTTCAAATTATTCCAGGGAAACCAGTAGAAGGCATACAAGTCAGTCTGTTTTGAGAAGGTGTAGTTTATTATGGTGGTGATAGATGTTTTGTTTTTATCAGGCCTGCCTGCCCTTAATGGCCATGTCGTGAGGAGGGAAGACTCCAGAGGATCTCTTTTTATGGATTCTGGGACACCAGATAGCATTGACGTGAGATTTGTTTAATAGCTGCTGTATATGGCGTTCCCCTGGCAACATCTTACCGAGATTAACTAGTTAATCATCAATGAAACACACATACACACAGTGTTTTGAATATCGTTGTATTTTCATTTGCATCTTAGCTTCTGTTTTGAGCACAGCTTAATGATTTACTTATACAATGTCAAGTTGTGTTCACCTTTCACATTGCAAAGATGCTGGTAGAAATGTAATGTAACATCAACAAGTTTGTCATCTAATGATGGAATATAGGAATAAATTATTATTTATACAAATAAAATAAATTATGCTTGTTGTTTTTGTGCATGTGCAGCTGCAGAGGCGTGGCTCCACCATGAGCAGCAGTCCCGGGCCCCCCAAGAGCAGACTGGGCCCTTACGAGATCAGGGGCCTTCTGCTCACCTTCTTACATGTAGCCAAGACATTGTCAGAGGGTCGGTGACGAGTGACACACAAATGACACACTGAAAATGATCACTAAACTTTTTTTTTTTTTTGGCCACAGACACTCTCATGGCGTACTGGAACAAACTTAATCCTCAAGACGTTAGGAATTTTCTCAGTTTGCTTGAGTAAGTAGCTTTTAAGTGTGTAGATGTCACCACTGGAAACAGAATGAAATTACAATGTTAACTCATTTCATTTTCACTGAAGCAACCACCTTCGCTCCTAGCTGTTTTACTGGGTTATGACTGATTTTGCAACCCCCACAGAATGTAAAACATGGAACCTACCAAAAGAAAGATTAGAGTCTCTCCTTTCATCTTGGAAAAAAATAGTATATTTCTATCTGTTTCCGTTTTGCAGCAATTAGCATTAGAATATAGCTTAGTTTCATCATTGTTCACAAATCTGTTTAAAACTTTGAGGAAATCAGCCTGTTTTAACATGGCCTGGTTGAGCTCTTATACTCTGCTGCCACCTGCTGGCCGTTTTTGTAGTAACTACCATTGCTTCAACCATTCTCTTGGGTTCAGAGACTGCATCAAAACCTTCTGCATGCTCTAGCATGATTTTTTTTAAAAAAGGTATAAATATGTGTTTGGGACACTGGTAATATTTAAAATAGAACGTATTTATACGTTTTTGGGAGCAAATAAGTTGAGCTGCATGCATTTGATTCACAGGACCTGTCTGGTTCAGTTTCGCTACATCGGGAAAAGGAACATCGGCAGGTGAGATGTCCTTGCAGCATTTATCCTCAAAACCAGTTTGTAACTTTGCTGATGTTTTTGGTTTCCCTTTCTTGTGCGTGCTGACAAGAAATCAGGAGGTGTGCGCTTCCAAGTTGTTCTCCCCGGACAGGAAGTCTCAGACAATGCCGGCCATGCGCTGCAACCGAGCCAGCACCATCCAGACCAAAATCAACCAGTTCGGCACCATGGAGGCTTCGCTCACTCTCAACATAGGTAGATTACACAATGTGTCGACTTTTGCTGGATAATTCATGAAGTTACATCTGCACGCTCGACTAAGGTCTGCTACAAAGTACACGCTGACTCATGTTTATCATCCATTCCATGCTCATGACTAATAGTTGCTTCACCCTTATCAGATATGCGTGGCATTTGTGTGGAAGTAAAATGAAATCTGTTACTAAAGCTTTTTAAAACCTTTTAAGTCTGGTTGAAAGATTAAGAAAAATAACCTAAATGTGATTTTTAATTTTATTTTATTGATTAAATCTGTATTAAAATTAGCGGGCGGCACGGTGATTGAGTGGTTAGCACGTCCGCCTCCCAGTACTGAGGACTCGGGTTCGAGTCCAGCATCCGGCCTTCCTGGGTGGAGTTTGCATGTTCTCCCTGTGCCTGCGTGGGTCTTCTCCGGGTACTCCGGTCTCCTCCCACATTCCAAAGACATGCATGGCAGGTTAATTGGGCGCTCCGAATTGTCCCTAGGTGTGCTTGTGAGTGTGGTTGGTTGTTCGTCTCTGTGTGCCCTGCGATTGGCTGGCAACCAGTTCAGGGTGTACCCCGCCTACTGCCCATAGCCAGCTGGGATAGGCTCCAGCACCCCCCGCGACCCTTGTGGGGAGCAAGCGGTTGAGAAAATGGAATGGAATGTATTACAATTACCGATACCAGGAATCAGTATCGGTCCGATACGAGACCTTATTTCAAGGTATAAGTAAAAATAAATACATTAATAAAAAATGAGATTCAGAAAATAAAAATACATGCGCAAATAAATCCAAAAATAAATATATAAATTGAAAAATGAACGCACTTTGCTCTCATATTTATTTATTTCATGTTGCAGACGATGTCAGCAGGAAATACATCATGGAATGTTATTCAAATGAAGGGGCGGTCCTAAGTGTGTCATATCTCTTTTTATTTTCACTTTTATTCATTTATTATATGCAATTAGCTGGCAACCAGTTCTGGGTGTACCCCGCCTACTGTCCGGTGCTGCTGGGATAGGCTCCAGCACCCCCGCAACCTTTGTGAGAAGTAACCAGTGAAGAAAATGGATAGATGGATTATTTATTTTATTTTGGTATTTTTGGTCCTCCATACTCTGCAACCCTCATGTGCTTATTTTACAAGCAGGAACTAGAAATTAGAAAGATAGAAAACTGGCATTCATTTCACGCAATTTTACGTGAAAATGCGATGTTGTGATATAGAGATCTTTCTTTAAAATTAAATTTGGAAATTTTATGTGTCTAAAGCACAAATGGTATCGATATCTGTATCGGTGACTACTCAAGAATCCGAAAAAAAGTGGTATCAAACATCCTTACAATAGACAATCTCCGATTTATTATATACAGTATACATTTGTTCTTATTACTTTGTAGTTAGGCTTACACTTAAACAAAGGCAAATGAACCATGCATTAATATGAAAGATGGTTGATTTGTCTATGTGGATTAATGATTAATATAATGAACACTTTGACTCCCAGCCTTGGGAGTTCCAGTGTTTTAAGCGTGTGTACGTGTGCATGTGCGTGTCTGGTGGGGGGTTCAGGGATGGGGGCATCCGAAGCAGAAATCCATCACCAGGCTCTGCTCGAGGGCAACATTTCCACCGAGGTCTGCTTAAGTGTCCTGGATGTCCTTTCACTTTTCATCCAGTGTTTTAAGGTGAGCACACGCAGTCATATTAATTCACATCATATTGGGAGCTGTTTCTAATATTCCAGTTGTGTTGTTGTCAGACCCAGCTGACGGACAGCGACGGTCACAACCCGCTGATGAGGAAAGTGTTTGACGTTTACCTGACCTTCCTCAAAGTGAGCCAATCGGAAGCCGCCCTCAGGCACGTGTTTGCTGCGCTGCGAGCGTTCATGAGCAAGGTCGGTGCAGCTGCAGAAAAAATAAAAAAATAAAAGCAAAAAAAAATAATAAGACCAAAGCGTTCTCTCTTAGTTCCCATCAGTGCTCTTCAAAGGTCGCGTGACCCTTTGCGAGCTTCTGTGCTGCGAAGTGCTCAAGTGCTGCGTGTCCAAGATGGCCTCCCTGAGGGCCGAAGCATCGGGGCTGCTCTACCTGCTCATGAGGAACAACTACGAGTACACCAAGAGGAAGACCTTCCTGCGCACGCACCTGCAGGTAAATTCCAAGCCCATTTTTTTTTCCTTTTGGCACAGCGATGGTTCCCCTCCTTTCGTCTTTCTCGCCAGATCATCATCGCGGTGAGCCAGCTGATCTCCGACGTGGCACTCAGTGGAAGCTCGCGCTTCCAGGAGTCACTCTCCATTATCAACAATTTTGCAAACAGCGACAAGGCTATGAAGGTATTGTCAAGATAACTCTTTCACTTTTTCACTGAAGCAACCCCCTTCGCTCCCAGCTGTTTTACTGGATTTTGACTGATTTTACAAGGCCCACAGAATATTGTCTTCTAGTGCTATAAAAACATGGAACCTACCAAAAGAAAAATTTGAGTCTCTTCTTTCATCAGGAAAAAAAATCAGTTTCCGTTTTGCAGCAATTAGCATTAGATTATGACCAAGTTTCATCATTAGTCACGAATCTGTTTTAAACTGTAGAAATCAGCTTGTTTGCAACATGGCCCTGGTTGATCTCTTATACTCGGCTGCCACCTGCTGGCCGTTTTTGTAATTACTACCATTTTTTTCCACCCACTCTCTGCAGTTGTGAGGCTACATCAAAGCCTTCTGTATGCTCTAGCATTAAAAAAAACAAACAAAAACTTATAAATACGCCTTTGGGACGCACAATACATTTAAATTAGATTTATATGTTTTGTGGAGCAAATGAGTTAAAGAGAAAAAAAAGTACATTATAAATATATAAATAATAATTTATAAAATATTCCATGCCAATATTATGAGTTAAATGTCAGGCTTTAACAAATATATATTTAAGTGCAGCCAAGAAATACTAAAGCAAGTATCCCATTTCTTTTAAATGTTCATTTTTTTTTTTTTTTTTTTTTTTTTTTTAATTTGCAATTAAAATTAAAGTTTATTCAATAACATTGTTAAAAATGCACTTCCAATTTGGCAAAAACGGGTGTTAAATTTATGGTAAGCTAGCTTGGTAGCATCTGTTGAATGTAACTTATAAGGTAACTTGTAATGTAACTTATTTACTGATTACATGATGTGAAAAACAACGTTACAGATTACTTGATTTTAAAAAGTAACTAGTTAAAAGTTACTTTTAAAGTCAAGTAATCAGTAAAATAAGTAATAAAAAGAATAGGTTACTTTTGAAGGTAACCGTGGCAACACTGATTCATGTCAGCTTCAATTAAAAAAAAAACATCTTTGGTCTCTAGTCAACAGGATTCCCTTCCGAAGTTAAGGGTCTAACCAAGCGCATCCGTACGGTGCTGATGGCCACGGCCCAGATGAGGGAGCATGAGAAAGACCCGGAAATGTTGCTGGACTTGCAGTACAGCCTGGCCCGGTCCTACGCCAGCACTCCCGAGCTGAGGCGGACCTGGCTCGACAGCATGGCTCGCGCGCACCTCAAGAATAACGATCTCTCCGAGGTAGAATTCGGTTTCTGCGAGTGACTGTAGCGTTTTCATTCCTGCTCATGTGATTGTGATTGTCTCCACAGGCAGCCATGTGTCACGTTCATGTGGCTGCGCTGGTTGCTGAGTACCTGCACAGGAAAAGTACGTTGAAAATATCCAAGATACTGTATTTTCAAAACATATCAAATGTGGCATAATGACAACTTTTTTTTTCTAACTTTTACCTTTGCTTCCTAACGGACAGAGTTGTTCCCAAGCGGGCTCGCCGCATTTAAGAAGGTCACGTTTAATATCGAGGAGGAAGCTGCCATGAAGGAAGACACGGGGATGCAAGACGTCTATTACACCGAGGTTTTTTTTGTTTTGTTTTTTAAAGAGTTGGCACAAGTGTTGACTGTCATGAAATCTATCGTTTTGATTTCCCGCTTCTCGTCAGGAGGTCCTGGTGGAGCACCTGGAGGTTTGCGTAGAGGCTCTGTGGAAAGCCGAGCGCTACGAGCTCATCACGCACATCGCCAAACTGGTGATCCCGTGCTACGAGAAGCGCCACGAGTACGAGGTAGCCGAACAGCAACGTGATCGCACGTGGCCACGTACTACTTGTACTCTCCGTACAATGAAATCGCATCTTTGCAGAAACTGAGTCGACTGTACAGCACGCTGCACAGAGCCTACAACAAAGTCATGGAGGTGATCCAATCAGGTCGCAGGCTGCTCGGGACCTACTTCAGAGTCGCCTTCTATGGACAGGTGTGTGTAGAGACTGGGGCTGCTTGATTATGAAGAAAATATTAACTCATTTGCTCCCAAAAACGTATAAATAAGTTCTATTTTAAATATTACCATGCTCCCAAAAACGTATTTATATGTTTTTTATGTTTTTAATGCTAGAGCATACAGAAGGCTATGATGCAGCCTCTGAACTGAAGAGAATGATTGAAGCAATGGTAGTTATTGCAAAAACGGCCAGCAGGTGGCAGCAGAGTATACGAGATCAATTAGGGCCATGTTGCAAAAGGCTCTTTCCACACTGATTTTAAAAAGATTTGTGAATAATGATTAAACTTAGCTATAATCTAATGCCAATTGCTGTAAAACGGAAACAGGTACAAATATAATGTTTTACCTGATGAAAGAAGAGACTTTAATCTTTCTTTTGGTAGGTTCCATGTTTTTATAGCAATAGAACACAATATTATGTGGGCCTTGCACCAAAATCATTCAAAATCCAGTAAAACAGCCGGGAGAGAAGGGGGTTGCTTCAGTGAAAATGGCTGGGAGTGAATGAGTTAATCACGATTATTTTGATAATAATTGAAATCATGATTAGGACGATCATGTATATTTTTTTTGGTACAAAACAAGAAAATCTTTAAACTTAAAAAAATATTAAGACAAATGAAATTCTTTGAAACACTATATTATAATTATGCAAGTTCCTTTTCAATGAACCAAAATGTATTCAATTGGTTATTTTAAAATCTAAAAAAAAGGTGCAAATGTATAAATTTAATCAACTCAAAAATTTGTATTAATTATCTTTTCTTTTTTTTCTTTTTTTTACGTTCATTTTGTAATTGTGGAGTATAATTGAAATTGTCATTGAATTTAGGGACTGGACTGGCTCACGAAGAGTGAACAACACATTTAATTAACGGCAATTGAAAAAAAATTAACCCCAAAAAATCTTCAAAAACAGTAAATATATAACATGTAATGTCTTATTTCGCTGAGCCGATCAATGACGTCATTGATCGACCAGGCAAATTAAGACATTACAGCCTTTACAGTCTATCACCAATTTCGCAATAAAATGCAAAATATCAGATCCTGATCTAGCCAGATCGGTGTGAAGTCTAATATGTATGTAAATACGATCCTCGCAAAAAGTTAGGGGAATTTATTTTAACTTCCTCAAAACTGTCTATGCTGTTGAATGTTTAACCACATTTTACACAACTTCCTGTTCTCTAACAAGAAGCTGGACAGTACAATTTCTTCACATCAACTATTGTGTGTAACAGTGCGGGATATCTTTGTAAAAGTATTTATTTTCTCTTCATTGTCAAGCGCCATTTGATTTCATCACATCTTCAAGTAAGCGTATGTTTTGCGCAGGGTTTCTTCGAGGAGGAGGATGGAAAGGAGTACATCTACAAAGAGCCCAAACTCACCGGCCTTTCCGAAATCTCCCAGCGCCTGCTGTCGCTCTACGGGGAAAAGTTTGGACCCGAAAACGTCAAGATTATTCAAGATTCCAACAAGGTGCGTTCTAGTTTGCCACCAATTCAGTCACGCCCAAAACAAGCCGTACTGAGCTTGCGTCCCCCGCAGGTGAACCCCAAAGATCTGGACCCCAAGTTCGCCTACGTGCAGGTGACCTTCGTCAAGCCCTACTTTGAGGAGAAGGAGGCGCCAGAGAAGAAGACGGATTTTGAAAAGTGCCACAACATTAACCGCTTCGTGTTTGAGACGCCGTACACGCTGTCGGGCAAGAAGCACGGCGGCGTGGAGGAGCAGTGCAAAAGGAAGACTGTGCTCACAAGTAAGAGTACCAACATTCACTTGGAGCATCGACAATCAAAGGATGACCACGCAGAATGCATTTCAGGGCGTATCTGTTTCATTCAAATGCACAAATGGCTGGCCATTAGTCTGTAATTTCAATCTAATTAGCTTTTTCTCAGAGAGACTTCCTGTCTGCCCGTTGAAACAGCATTCAACTATGCCAGGGTTCCTTAAGTACCTCTCCCGTGGCTTCCTGTGGTTCTCTTAAAAAAAAAAAGAAGAGGAGTAGAAATTAATATATTTGTACGTATTTATTTTTATTTTTTTGTAGATAAAGTAATTATTCAAATTAATTAATGATTTAGATTAAAAAAAAAAAAAAAGAATTAAATATTCAAAAAATGTCCAAAATTGATGTAAAAAAAAAAAGGCAGAAAAGAAAATATACAAAACACAAATATAAAATTTCCAAAAACAAAATAAGAAATCCTGAAAATTACCATAAAATGTACACAAAATTTCCCCAAAACTAAGAAATTTTATTTAAAAAGAAAAGGCAGGAAAAAGGTTTAAAACTAACTATAAAATGTCCAAAATCAAAAGAAGAAATCCTGAAAATTACCATACAATTTACACAAAATTGGCCAAAAAGTCAGAAATTGTATTTTTTTTTAAAGGCAGGAAAAAAGTTGTAAAATTAACTACAAAATGTCCGAAAATCAAAAGAAAAAATCCTGAAAATTATCACAGAATTTACACAAAATTGCCAAAAAAAAGTCAGAAAATTGATTTAAGAAAAGGCAAGGAAAAAAATGCCTAAGAAGTAACCATAAAATGTCAAAAAAAAGAAATATCGAAAATCACCATAAAATTTCCACAAAATTGTCTGAAAATTGACAGCAAAAAATGTAGAAAAAAGACAAAAAAATAGCCATAAAATGTCCAAAAAAGGAAGAGAGGCAGAAAATGACCATATGTCCATAAAATTGCCAAAAATGTCAGCAAATTGGCTAAAAGGCAGAAAAGTCTAAAAATGTATGAAAATTAGGAAGAAAAAAATATATATCCAGAAACGGAAGGTGTGAGGTAGAAGAAAATGAATCTCAAAGTATTGGATGCTTTATGTTTTTTGTTATTGTGCAGCTCTAATTCGTTCTTGGGCCCTCAGTACATTAGACTTAACACTAACACACAGTTTCATTCATCAAAATGTTCAAATGTTTTGCGACTGTAGACAGATTTTTTGTTATTTATTTGTCCTAAAATGGCTAGTAGTAAAGGTTGCTGACCCCTGAACTATGCTGTTGTAATCAAGCCTAATAAAGCCATCAGTCCATTTTCTAAATCGCTTATCCTCACGAGGGTCTTGGGCATGCTGGAGCCTATCTCAGCTGACAATGGGTGGGGTGACACCCTGAGCTGGTCGCAGATGTGATATATTGACTCAGAATTTCTCTCGACTTCCCACAGCGGCCAACACCTTCCCCTACGTAAAAAAGCGCGTGGAGGTGGTCGGGGAGAAGCAGGTGGACCTGCGGCCGGTTGACGTGGCCATCGACGAGATGAGGTCCCGCACGGCCGAGCTGCACAAGCTGTGCTCCAGTGCGGAAGTGGACATGATCCAGCTGCAGCTCAAACTTCAGGGCTGCGTCTCCGTGCAGGTCAGACGCCTCCCGATGTCACGTCAAGGCGGCTCGTTTTGAGTTACCGCATGTCGTTGTTGTTACAGGTGAACGCCGGGCCCATGGCCTACGCTCGCGCCTTCCTGGATGATAGCAAGTCCAACCAGTCTGGCAAGAAATTGAAAGAGCTTAAAGAGATTTTCAGGCAAGCTCGAAATGAACTTATTCATTGACGAATATAACCGTCTATGGCAGTGAATGTGTTAAGTGCGGTAAGTTAAATGTTACATCTTCCGGTAGACGTTTTGTGGAGGCGTGCAGCATGGCTTTGGATATCAACGAGCGTCTGATCAAAGAAGACCAGTTTGAGTACCACGAGGGCCTCAAGGCCAATTTCAAAGACATGGTGAAGGAGCTCTCTGACATCATCCATGAGCAGGTAACGGCTGGACCTTGTGTTTTCATTCCAAGCATCACTTAGCCCTAAGCTAAAGTTTGTGGAAGTGGCACTGCTGCTGTTACATAAGTGAAAGATATTTGGCAACAGTGCAGAAGAAACTCAACAGACCATTTCTTTTTTTCCAAACTGGGTTCCCGAAAATGTATCGCAATGTCACAAAAGTCAGACTTGGCAACTTTGCCTGCGCCACTGACCTGAATATATGACTGGATAGCCCAAAAACGCCCGTGCAAGCCGTTGAAGTCACAGGGCGGCCATCTTGTTCCTCCCATCTCGCAAGCAGACTACTGTATAAACGATATGGTGTACATACAGATGAGACATATACAGCTCATAGGCACTTAGTATAAGGCGGGGGGCGGGGTGGGTGGTTTGTGCCAGGATGGTCACTATTTTTTAACAAGTAACAAATAAATAACGTGGACGGTATGTGCTGCTTTGAAGACCCCCTTTTTCCTTTTATCGCTCAGTTCCTTAGACCCCAATATTAGATTTGGCAGAGGCATCTTTTGTTGAATTACAGTTATAATTCTTTAATTTAAAAAAATATACAAGTTTCATCCTGTAAACCTCATTAAGCATATAATTTATACATGTATTTTAAAGGCAAGTTGTAAAATGTCTTAATTCCTCTTGTTTATTTTTAATAAATTTAAAACATCATAAATCATGCTGTTTCTACGAAGTACTGTCTTAAATGTTCTTCAATTTTGATGGTGTAAATGTATAGGATCGTATGCCGAAAAACGTTTCTTGGGAGGAGGAGCAAGATGGCGGCCTTGTGACTTCAAAAGTCTTGGCCTATCGGCTATATTATGCTGCATTCGAGGATGGTCGGAAGTCGGATATATCCGAGTTGTTTTTTCCCAGTACCGATCTGAAAGTGTTTGAGGCGAAAGTAAACAACCAAAATGGCGGATAGTGGTAAATCTTTTTTTATTTTGGTCCTCAAAACTCATTTTGAGCTCCAGCAAACTTACCTGCTCGCAATTTTGCTTCATTTATTGTTTTATCTTATTTCATAAGCATTCCATACAGTTCAGTAGTTCACCGTATAACTTCATGCAGGTGGATAGTGGCATACTGTCACATACGTTATGTTACGTGAAGTTATGTCGAATATTTATGAATGAAAAACGCTGTCTAGTTTTATACTCGAGTAAATTGTGCTTTGCCATTCAGAGTGACGTCACATTGTTGTCCGTCGGTGAAGTCGGAGTCCTTTTTTCTGACTTAATAAGTGGAATTTCCGAGTTCAAGGGGGCGTTCCCGTACACACTACCTGGTTTGAACTCGGAAAAGTCCGACTTCCGACCATCCTCAAATGCAGCATTAGTCAGTGTGTGATTGTGACATCATTGCATCCTCTCTTGCGTTCCGTCTAACTCGACTTTTTCTTTTTCCAACTGTGCTGGCCCTCAGCTTTAAGGAAATCAGGTAATAATAATAATAATAAAAATAGTTCAGCAAAACATTGAATTCATCCTACAGTTGTACAAATTTTTAACTGGAGCTAGCCATACAGTTGACAGATATACACATTGGCAGTGGGTTTTACTCCGTACAGTATCCACATTGTCTTTCTCTTTCGCTGCAGATCTACCAGGAGGGCATGATGCGCTCGCTTCTGCAAAACTCCCTCAACGTGTTCCGCGCCATCAGCGGGACCTGGGCTGACCTCGGCTGACGCTCCTAATAAGAGGGGCACCTCTCTTAGCCCCTGCAAGACAAGAGAAGGACGCCAGGTTGCATCTCGACCGGATGTGAACGTTTGGGGGGTGTAACGGGCGAGTGTCAAGTCGTAAACTAAAGAATGTAAAGCAGCACGTCGGGTTGGAGTCATGCTCAGATGCACTGCTTGTTTTTTTTGGTCTTCGTTTCAAATGACGACACATTGCGGGACTGACTTGTGTTCGCCATTCTGATCTATGCAGCGTACTATTTTATTTCACGGTGACAAAGCTGCAAACACGCCTGATGGCTATTAAAAAGACTCCACCGGTTTGAATTTACCAGCCGGGAACGTAAACACACGGGTCGTGTTTAGAGTGTCAGGTTGCTTCAAATGTCAACAAGAATTCATGCAAGACTAGGCCGGAGGTGCAGCTGTAAAGTTACAGAAGTGCTTGTATTTTTCGCTATTCTTATACAGTATTTCACAAGTGCTACACTGAATTAATTGCCAAGCTGATGTACATATTGGTCATCACTATATGTGTTTTTCATGTGTTCATGCTTGTAAGTACTGGGTTTATTTATATTTGTCACATGTTGGACTTTGGAAGCAGAATGTGTGGTAGTTGACTTTTTTCTTTTCTTTTTTTAAATAATGCATTGCATACAGTAGTTGCTTGTACAGGTTCCTCCCACCCCATTAAAAGCAAGTCATTTTTTTTCAGTTTTTAAAGTGTATCTCAGAAGGCAATTTCACAAGCAAACACCCCATACAAACCAATAATACTAATAAAATCGAAAATGAAATACATTTAAAAGCTAAGGAAACAATGTTGCAGTACATCCACAATCACATATTGTTAGTGTTCGTCGACGCTATCGATTAGCCACTTTTTTTTTTTAACATGACCCTGCTTGCTCGATTTCATAACTGAAAAAAAAAAGACAAATTAAAAACCAAAGTGGTTATATTCTTTTATTCCTCTTCTGAACGGTTCCCTTGACAATAGTTGTCTAATAAAACAATTGTGTTCCAACCACCACAAGAAAAACAAAACAAAACAAAGCCAACATTAATTTAAGACTGGGGGCATCAAAAAATAACTGCACTTAAACAGCCAAAACCACAAAGAATCAGGAATCTCTTCTGTTGCCATCAATTCTCAAGACCCTAAAGACAATACTAATACTGCAGACTAAACGTAAATTATAACAATAAAGACTTGATAGGAATGTAATGGGGTCAAAAGTAAAACGTTCGTCTTTAAAACCTGTAGAATTAAAATAGTTTCTTTATAATGCTGCAAGAATCTTAAGTTGTTTTCAATGTTGTATCATGTTTTTACGAACACGCACTATCGCGCAGGCATTTTGTTGTGTAGTTGCTGTAGTTAGCGACCCAAGAGTGCCGACCTTCTGCGCATGCGCGTCACCGATCGTGCAGGGGTCACCGATAGCGTCTTGACAGTGTTGACAACAAAGTGTGAGTGTGTTTTGTACGTGTGCAGAGTGGGCGGTGATTGTGTGTGCTGGGAATCCGTCACTTTCCACGCCTTCTCCACCCACTTTACTTCCCGGCACACAGTTGGACACAGAGTCCGCACTTTTGTGTACTCCTTTCCCCCACCCCCGGTTGTCCCATGCGCTTTTCCCTCACGTTTTCTTGCTATTGTCCCTCGACAATTTAAAACCGGACAACAGGACCGAAGACGTCGACGCGCAAATATGCGGAAACAAGAGGAGAGTATTTGTTTAATTTTGGTTGTTTTCTTCCACTCGTCCCTGCCGTTTGCACTCCGCGGCGAAGACGGTAAGACCGAATGTGTTATTTGTGTCATGCAAACGCTTTAAAGTTATTATTATTATTATTTTGCTTTTTTTGGTCACTTAATTTTGAAAGAGAGAAACGCAACGGGTTTATGGCACCAACGTACAAACAGACGCCTTACTGACTGCGCACTTGGTCACTGCCCGAAAACAATTTCTCGATCGTTGGCTATCACTGCTATAAAACTATTATATTTTCAATGCATCTGCCAAATGACATTTGAAAGTAGTGCAACACAATCACATTATATATGTTTTCGTGCCGCCGCTGATTCCTAAATAATATTTTGAAGGAACCCACACAAGTTGATCCCACACTACTTCTCGCCATCCCAAATGCATCTTGGATCATACAGCAACATGTCATGTAATTTGGCATTTAACAGTCGACACTTTTTTTTTATTTTAATTTTTATTTATTTATTTTTTTAACAAAGGAACACTTTTGGATAGAAAATCAACAATTAAGTGACGTCACTGTATGACAATGCACGATAAAATCGCCAATACACTTTGCGCTCTGCTGCCAATGATTAGCGGTGGAAAGTCTTAGTCAGCTTCATTTTTGCGAAATCTGCGAAACAGGCAACTAAACACGCTAGATTTTTATCTAGTTTGGTTTGATAATACTGTAAATGCTGCAGGATGGTATGGTGTTCCACAGGGTTCAATTCTGACCCCTCAGTTGTTTTCATTGTATCCGCTCCACCAGGGTTCCATCTTCGACAACAACGGTGGTTATTTTAAAGTGCTCTTAAAATATAGAGTTGAGTTGGAATTTGTGTGTCCTTACTGTATGATTTGCAATGCCAAGTTGAACAATTGTAGTCCAACACAACTAAATGTTATAGTTAAAGTAAACTTCCTTAAGCTGCATGGAGATAGAGAATACAGGTGAAGGGAGCCAGATTTGATGAAAAGGCTACTCGCCCTGTTCATTTTGTTTACCACTAAACCCTATACGTACAGTAGGCTATGTCTTCTTAATTAGAAAAAAACAACACATTTTATTTGTTTATTTTGAAAGGGTTTGGTTAATGCACGTTGGATAATGAGGTTCACTACCTCCAACAAGTTTAAGAACCACTGGAACTACTACCTACAATAATAACAACATATATTGAAAGCATATAAATTGATATAGGCTAAGAAGTGATTGGCTTACTGTAACACATATTTGAGTAGCTCAAAATGCCTTAAGAATCTGACACTTCTTTGCCAAGAACAACATCGGTATAAATCTCCATAAGCCACCCGACCTCATGCCATTTCCTTTCTCTTTCCCAACCATGTTGTTCATCATGAGTCATGTGGTCACAAACGCGGCACTATTGGTCGTTAACAGGTTTCTCTTTTTTTTTTTAATGTTCTTGCCCAAAAGATCGTCTTCCTCCACCGACGGAGCTATCGTACGAGTGGCTCGACCCGTTTACGGTGAACGTGTCTTGGCGGAGGCCCAACGAGCTGCCGGACCGCTGCGCCGTAAAGTACAGATATGGGCCACAGAATGTAGGAGACGCAAACAGATACGGTTAAGACACCTGTGGTTTTTAATGACTCAAATGTAGCTTCTTTTTTTTGTCTTATCATGGCAGTCGAGCACAGTGTGGACAAACTTCATAGAGACTCTTCTGACGGATGACTCATCTGGCTGGACAGTCAAAGTCCGAACCGCGGGACTGCAGAATTGCGGAACGGGCGAGAGTGCGTCTGCTTCCATCGTCATCGACCCCCAGCACCCTCCAGGTACAAGACGCCAGGGCGGTTGTAATTTCAAATTACATTTGAAAGACAAAAGAACAAATGAAACTGAATATTTATTTTCCAAATTCATAGAAGAAGGGTGAAAGACAAGATTTTTTATATTGATGATGTCATTGATATTTTCATTCCTTCCACTCACTGGTCGTTTTTTGGACTTGACAGCTCAGCTGATGACGGACTTCAAATGTTTTCTCCGAGCAAAGAGGATGGAATGTTCCTGGATCCCGAGCGACCGCTCTGTTAACTTGACTCTCTCTTACAGGTGAGGGGAAAAAGACAACATGTAGCCTATGTTAGCTGAGTAAACATGAAGTAAACATTGTATGTGGATCATGTATGCATGCCTGATGCCTTTTTCTGCTCAGCGCAGGATTTGTGACAGCACTGCACAAATCAATCAAAGTTTGGAAGAGTGCGACGAGCCTTTTCGCCACGGGGTCAGGGACGGCTGCCACCTGAGCGCTAATTTTCTCTTCGAAAACATCTGCATGCTCATGAGAAGCAACGCTTCGACGAGAACGTTTCGCCCTGAGAAAGGTCTGTTCTAATGTCAAATGCACACAATGGAAATGTACTGAACTCATGTGCTGTTCTTCCTCAGCGGTTGACCCCCCAAAATTGCATGTTAATGAGGAAGGTGACAAGCTAAACCTGAGATGGACGCCCCCAGAGGTGGCACCAGCCTGCAGGTGGACGTACAAGTTGTGCTACAGCAAATGCAACGATAACGAGGTAGCCTACATTAAAAATAAATAAATCTGCAGGGACGAAATTTATGAGTGAATTTTCTCATCTTGTTGATTTCCTAGACATGCCAGCTCTTCGTTCCACGCGGAGAGCCGATACAGATTGCCTATGATAAAAGTTGCCGTTATGTGTTCCGTTCCCGGGTCACAAGTGGCCGCTACTGCAGTAAAGTAGAGAGTGACTTCAGTGCAGTTGTAGCTTATGGTAAGGAAACGACTGTCAGATTTACAAATTTATCAGCCAAACAGACAACACAAATTTGCCATCAAATGAACAGATATTGAAAATGGTGCTCAGTCCGTGTATTTTTCCACGCATAGAGATTATTATATAGATTGCCTTCTTTCTGCCACAGGAGTTAATGAGGCCAGAGTACCACTGACAGCGGTTGCTGTCGCCGTCGCCATCATCATGTCCGTCGGCATCCTTTTGGCCTGCTATTGCTTCACCAGGTGGGTTGTTTAAGTGTGTGTGCCAAGACCAGTCACCACCACTGCTTCGAGGTCATGTCTAAAACTGTCATGTTGTGGTGTCTTTGTAGTCACAGTGCCGTTCTTTTCCCTGACATACCTGATCCATCAGCAATATTAAAGGACATGATGATGAGTGGAAGCACGGAAATTAAAGTAA
The DNA here is from genome assembly GCF_051991245.1 of Festucalex cinctus. NCBI lineage: Eukaryota > Metazoa > Chordata > Actinopteri > Syngnathiformes > Syngnathidae > Festucalex > Festucalex cinctus. The sequence continues at coordinate 13,666,880 of NC_135426.1, forward strand.
ATAAAATGATTTGAGTCCATTATTCTCTGATGAACCAAAGCATTAACTTTTTTTTTTTTTTTTTTTTTTTAAGGCCTCCACCAATTTTTACACGCCTGTGCCAGAAACTATACAACCCTGCAAAATTATGGGAGCTCATGAAGTCATCACGCCTGCTGAGCCAACAATAAAACACAACTCACAGGATGAACTACCATGTTGATAAGCAGCTCAAATGGTTCAGTTAGGACAAGGAAATGGACCTTATCATCCACAAAGACTACTGCCAGCCAGGGCATTGAACGATGGCTTTTTTTTTTTTTTTTTTTTTTTCTTCATTCTCCTGCAAGTGGATTTGTTGGCAGCTGCCAGCAATCATTTGTGACTGCTCGAGTAGAAAGAATCAAAAAGCTGCTGGAAGAGTTTACATGGATGAAACAAACAAGATTTTTTTTCCCTGCATCTGTCCAATGTGCACTTTGACTTGACTTGTTCACCTCAGGAAAGCCTTTATCGTCATTACAAACTCTACGTCATTCAAAGCGAACACAGCTGTAGCAAACCTGTTGCCTTTATTATTTACTATACACTACGCGATCAGCTGTTATAGAGGTTCAGAAGTTGAACAATAAAGGAAACATTGTTTAAAGATAGCATTTGAAAACACATATTTTCTTGCATTACTACAGGTGCTTTGGCGTGTAAAGTGCCTTTCAGAGCACCTTATGAAGAAGCTTGTGATCAATAAGACAACCGCAACTGTGAACTAGAAATAAACTTTCATCGGAATATTTTTATTTTTTTTTAATGGGGCTTGTTTTTCAAATTTTCTGTGTTAATAGCACATTCTTTAATGTTTCCCCCCCAAAAAAAATCGGTTGAGAAATGAGCAATTAGCTATGATTTATTTTCAATGTACGCGCATTTCCTTTATGGAACGTTGCCCCCACCAACGTGGCCGCTTCCTTATTTTCCACCAATCACAGCACGCTCGAGTACAAGTTGACTTCAATGACACTCGTAATTCAGAAATATCAACCTTATTATTCCAATGCCGTTAACTCTACATTTACGCACATTGTGATTGTATTTCCTAAACCATTTACTTATCTTTAATGGTAACACGTGATAAATGGTCACCACTGTGCTGAGGGGGTGGGGGTCGGCTTAAACAACAAAAACTCCGCCCATTCTCCTGTACCGATCGCCCTTTCCTTTCTTCGGAAGCCCAAATGGATACATCGGGCGAGTAGCGACATGACAACTCGTTTATTAAAGTTTCATTGTCAACGCGGATAGATAACTGTGTTAAAAAAAAGAAAAAATCAGTGTTGTGAGACTTTAAAAGATAGTTTTTTGTCATGTTTTTGAAAAGTTTGCTTTTATCCGTAGCAGTTTTTTTCTTGGTTGAAGTTGAGCCTCAAACACAAATAGGTAAGAAAGTAAATTTGTACTTTAATATAATAATATATTTCTGTATGCGTGTGTGTACGTACGTGCGTGCGTATAATTATTTTTGCTGACAGCCTTGGTTGCCGTCACTCCAGGTTACCTGAACAGCAGCATGGTTCAACTGTATTTTTGTTTGTTTGTTTGTTTGTTTGTTTGTTTGGTGTTTTTCGTGTCCACATATCGACGCAAACGAGCGCCAACTACCAAGGAAAGGGGGAGAGGAAGTTTCAAAACTATAAAAACTTCTTGGCGGCTCATAGTTTTGCAATTTTGCAATCAGTCACATCCAAAATAAGTTCTTTCAAAGAAGAAAGCAATCAATCCCATTTTCATCCACATCACACCTTCAGTTTGACGCCGGGGAACGGTTTATTTATTTTTGTATTTTATTTCCTTGACCCTGTCCTCTCCTTTTAGGCAAAGCTTTGCCACCACACAACTTAACCCTTCGATGGCTGAGCGACTTTGAGCCCCAACTTTGGTGGGGCCACGAGCATTTGCCTCCAAACTGTAAATATACAGTGGTGAAGAGAACCGCAAAGCCGAACAGTGAGGAATGGAGTGTAAGTAAATGAAAGTCTTGAGTCGGCAGTTTGTTGTTCACAAGCCAAAATGGAGGACAACACTCAAATCTCCTGTTGGAAGTCCTTTTGTATAAATGCAAAATGACTTCCTGTGACTCCCCTGGAGTTGTAAGCTGATGACTCATACATTGATTTGTTTGTTGTTGTTTTTGTTTCAGACTCATCAAACACCTCCTTCATACTACAACCTTGCAATGGAGGGCGGGTCCCTTTTCTTCTCTGTTCAGACTACCTGTAACCACAAAAGTAGCACTTCCACCTTCCTCAGTATTACATATCCAGGTAGAGTGAAAGCCTTCGAGAGACATTTTGGACTTATTATTATTTTATAATTTATTTCCTTATACTCAGAGCTGGTGAGTAATGTGTGCAGTGCGCCATCATCTCATCCGTGCTGACTCGTTGCTCCTGGGTTCCGCTCAGCTCTCCGGATTTTGCTTTCTATTATCGGTATGACTTCTTTTTTTTTTCCTCTACTGTGTAAGCATGCTGTGATTATAGTAACAGTTCAGTCATTTGTCATCTAAGGTTATTCAATGAGGTGAAAGATGTGCGTGACGGTGCTTTGTCAGAGTGTCGGCGGTACACGCTCACCAAAGGCGTGAGGACGGGCTGCCATCTGCAGTCCAAAGCCCACGAGTCCATCCACATGTTGTTTAACGCCACCCTGAACGGGGACCTCGTCAGGAACACCTTTGAGGAGAACCTTGTGCAAGGTGGAGACACGGTCACACATCCCTTCCAAACGAATCATATGTAACGCGCAGATACTTGACCCTTTGTTGACCTTCCCCGCTCAGTGACGCCGTATCCTTTGCAATGGAACGTTAGCAAAATTGCAGGCAAATTCAACCTGAGCTGGATCCCTCCTGATGTCTTACGTCTGTCTCAGTGGAAGTTCGTCATCAATTACACTGAGTGCGATTATGAAAAGGTAAGCACAGGTGCGTGCAGAAATGTTACATTTGCGACTACTTTCTGTTATTTTATCTAATCTCTTTCTTAGACTAAAATGGTCCAGGGAGCGACGTGGAAACTAATTGACCGGGTGCCTCACTGTCAGTACTGTATGACTTTGAAAGCACGCGGCAATCGCGGGGAGACAGAATGGAGTGACGTCACGTGTCTTGGTACGTCGTAAGGCAAACGGGGAGCGTTTTGGGGAAATATCGTCCGCGTTGGTTTACATGCGCGTCATTCGCAGAGGCAGACCGAGATGTAAACGCCATGTTGTACGCTATTATCATCATCCCTCTGCTGTGTTCTATCCTCGCATCCCTGATGTGTGTGTGCTGCACAAGGTGACGGATGGCATCATTTTTATTTGCGACTTTAACACCGACATACTGTTTGTTCATCATTGCGCTCTCCGTGCAGGAATTGGGAACACATCTTTAACTCTGGCCCAAAACCTCGGGACCTCATCAGCGATATTTGTCACACCAACATGGTAATTGTAAAATGCGAACAGCACAATGAAACAGCACTTTATAATTTGATGACATTATTAAATAGAATTTCATTTTCTGTGTGTCTATTTTAGAATGAGAAACTTTACAACATGGAAAAGGAGGAAGTGGAGTGCCAAATCAGTGTGGCGACAGATCAACAGCAACAGCAATACGGCACACGTTTGAATAATCTATATTGAATTTTGCTGCATTTCATTTTTTTTTATGGCTCTATTTTTGCCTATACCTTTTTTGTATAGAGAGAAATTTGTGTCTTTATTTTCAATCAAAAAAAAAAAGGATTTGCAATTAAAAAAAAAAATTCAATCAAACAAAAAGGGGATTTGCAACCTCAAATACATTTCAATCCCTTTGTTTGATTGAAAATAAAAACACAAATTTCTCTCCATATTTTTGTAGTTGTTTTAAATCGACTTCCACTTACAAAAAAATAAACAAACTGCATTTCAAGGAGGTTTCAACGGTTGTGGGCGCAACAGTGCCCTCAAGTGGCTATTTGCTGTACTACAAAAAAATGGCGGCTCAGAATGGTCCTGATGCTGCACGGGTATAGAACGGGAGCCGGTGATGCTTCCGATGCGCTTGCGTACAAATTGCGACTACACGGCGTCGTTTTGACGCAGTCTCTGTGGCGCAATGGAATAGCGCGCTGGACTTCTAATCCAGAGGCTCCGGGTTCGAGTCCCGGCAGAGATGAGTCGCTGGGAACCACCTTAATTGTGGTATGGCGGTTATTTTGTTTGGGATGCAATTTTTGGTGCTTTGGCAGGGAGGCAACATGATTGGAAATGTTAGTCGGCCGTGATGGACGTGACTGAAGCCACACCTATTATTTTTTTTTTTAACATTAGACAACATATATCTTAATCTACACATAAAAGCAATTAAGAAGAAGAGATAATAGATTCAAAGATTAAAACGTTAATCAAATGATCATTGGTCGTTTGTTCCCACGTAGAATGAGCATTAAAATGTATACAGGTGTCTTAATTAAATATACATTAATTATCTCAATAAATGACAAGATTAGAGCAGTCATTTTTTTTTAGTTTTCGAAAACCAATAAAACACAACAAATTCAACAAAAAAAAAGTGCTGTCTTCGTATGAGCAACAAGACGACGGCAGGGGGCACCCCAGCATCACGTTTTACGGTCAGCTGACTGTACCAAATCGTGCAAGTAACCTTTTTGATGTGAGCACAATAACCCAAATTGTGCATATTTGTTTTGAAGTTTCATCTGGTAATTCTGAGATTCCCCTAAATTTCGACATCAATTTCAGACCAAGTTCTGATGACGTCACTGGGACAGAAAGCAAGGGGGGGGGGGGTGATTTTGAAATAAACTTTATTAGTCATTCTTTTCAGTTCTAAAAGTAATTGAATAATACAAATTTATATATGTATAATAAAACACATTACAAAAGGTCATTTGCATATGTTGCAATGACAACACAAACTATCCAGATCTTTTTTTTAGAGCTCGCCTGCTAAATTATGTTAACTACTAGAATCAATCAATAATCAGGACTTGTTCAGATTTTTGCATAAAGTGACAGACATCTAGAAGCGAGAGGGTGGACACAGACAGACGACAAAGAGTGAGACAGAAAAACAGAGGAAGAGAAAGAACAGAGAGAGCGAGAGGAATGCGCCTCTAATGTGGATATGACGTTAAGTTAGGCAAACTGCAGTGATTGCAAAACAGGAAGTGGCTGCTCGTAATACAAGAATAAGACATCAATTAACGACCCTTTTTATCTCTTTTCTTTTATTTTTTTTTACAATGACAATAGGTCCATATTATAGTTAAGGAATGTTTACATTACGACTAACACGTTTATTTCAATTCTCTTCACATTCCGTGTTTATGGTTGTTGGTGTATTTTGAAGACTGTCACCGGAAACTAAGCCTTAACTTGACGTTTACTTGACGTCTATCCGCGCGTAGCAGAAAGCCGACTGCCGTTACAGAGGAAAGAGGAGAGGGGGCAGAGGTGGAGGCAAAGAAGAAAAAAAAATCAGTGGAATGGTGTAAAAGCCGAGTGAGAGCAGGCAAACAGCGAGGACGGGCGACTGCTGCTCTTCTTCGTCTTTTTCTTTCTCTCAATGTCCCGTCCAGCCCTGCCTTTTTGATGCCGTCCTCACGGAGTTTTGGGCCAATATTGGACTTATTATTACTGGTGGGCTGAACCATGCAGAGGCTGCTGCTGCTCCTCACTTTGCTGCTGACTTTACAAACTGGTAAGGATGCATTTTGGGCCGTGTCGAATGGAAATGAGGACAAATGTGCACACACGGATGAGGCTCTGTTGGTATTCAGTGTGACGTAGGTCGGGAGCGAGTGGGGGGTAATTTGCGGGGAAAGGAAAAAGGACACTCGTTTCCTTTTCTCTTTTTTTCCCTTTCTTTCTTTCTTTTTTTTTTTAATCGTACATGCCGATGCCCTCACGTTGCATAAATGACCTTTGCAGATGTGTGAGTGATGCAAGCCCACCTCCTCAGATGCCGGGACTGACCGTGAACGTGACGGGAATGAGTGTGATTGATCGGCTGTGCTTTGCTGGTCACTGTCTTCTCCTCTCCTTCCCCGTGTCCTTACCTGCGTGCACCTCTGAACGCGCCCCGCCGACAGCGTCAGCATCCACCGGGAAGCCATCCGAGCCAGTCCCTTGCCCCCTTTTTTTTTTTCGTACCTGGTGGTAGCAGGTATTTGACAGTCACAGTTGCTAGGAGACAAAGGCTGCGAGGATGATGAGCATGTAAATGCAACCTGTTTGATGGAGGGACCAATTGTGTGTGTCCATTGTCTACTGTTAGAGAGAGGACGACTGGGGTGGGCGGGGGTCTGTTCTGGTAAGGGATGATGTCACTGTGTCTGCCACCTGAATTGTAGAGGGTGGGTTAGGTGCAGCAACCACCCATGCCATTGAATCCACATTTGGACACGATCCTTTTCAACAGTGCCACACACGCGCCTCTTTGTTCACGTCACATGTTTTTTTTTCCGCCCTTATGTCCACATGACAATCACAACACACACATTGTCTGCAAGCGTGTCATCCATTATCACTCTCCAAACACACACGTTTGCCCTCCTGCGATAGCCGAATGTTGCGGGGTCGACGTCGTGCCTTTTCTGCCTTCAAATAAACAATATTTCATTGTCTGCGATTTGAACACACAAGCAAAAAAAAGAAAAAGAAAAAAAAGGCTGCCTGGGGCTTATTAATGATAGCGTGGTTATTAGAGGAGCAGCTCATTATTTTGAAGTTGTTACGATGCGATGATACAGCCGTGATTGATTCGGCATCGCCGGCCTTGAAACGACATACAAGGTGAGGAGCCATTAATGCGTTACTGCATAATCAATCAGGGCAAACACACTTCTGTAGAACACTTTTAAGCACTAGGTAGAGGTTTGACCCGCGGCACTGAAATGCTGACAAAGGTTCGAAAGTGCAGGTGTGCTTTTTGTTTGCCTCACGTGTTCTTGTTTCTGATTATAGTTTAGCGAGGATGTAATTAAGAAGACCAATACAGGTTATAATGTGGCGGAAGCCGAGAAAAGAAGAGCGTTGTATTTGGTTTTTCGTTAAAAGGTGAAGCAGGCTTCCAGGGGGCAGGAAGATCCTTGGTGGTGGGAAAGCATACAATCAATGAAGTTAGCTAAGAAGAAGTGGAAAACAGGACTGAGAAGAGGAGGCAAGAACACGGAGATGAGATTTAAGGTGAAGGTTGAGGTGGCAAAGGCCAAACAAAATACATATAAGCAGTTTGAACATCAGTAAATTTTGCCAGGCCGCTCGTTCGACATCGCCAGGCCATCATTGTTATTTTAACCACGCTTCTGTCAATGCTAAATTAAGAGTTCGTCACCACTGTTTTACGACCATCAGCCAGTCCATCAGTACGTCATCGTTGTTTTAAACCACCCTTCCGTCATCGCGTCTTCTTCGCCAAAGTAATAACACAACCACTGGTTTCTTTTTCTGTCGCAGGACAAAGAGCCTCTACGACACGGGTTGCGTCGTGATATTTCACGGTCAGACTATAGGGCTGGGGAAAAAAAGTCGACCAAGTCGGTTTTTAAAAATGGGTCGACTGAAAATGTCAACCTTGAAGCTCCACTGGAACCATCTTTGCGCCGACATCCATGTTTCTACACGGGCCTTTTTTGAAGACGCACGCAGTGGAAGTTATTGAGCTAATTTGAGCTATAATACAGGCAGCGCTAGAGGTTTATTCGTGGCCTATTGTTGAAGCATCATTTGTGAGTGACTTTTAAGACACTATTACATGTGTAATGTAGATATGATGTACTGTATGTGTGATGGTAGTTATTGTTTGTTTACCTTAAATGGTCATCGCTAGCGTGCTAATGCTAATCGCGATTGCTAACAGTTTGGCAAAGGCTAAATTTGTTGGTGTTTAATAACGCTCATGCGCAGAAAATAATAATTAGTAGTTATATCCATTCAATTCAACTCATGCAGATATAATGATACATGTGCGAGCTAAATGGTGGTTACTGTTTTGTGTTTGTTTGTTTGCTTGTTTGTTTGTTTTTTGTTTTTTTACCTTAAATAGTAATTACTAGCGGCGAATGCTATTTGCGATTGCTAACTGTTTGGCAAAGGCTAATTTTGTTGGTGTTTCAAAATGCTCATGCACAGAAGATAAAGAAAATAGTTATATTCACTTAGTGGATTAACAAAACAAAAAAAGTGGATTACCAACAACAACAAATTCATACAAAAAATAATCAAATTAAAATCAGTATTGCCAGAATGTCCACCTCTGGTCATTTGCATATTCCATCCCAATGGATGGGAATCATGCCCGCTTACCTAAATCTGTCTCTGAACTAACTGTGACGCTAACTTGTGACGATTCAGCAGAAAACTCCCGACTTCATTAGATAACCGATTATCAAATATGTGGTCAAGGGTAAACCAAAAGCTCCAAGGCCCTTGGGTTTTAAAGCCCCAATAATGTGATCGTGTTTGACAGGCCGCAGGCTATCGGAGTTATAAAAAGAAAGAGGCGAAGAGAAACAACACATCCCCTTAAAAAGGTTTCTTTATGCAGAGTCCCCCAAGCAGAGAGGCGCACTTAATCACATCTGACTGAACCTATCGGCCTTGTTTCCCCCCCAAGTACAAAGCCAGGTTCTGGAGAGAGATCCCCATTTTGGGAGGAGGTTGATTATTGATGGGCAGGTGGGTGAAGCCTGATTGAGAGCGAGTAGACAGAGGTGGATGAGGTTTAGTGGAGGGCCATTGGAAGGGGGTGGAAGAGCAAAGAGTTTTGTGTGTCTGTAAAGAGAAAGGGACCATTACTCGAGCTCGACTGCCCCCTCAGCGAGGCTGCTCATTCACATAGAACATGTTGCGATTGCTGCTTCAAACGCGGCTTTGCGCTGTGATCGCCAAGATGGGCCCTGGCCCGATTTGCACAAGTTGTAACATTCCCGTTTTTTCACTTTGGCTTCTTTCTTTTCCCTACGCCCCCACTACTCTTTCCATCTACCCCTTCCTCTCTTTGGTTCTCTAATACGTTCCAGATGTGTTTCTTGCATTCCTCTGGTCGGTGGAGAGGGGAAAGAGGAGAAGGGAGGGGGGGAGGCAGTGGGGTTATGAGATGGGGTGGGGGATTGGTGAGTCCGGAGACGAAGCATATGAATTAAATCTGGGAGCACATGATGAGAAAGAGCTTTGTGCTACTCGAGTGTGTGTTGTGTGGTGGAGTGAAGGGTTCGAGTATGGATGGAAGTGTGTGTTAACAGAGAACAGGGGATTGGGTGGAGGGGGTAATGGTCCTGTAACCTCAAAAGTTGTTCTCTCCCTCACCCTGGTCTCCTCCTCTCTCTTCACCCCCTCCCTCCGCAGGAATGCGGTTGTCACTGATGATGTCACTTCATTTCGGCGCTCTCCCACTTTCTGCTGCTCACCAGGGACGAGGGGAGGGGGAGAGGTTGGAGGGTAGAGAGCGGGAGGGAGTCATGGATTTGTCTCGCTCCATCCATCTTCCCTTGACGATAACATTAGGGTCAGCCGTCCACCCAAATCAGTTCCACACTCGGCCGCCGCGTATCAAAACAGCCCACGGGGGGGTTCGATGATTGCGCAACTAATAACGAGCGAGCGCTCCCATCATCGGCGGTCATTAAAACGATGGCGTGCACATGCTTTATTATTTTTCCCGTCAGATGCGGCCCTCGCCGACCTAATCATGCCCTGGAGGTCGCGCTTACCTTGACTCTAACTTCCTGATTAATCTACTCTTACGTGCTTTGCAAGTCAACTTCATTTTGTTGAGAAGACCACATGCCATCGGAAGCACGTTGACCTCACGGAGGCCTTCCAGATGCCGCTGGCTACGGGGAATCAGACTTAAGATAAAATTCAACTCCAGATCATCTCAAAAGGTGCTGGATGTGGTTAGGAATCGAGGGGACCCATTTCTGGATGAGGATGGGAAACAGGAAGTGGCCTCCCCCATACTTTTGGTCATTCCTAGAGTGTCACATTACAGGATTATCACCAGGCCCATAACACGCAAACTGTTTGTGTTCCTATAACTGATCCCGTTCTAAGTCTTCATTTTCATCCCTTGTTCTTGATCATGTATGTCCTGGCCACAAAAATCTTCTCGGGACAGATTCTTGCTGCTATAATTTAAGTTTGTGTCACTAATTTAATTCCTGGGGCGTCACAAGACGTGGAGAGTGGAGGCGTGCACAATCTTTGACTTTGTGCCCGCTTCCATCAGCAAAGAGGCGCTCACCTTGAAGAAAGCTTGTGCTGCGATGTTGGCAAGACTCTCCATACAAACACTATTGCTCCGCTCCAAAGGGTGGAGAGGTCGAGGCCCGGGGCTTTTATTGGCTGCCCCATGACGGATGACATTGCAACAAGCGACAGTACATACCAATGAAATTAGATTGCACTGGATTCAATTAAAGAGGACCTTGGAAGAGATCATTTATTGACGGGATGTCGCTTGTAAAATAGTCACACTGTAATCCATGTCATGTCAGTCAGAGATGTTTACACTGACTACGTTTACATGCAATCAATAGCCATTTCATAACCATAATATTGCAAATATTTGAGTTTTGAAAGGCCATATAAACATGAAAAACCTGATTATGTTCATATTCGGGTTTTGAAAAAACGTTCTTAGGGTTACCCCTTTTCTAGCCCAAAATAGTTGGTCACATAAACCCAATTGGAATACCTTATTTGAAAGGATCACTCGTTTGTGTTCTGCCAATGCTCTATCCACAAGGAATCTTGTCTTTTGAGTATAGGAAGTACTGCGGCATCTTGTGTGTTACCCACTGGAAAACACAAGCAGAGATAAACATGGTGAAACTTGGACGCATTGTGGTGAGTGGCATGAAAATGTCTTATCGACGGTAGAAAATGAAGCGTAAATGATGTCTATCTGCGTCATGATGTCCGTTTGTCGCGGTTTAGATGGGCATCGATCATATTAGCATGTATACGGGATTAACGTTGTTTACTCACACATGTACGTAAACAGGTTATTCACAACCGGAAACCTCTAAATGGGAGCGGGATATAAAAACATAAACAATGCATATCGGTTACTTTTTCTCTCACGATGTCCTCCCACGTGTGAATGAAACCCTACGGCTTTTTGCACAGTATCGTATATAAAAGTATATCCTACCTGCTACTTGTATATCCAGTCACGTCCCCATGTCATGCCATACCTTTGTCGGCAAACCTTTTAACGCTAATATCATACAATGCCGGTCTCTCTTGAACTAAAGAGACTAAGTCATCTTCCCGATCTTCTGTCCAGACAGACATTGTACGTTCAAATGCGGAGGGTACAGCAGGGTGACGACGTATTCCGACTCGATGCGACTTTACGACAGTAATTTATACACTTATCAGAGGCGCATGCTGTCGGCCCAACGCTGTCCGTCTCACAACGTCGGATTGGTGTATCTCGGCCTTAAGATAGAAAACACAAATTGTAATATCCATCCATCCATCCATCCATCCATCCATCCATCTTCTGCCGCTTATCCGAGGTCGGGTCACGTGGGAAGTAGATTTAGCAGGGAAACCCAGACTTCCCTCTCCCCAGCCACTTCAACCAGCTCCACCGCCAGGATCCCAAGGCGTTACCAGGCCAGCCGAGAGACATAGTCTCTCCAGCGTGTCCTGGGTCGTCCCTGGGGCCTCCCGCCGGTGGGACTTGCTCGGAACACCTCTGCAGGGAGGTATCCAGGAGGCATCCGAACCAGATGCCAAATTGTAATATACAACACTTCATTTCTTATGAAAAATCAGCATGTTTCTATCACCGGTGAGGTAATCTTAGAACAAGCCTACGTGGCGGGCGAGGCTACTACAAGTTGAGCCGGGCCGTCTACAAGTTGGCAAGGCGACTTCAAATCGTCTTCCAATCAGCCAATTTACAAAGGACTTCCGAAGCGGTATGAATCGTCCACGACTAGCGGCGATTGGAATAGCCAAAGCTAGCTAGGCTAACTGCTGCTGTCCTCCACAACCAGCTTATTTCCGTCCTATTGAATGGGTTCAGGCGTATAGACAATGACCTTCATCAGATTATAGTCAATTACAAAAAAAAAATTCAATCATTCAACCTCTCCGGGCTCCTTGTGGGTACTGTTTTCCTGCCCCCTGCTCTGGAGTGACTTTAGCGACGGGTCGCTGCCCAAAATCAATTGGGAACCACCGCTGCAAGCTATCGATTCATGATGTCATCAACTGTGGCTGCTGAATTTGGCGGGTTACGAGGCACGGCGCTTGGTGGTGCCTGTCTCGTTTAAGCGTGTCCAGAGAAGGGCCATTGTTACTTAAGGTTGCCCTTGGTTACCGCAGAGTCGTCTTTGTCAGCCGCCAGCCACGCTGGCTGCGAAGCGCGCGTGGATTACCAGCGGCTGGCCGGCTTTTTTCCTGAGATCCGGCATATTCATGCGGCCGTAATGTGTCAGATGCATCGTCGCCAAATTATCATATTATCCTCCAGTGATCCTGGCGTTGCCATGGCCACACTTTCTATCATTGTGTCAGTGGTCCTTATGGGCTGAAGCCATGGCAACGACAGCGGCTACAGAGGTTTGCCACGCACACGTACTGTAGCGCTCTTCAGATGCACGTATGAGAGGAGCCCTAAAGAATGGGTGGGAGCCACACATGCCGTCATGATATTAAAACGAACGATCTCAGAAACCATTTTGCAACAACGGTGGAAAGGTAGTGAAAACAGAAAGTGAGTTGGAGGACAAAAAGGAATGAAAAGGGAATGAAGTAGTTGACAAAAGACAGAAAGCGAGAGAGGTCGCTGACTGTTTGTAAAGGGGAGGGCTGTGAGGTAAGATGACAGAGGAAAGGAGCGAGCAGGCGGACAATGCGGCAAACAAAAGACGTCGTCTTTGTCCAAAACTACCCCCCCCCCCAAAAAAAAAATTCCACACACACGCACATACACACCCCAAGAGTCACCTTTGTGTTTTGAGCGTGAGTGTGCTCAGTAGGTCGCCTCCTTTCACTGTCCCCCCCACTCCACATCATAGGCTCCCCCATTATTGTGTACCCATATAGCATCACCATGGCGATGAGTTATTAGGGGCCATCCGGGCGGGCGGCCATATTGTTGTGGTAGAGTTTCCGTAGCTGGATTAGGCAGAAAGTGCATGTTTTGTGTATCCTTCTAAGTCCAAAACATTAGCTTTACAACAAAAAATGTGTTCTCATTTGACTATTTCTGAAATTAACTAGAACATTTCTTCAAAAAAGAGGCTTCAACATGTTGAATGCCACTCCCAGTTGGAGTTGTCTGTCAAATTATTCAACAACAAACAAAACCTTTTGCTAGCTTAATACGAATATACTGTATAATGGAAAACATCATAGATGTGCTAACAATTAGCATACAGTTGTGGCTTTTAGAGCAGCAAATTGTGACAGTTTATTATTGTGCTATATTCTTTCTAAAGTACAATATTATAGCTTGCTATTCTTAATGATAATAAGAATAATTGTTTGTTCTTTTGGGGAGGATGGAACAGATTAATGGCATTTCCATTCATTGCAATGGGGAATGATGGTTTCAGGACAAAACTCTTATCTCAAGGCACCACTTTGTATGGACTTACATAATAATGGATAGGCCTATATTCATGGTACTTTCTGCAAGTAATGAAAGAGCATTTTAGGGCCCGAACAATATGGATTTCTTGAGGCAGATTCCAATATTTGGCTGAATAAGAGTCCAATAACTGGTTAGCCATCCAGTTAATTAAAAATAAAAATCTAATGAATAAAATTATACCATTTTTTTTTTTTGGTCCCTTAATGCTTACAATTAATCAGTCGAGCTGACGAGCATTTAATCATTTGACCTGACCACAATGCATGGATTTTCTGAAGTCATTTCTGACCCCAAAACAAGTGGGTTTGTTTATGTATTTGTGCACGTGGGCCATGTGACGATTCCCGATGGCTCCAGGGCCGTCAATCGACTTGTCATCCTGACATGTGGTGCTTTCAATCAACACGTACACAGCGAGGGGTGACTCAGAGACGCCCGACGATGAGGAATGCAACTTTGTCCTGAAACAATGATGTCATCCTCCTCCACGGCTCCGTCTGCGGACCTCCGCGTCTCTTTGTTCTCCGTTTTCCACAGTGCCGCCGCTACTCGGAATTGGGAAGATCACAGAATCGGTTTGGAGTGTATTGACGGGCTGAGAGTCTGACTTAGTTGGATATTCTTCCAGACACATTTGGCAGGGGTTCACCAGACCACCAGATGCGCTTGTGAACACACCGGTGCGCAAAACTTTTTTTGGCCGGCTAATTACCAACGTCATCTGTTGCTATGGTGACCCGAGCCTGTAATTCAGCCAAGGCGCGGGATTGGATGGGGAGGTGCAAGTGAGAGACAGGCAGGGGGACATTGTTGGACGGTAGCAGGGAGGCGGCCAGAGACAAAGACGATGCGACGGATGCGTAGGAATCCGCGCGAGCGGCGTTTTGACTCTTAAGACTGAACAAGTTCATGGAGAGAGAGGTGACGCAAGCCTGGAGAGAAACGCTGAAATTAAGCGAGCGTTGACATTTGCAGCATAGCGTCGGCCGGGGTATGCGGGGGCAAATCGGCAGCACGCTCGCTATAAATAGCTCCAGATGTCTTTGCATGCATCTGCTGTACCCTCTTGTTAGTTTTCAGGCACAAACGGACGCGCTGTTATCTCGCTGTTGGAGCACCACTGTGTGGTGCGAGAGACCCTCGGAGGCCAAACCGCCCGTGGCGTCTCACTAATGTGAGTCACCTGGTGATGGCGTGCTGGCGTTGGGTCGGGTTGATTTGACCAGCTGTGGCTGGTGTCAAAAATGATGCAGAAATTTGATTTGATGAAACGGCCAACGCATGAGTGTCAAACGTGTGACCCGCAGGCCAAAACCGGCCCATCAGGTGGTCCAATCTGGCCCGTGAGGACAACACAAACTGCAGTTTTTCGCGAAAGTTAACTGTTGTTGGGCGCACTGACAACTACTTAACTCTTTCACAATCATTACATATGACGTATGGATACATCATAAGCATCATAGTTGCCGCGTACATGACATATCTATACATCAGAAGCTTACAGGAGGGTCTGGCGCGAAACGACCAGCAGGTAGCAGCAAGTGTAAGATCAGCCACTGTCATTCCAGGATCTTGTTGCAGAAGAAGAAAAGCAGGAAGTAGAGATTGGGACTGGAGTGTCGTCTGTCACGACTAGCTTGGTTTAGAGCAGGGAGTGGAAAATAAGAACAAAACAGTTCACGGCTCGTTTCGCCAGTTACGTTGACCCCTGAACAACTGGATACAGATCAGCAGTCAGACCAGCCAATTGTTTATTTTATGTGCAATAAACTGTTATTTTGTTATCAAAAGCACTTTTTGGAATGTTGTTTTATTGCATGAAAACAATATTTAGATATTTGAACTGTCACAGAAGAAAAAAATAGTAGTGTTTAAGTCCAAGTTGTGCTTGAAACGTTTGTTTTACGAAAAACTCTTTCCCTATGTTTTTTTTTTCCCCTCAGGAATTGGAATTTCGACAAAACTTAGCTATGTTCTAAGTTAACGCTGATAACTAAAGAACTGAAAAGGATAGAAATACACCGATCTTTAAAAAGTCTGACTTTAAAATCTCGCTTTTTGCCAATTCCAGTTTTTATCATAAGCAACAGTATACATCTTGTCTTGCTTTTTTTTTGTTTTAGCTAATGCTAAATGCTAGGGGTGTGAATTGCCTAGTACCTGACGATTCGATTCGTATCACGATTCACAGGTCACGATTCGATTCGATACCGATTAATCCCGGTACGAATTTATAAGTCGATTGTTGCGATTTTTTTTCATTCAAATTTAGAAAATACTAATCAGTAAGCTTGTAGAGTGTAAGATTTATATGAATATGTATTATTTATTTATCTGAAATTTCAGTCTTATAGAGGTTGTAATTTGTTTCGTGTTTGAACAGCATTGAAATAAAATATTAAGGCTGAATGTTCCGTTCATATAACAATCTTCCATGCTCAAGGTGTGAATCCTAAAAAAATAAATAAATAAATCGATTCAGCCGATTATTGAATCGATTCGAGAATCGCGCGATGTAGTATCGCGATATATCGCCGAATCGATTTTTTTTTAACACCCCTACTAAATGCTATCTTCGTTGTCAGTTCGACAGTGTTTAACAAGTTAGTGCACTGCTGGCTGTGTAGTTCATCTCGCATTGGTCCCACATTGGAGCTCAACTTGCGTTGACTCTGACCTCCGCGATCTCACCAGGAGGACTACATTTCCCATGATTCTTTAGACACGGATGGGAGCAGGAAGTAGTGCTAGTTCTGGTCCAACAAAAACACGCCTTCTACTGATTAGACACGAATACGAATGAGAATGCAAACATCAATTTGGAAGTCATAGGAAGGACTAACAGTTAAATTCCCTTTTAATGCGGTTATCGTATATACGCAATGTGAATTTAAGAAATAGAAAACTGTTGATTCTTGTTCATGTCATGTTTTTATTGTTTAAAGATAAACCTCTGTATGTGTTTGTATTTTCCTGATAACAAACCAAACATGTTGTCAGCCTCCGTCATTTTGTACTGAAATGCCCGCATTTCATGGAAGTAAGGAGCAGCAAACCGCCTCAACGTGTCGATTATACGTTTGGGCTGGAGTGCGGTGGTGTTTGCGTGTGTCCACAGGAAGTGGCTCGCCAGCTAGCGGCGACGGCGGCGTGTGTTTTGTGTACGCGCGGTCACGGTCGTAGTTGTGCGCGACCTCTTTGCGTGGACGGGGAGCTCCGGTGGTATCTTGGGGACGAGTGACTCAAGGAAATCAGGACACACTCTATATTTGTCACTGCAGCATAACCCACATAATGAAAGAATACAAGTTAGTTGGCTCCCGCGCATACACTTTGCACTGCTCTCTGTGCTTCCATTTTTTGTCTTTAACACCTTTAATCACACACAAACAGATACTCACTCTGTGGTGTTGACAAGTGTTAAATGGATAATATGGAAATCAGAAGGCGAGGAGCACATGTTTAAATGAGTCAGTATTTTTCTCTGCAGATTGTTCATCCTCTGCCGGGGCGCATTCAGTTTGGATTACATTTGTGGTTTACTGTTGAGGGAATACCTCCAACTGGCCTCGCCGAGGTAGCTGAAGGGAGGATTAGCTTGGCCTCGGGCCGCCGTCGACTTTGCGGCTTCGTTAAAAAACGAAGGGAAAAAAAACAGCCCCAGCTTGTATAAAACCAGCTTTCTGCGCTTCTTTTTGTTTTGTTTTGTTAAAGAAGCCACCCTACATGTGCTGTTAATTAGCATCAGATTATGACGCATTCTTGCATGACATTGTACATTGTGTCTCTCATTTCTTGAATGGCTCTTATTGGGTTTTTATTTCTGTTCTCCTTTTTCGGCTCAGTGTTGAATTATTCTAGGTATGCATGCCGCAGAGCTCCATCTGCATCTGATTCCCTTCTCTCCGTTCTCCGTGTAGCCTCGCACATCTTCTTTATCTTCGGAATATTAATGTGCGGCACTGTCAGAAGCTATTGTTGTGATTGGTGCGGGATTCTTTTTTTTTTTTTTTTTTTTTTGCACGACTGCCTTCTTTCGCATTAGTGGGCATAATGTACCTCGGCAAATCACGCCCAGTCCGCTCGAATATGCAAGAAGAGAGCGGACGAGAGGAATAAGGACCGAGGGTCATGACTGCAGTCGGGCGAGGCATATGGCAGTTGGTTAAAAAATAGTCAAAAGTGAGAGGGATGGGAGCCTTCAGAAAAGCGCTGGAGGCCTTGGAGGGAGAAGTGTAAGGGAATGGGCCGGAGAGAAGGAGAGAACAAGGGTGGGGGGGGGGATTTGGTTGGGGCGTTGAAATAAAGTGAAACAGCAACAGTGGGAGGCGACGAAAACGACTGAAGGAGGGAGAGAGAAAGTGCCGGAGGGCTGATATTTAATGTGATGAACGAATTGTGACAGTGCGCCTCGAACCCCCTTCCAACCAGCAAGGAGGAGGAACACAGAAATAGAAGGCGTGATGACTAAAAAATGTCATATATGGCACTATACAGTATATATATTAAAAACAAATGACGAATCATAATTTTTGGAATCAAGTGGGAGTGAATCATAGTGTCACAGGAATGTTTGAATGGAAAATGAGGTTACCAAAAGAGTCCATGAGAACAGAATAAAGCCAGAATTTTAACATGGAATTAGATTCTGTATGGAATATGATCATGATGAGTCAATAATAACGATATGTGCATCCTCCACGCTTTGCGGGAGTCCTGCCTCGGAGGGACAACTAATTACAACTTGTCATTATAAAGAGAGACACACAATGGCGTCTCTTTCCTTTTTCTTTTTTTTTTTCTTCATTTGCTCCATCTTCCACATGAGGCGCTCACCGCTAAGCAGCAGCACACTGGTTCATCTGCCGGGGCATAATAGTGGGGTCCAGGCGCGCACACAATGATGGCCACTGTAGCTTGGGAAGCCTGCGAGATGACTCACAGGGAGGAATGAGCAAGAGGGAGCGAGGTCGGGGGATGGAGGCGCATGAGGGGGGCGGGCTTCCGAGACTTTGGAAGAATTAAGGAAAAGGGGGATGAGAGTTAGACCCAAGGCTGAAATTGCCTTTTGATATCCTCTCGACTGAGTCAGCATGAGACGCTTCGTCCTACTTCTCCTGACTGATTTCCTCTCAAAATGGCCGAAAGCCAGCCTGCGATCAAAGATGGCAATCACGACATTCCATAGCAATGCAGTCAATTAGCCCGAAATAAAACCACAGGCGAAATATGCATTTCCTTGAGGGAGGGAGTTTTTACTGCTCGTTTGTCCTCATTGACGACTCACTCTTGTTTTTTTTCTCCCCTCTTCAAGTGTGGACCGCGAGGTTCTCCCAGGAGCCGGCAGACCAGTCGGTGGTGCGAGGCCAGAGGGTGATCCTGTCCTGTGTCGTCTTCAACTACTCGGGCATTGTTCAGTGGACCAAAGATGGCCTGGCGTTGGGCATCGGCGAGGACCTGCGGGGTGAGACGTCACGTCTAGCGTGCTGTGCATGTAAATGAGAAGTCTCTCACAAGAAATCGTTTGGAAACCGGGATGCTCCCGGGACCTTTGTGGCAGTCAATCAATTTGATTGCGAAGACATAAACCCCGCACACTTAAAAAGTCCACGAGAAGTGTTGCATCTGGCCCAAACCCATTTTTATGTACTTCTCAAAGTCACCCTTGTCAGCTCACGCTTCTTCATTTTTCCCATCAAATTTCCAGGACATGAAAAACACATCTTGTAAATTTGGCACACCACACAGTGGAGTGTTGTTAACAACGCTGCTAAATATGAATGATTGGAAAAAAATCGGCAAGTACATAAAAAGGAGGCTTAAAATCATGAAAAATCGAGCTGTTCTCTGTTGAAGGTGCTTAAGCCCCGCCCCACTTAACTGTCAACTGTCAATCAAATACCACATATCTTTCTTCCGCCAACACAACTCCCAGTGGCTCTACCTCGTCGCGGGCCTTTCCCACGCCACGACGAGGCGCTCTAAAGAAGCGACAGGCCGAGGCCCCGGTTCACACGCTAGCTGTCAAGTCAAACTTGAAAAAAGAACTTAAAAACCAAACAAAAAAAAAAAAAAACACTCCTCCCTCTACCGCCTTTGTCTTAGTGACGTGCGTGCACTCACAGCAAACAGCAAGGCGCTCTAATGCTGCCTACCGGCATGAAGCCCCTGCCTGCTTGTTAGCTGTCACATTAAATTTCAGGAAAAAAAATGCTTTCGCCTTCTCTCCAAGACATGCGCACACTCATGGCAACAATGAGGCACTCTAAAGGAGGCTTGAAATCGTGAAAAATCAAAATGGTCTCTGCTGAATGTATTGAAGCCTGGCCCCAGTCAAATACCACACATCTGTCCAAACCCACCAGTAGCTCCACCTGGACGATGTGGGGCATTTCCACGCCACAATGAGGCACTCTAAAGTGGACACACTAATCCGAAGCCCTGGTTCACATGCTAGCTGTCAAGTCAAACTAAAAAAAATGATAATAATTTTAAAAAATCCTCCAGTCCACCCTCTTCCGCATTTGTCTGTGTGAGGTGCATGCACTCACAGCGGACAACAAGGCACTCTATATCTGCCACGTGGGCTGTCACATCAGACTGAAGGAAAAAAAAAATCCACTTGCCCTTTTATTTTCTCTCCATGTCATGCGCACACTCATGGGTGACAATGAGGCACAAAAGCGGCCACACCAACCATGTTTAATGCATTTAGAAACAATCTTTAAATGTCAAAAATGTGTTCACATTTATGACAGTATTTTAGGCCCCGAAATTGTGTCCAAAATAAAATACATAGCTATTTTACAGAAAATAATCAAAGAGGCAAAGCTGTGTATCCAGGTAGCATCCAGAATATTAGTTGTATGTGCTATTAAAGTTTAACACACAAGCACCATTGTGTTTTTTTTCGTGCATAAAACAGACTTGTGTTTGTGTAGTTGCGTGTATGTGTGGCTCCTCTGTGCTTTTCATACGCTTTCTTGCCCTCCACATTACACATGCAAATGCATGTATAAACAAGGCGCACATGCACGTGCAAGCACAAGCAAGGACACGCAAGGTTAGGAGGCGAGCAGCCGAACAGCGAGGCCCAACTCTCGCGCCGTCTCACGCGCCGCCTCCGTCTGAGCAGCAAATTGTGTGCACCACGCCGTGGACTCAATTTGAGTGCTCCAAAAACAGTAAATAAATACGCGTACATTACCGCCTGGTGACTGAGCGCGCGAATGCCACCTCTTGGTGAGAATGTGCAGCAGTGGCACAGCTGGCGGATACGAGGAGGGGTGGGGGTAGTGGATTTTGTGCAGAGGGGGTTGCACATGAGGGTGTGGAGGCGCAATGTGTGGATGTGAGTGCATCACACTGCAAAAAGAGATCTAAAAAAAAAAGCAAGAAACAAGTAATGAAATTAGGGTTATATTTAGTTGTTTGTTTTGTTATAGTCATTTTTTCTAATCAGACACATTATTGCAGGTTACATCGATCACATCAACAACATTGACATCCAAAAGAAGGGCTTAAGTTAACTTAAAGGCCCTGTAAAGTGACTAGTCTTGATTTAGAGTGCCTTGTTGTCCGCCATGAGTGCATGTACGCCAAGGTAAGAAGGTGTGAGAGTGAGAAAGGGGTGGGACTGGTCCGACTTGGCATCCGGCGTGTGGTGTCGACCAAGGCTTCAGACTAGTGTTACCACTTTAGAGCGCCTCGTTGTTACGGTGTGGAAATACATCTCTGCAGACAAAGGATGAGAATATTTTGATTGATTTTAAATATTTCACCTTAGACTATGCATAGTGTGGCCAAGCATCTCCTTCCCTTTGCTGTGAAATGATTTGCATTTGAAACGAATGCTGTGAAATCTCAAAACTGCTTACTCTGTGTGTTTTTCCCAGCCTGGCCTAGGTACCGAGTATTGCGGGTCCAGGAGCTGGGCCAGTACAACCTCGAGATCCTGTCGGCTGACCTGTCTGATGACTCCTTGTACGAGTGCCAGGCCCCTGATGCCGCCTTGAGGTCCAGGAGGGCCAAGCTCACCGTCCTCAGTACTTTAATATTCTCATTATAATTTATTATGTTGTCATTGGTTTCCTTCCACAGATTTACCAAATGTTTTTTTTTTCACATTATCTCTAACTTGCATTTTTTTCAACCCTCCTTTTAGTCCCCCCAGATGACCCCGTGATCGACGGCGGTCCAGAGGTTCTGCTCAACGCGGGGGAGTCCTACAACCTCAGCTGTGTGTCTCGAGGTGCTAAACCGCCTTCCATGATCGAGTGGCTAAAAGATGGACTGCCGATAGACGGGGCCGTCAGCGCCACTGTGAGTCCCAATTTTAAAAAAAAAAACAACCACACACACATGCATGAATGTGTCTTTTGACCCGCTCTGTGATGACCCCAGGAGGTTCTTCCAGACCGTAAGAGGGTGACCACGCGCAGCTTCCTTCCCATCCACCCCATCGACACGGACACAGGGAGGAACTACAGCTGCGTGGCTTCCAACCTGGCGGCCCCCGCGGGCAAGAGCACCACAGTTACCCTCAATGTGCATCGTAAGCACGCTAACAGTCCTTTTCAGCAAAAAACAAAAACTCGACAAAGCAAAACAAAAATAAACTGTTTGGTGTAGCTTATTTCAAGCCAAGCAGCAAATATGAATTCTAGATCTTATTTTGCCATCTGTATCTCACAGATCCGCCAACAGTGACTTTGTCCATTGAACCTCGCTCTGTCCTGGAGGGCGACAGGGTCACCTTCACTTGCCAGGCCCATGCCAATCCTCCTATTATGGGCTACAGGTGAGTCCCTTTTGCACATATAAGTTGCCAAGTTGGTCAAAAATATCTTTACAATGCACTCTAAAATCAGTTGGGTCAAAATAACACTTTTATGGGTCAAAAATGGACAGTGGACAGATCCTCTACTTGGGTCAATTTGACCCAAATTTGGGTCAAAAATTGGGTCATATTGGAGAGCACAACCCAAACATTTGGGTCTGATCTTCCATGGGTCAGTTTGACACACTTTTGGGTCAAAAATTGTCATTTTCTATGAAACAACCCAGAAAGCTGTGTTATATCTTCTACGTGGGTCAATTTGACCCAACTTTGGGTCAAAAATTGGGTCATATTGTATAGAACAACCCAAAAAGTAGGGTCTGAGTCTATGGGTCAGTTTGACCCACTTTTGGTCAAAAATGGTCATTTTCTATAAAACAACCCAGAAAGTTGGGTTAGATCCTCTACTCGGGTCAATATGACCCAAATTTGGGTCAAACATTGGGTCATATTGTATAGAACAACCCAAAAAGTTGGGTCTGATCGTCTCTGGGTCAGTTTGACCCACTTTTGGGTAAAAAAATTATCATTTTCTATGAAAACAACCCAGAAAGTTGTGTTAGATCTTCTACTCGGGTCAATATGACCCAAATTTGGGTCAAACATTGGGTCATATTGTATAGAACAACCCAAAAAGTTGGGTCTGATCGTCTCTGGGTCAGTTTGACCCACTTTTGGGTAAAAAAATTATCATTTTCTATGAAAACAACCCAGAAAGTTGTGTTAGATCTTCTACTCGGGTCAACTTTGAGTCAATTTTTTATTATTTTTTTTAAACAACTCAGAATGTTGGGTCAGATCTTCTACTTGGATCAATTTCACCCAACTTTGTATATAACAACCCATAATGTTGGATCAGATACTCAGATTAATTTGATCCAGTTTTAGGTCAAAAATTGGGTCATTAAAACAGCCCATAAAGTTGGGCCAAATTGAACCATAAAGCGCATCGGTCCATTTATCCATAATTGGGTTACGTACTTTTGATCCAACTGTTTTTAGAGTGTAGCCTTTTTATTTGACCACTTATGACTGAAACATCTTATTAGTATATTAACACCTTAGCTGTTCACGATGGCTACTCCTGCTAGCCTATGGCGAATAGTTTTCAGACAGAATTCGGGTTTGAATTTACCGCCCTCTGTTGTTCTATGTGAAGAAGAGAAGATGCAGTTTCATTTTTGGCAGGTGGCAGTAGCAATTAGAAAATCAATGTTCTGTGTCCAGTAGCTCTATGTATGGATACTGTTTCAAAAAATGTCGAAGTGTGATGATGAATGTTATCAAACTGGTCCTTCCCTCTCTCCCATAGGTGGGCCAAGGGTGGCGTGGTGCTGCAAGGTGCCAGGGAGAGCGTGTTCACCACCAAAGCGGACCACTCCTTCTTCACCGAGCCGGTCTCATGCTTGGTCTTCAACGCCGTGGGAAAGACCAACGTCAGCATCCTCGTCGACGTTCACTGTGAGTATCTCAACGTGGTCCCCTTAAACTTGTTTCCGTTGTGCCCGCCGCCCACGACCTCCCTTTTCCCCTTTCCAGTTGGCCCAATTCTCTTGGTGGAGCCTCAGCCCAAAACGGTGGACGTCGACTCTGACGTCACCCTCAACTGCAAATGGGCCGGGAACCCTCCGCTCACTCTCACCTGGTTCAAAAAAGGTTCCAACATGGTAAGAAGAAGAAATGTTCAACTCGTGAACTGAATACTCGCAGGATCGACTTGTAACGGAGGAATCGCACACAGGTTCTGAGTAACGGCAACCAACTGTACCTGAAATCGGTGAGCCAGGCCGACGCAGGCCAGTACGTATGCAAGGCCATCGTGCCGCGGATCGGCGTCGGAGAGACCGAGGTCACCCTCACTGTCAACGGTCAGCAAATGACAAAAGCATTTTCAAAGCCAAATCAACCTTTTTTTGTGGATTTAATCTTTGACCTTTTTCCTTTCTTCGCACAGGCCCACCCATCATCTCCAGCGACGCCATCCAGTATGCGGTGCGAGGGGAGCGGGGCGAGGTGAAATGCTACATTGCGAGCACACCTCCTCCAGATAAGATTGTGAGTAGCGCCAAAACTTACCTTACAAATTTGATTGAAAGTCTAGTCCTAAGAAAACACAATAGCCTTGAGATCTCACAATTTCAACCCCATCCTCAAATTTTCCATTTAACTTCATACTCGATGTGTTATTCTTTATAATGCATATTGGTCACTTTTAATAAGACCTACACTGTCAAATGAGTCACGTAAGGGTGCATATTGGTTCCCTTTGTAGGCACAGATGTGCAACATTGATCAGTTTTAAGTTGTAATAGCATCATCCACCACTAGATGACAGACATCACTTAGTAGCACTTCTACGTCTTTATCTCCATTTGCAAAAAAGCATAGAAATGCTGCCATTTTAGAGTCACTCACCTTAATGGAAATCACAGAGACGAAACTAACCGGAATGTTAGTTCTGTATATCATACGTGTATCATGTTAACAACATGCAATTTAGATTTCACAGCAGTTCATTAAGACATCCATTCAATTAACTGCGTGTAATGTAAACACACATGAACGATAATGAATGATGACGGAAAAAGTTCAGCATTTTATGCCACAATGTGTCCTCAGAACCAAAGCGAACCATTGACAGTTCGTTAAAAGGACATCAAGTGCATTATGTTTACCATTCTTGGTCTAGATGACGACACCTAACCAAAGCGTGCACAAAAAAGCCATATGCAGGGGATGAAAGTGAACAATTCGGTGCTGATCCAAATCCAGATTTTTTGACCTCAGGGGGATGTCTGTGCCCTACAAAGTGCCATCTCGTACCATTACACACTCCTGCTTTTAGGCACTGTCCCTTCTTCTGTGGAAAAAAAAAAACATTCCTCCTCCATCCCATATATCAACAAACCAACTCTAAGCCGGTCCACTTTTAGCTCGTGCGTCAGAAAAGCGTCCCGGATGCTTTCTCTGCTCAGCTGCATCACACGGGCGTCGCGGTTCCTTGACGGATGCGTCCTGACTGGCGGTGCGCTCCCCTAATGCGGCCGCCGCAGCTTGGGACATGAAAAGATTTATAAAATATAAAAGGGCGGCGGGAGGAACAGTTGTCCCAGTAAACGCCACTGCCGGGAGAATCTCCTTCGACGGAACAAGTGGGCACATTATGGGAACATGTGGGCTTATGCATAATTAACTGGCCTCGATACAGTATATGCTGAATAATACAGCTGCTTTTAGTGGCTTTAAAGATGGAGGATGTGCACAAGTCATCCCTGCGTGCCATATTTGTGACATGTGCATGCATGTCATTAGATAAGGAGGTTACGGTCACTCCAGCATAGTGGGTGAGATTTTGCTTCCCTGCAACCCCGACACATATGCGATGGCGTGCAGGTGTGGGCGTGGAAGGAGAACGTGTGGGAGGAGGAGAAGGGCACGCTTCTGGAGCGCTACACGGTGGAGCAAAGCAGAACGTCGGCCGAGGGCGGCGGCGTCCTCTCCACCCTCACCATCAACAACGTGATGGAGTCCGACTTCCTGACCTCGTACAACTGCACGGCCTCCAACGCCTTCGGGCCCGGCACCATGATCATCACCCTGGAGGAGACGGGTGCGTTGAAGGAGAAATCTGTTACTGTTTGGTGTAGTGTTCATTTCATCCGCCATTTTTAAATTTTGTCTCACTTTTAGTCCAGTTTCAATCCCACTTGTTAGTTTTTATCATAGTTAGTCAACCTCATCCCGTTTTTATTTAGTCGACTATAAATCAAGCATTTTAGTCTTCATTTTAGTCCAAGAAAACATAATTTTATTTGTCTAGTTTTAGTCAACAAAAACTGTCAACATTTTAGTGTAGTTTTAGTCAGGACGGTCATTTTATCCTTTATATTTCACATACAATTTTCTCTCATCTTTTTGAAGAAAAACAACTTAGCCAACATTAGTTAACGGTCGGATTAACATTATTGTTGGAACTTTATAGTAGTTGGATTAATATTACGTTATAACTATATATATTTTTTGTTTTTTTAGCCTTTCACCGTGAATCCACCTCCTGTCTGTCCCTTGTGTTTGTGCATGTTGCACTTGCGAGCTGTAAATTTTAAAAGGGGTGTCACATGACAGTGTCACAGTGACAGATTAGCAGAGATAAGATGTTACAAAAATCACAATTTTTGTCTCGTTTTTGTTCATTAACTAAAATTTCCATAGATTTTACTCCAGTTTTTATTAAGTAATGTACCTTTTCATCTCGTCTTCACAATTAACACAAGTTTGGTGAAAACTAGTGTTAACTGTCAACGAAAGGTAAACAGAAATAATTTCGTCAACTAAAACGAGACTAAAGCCCTCATTAATAAACAATAACTGGGACTAAATCAGTATACATTTTCGTCGGCAAATGTGGACGAGACGGAAATGTAGAAACTATTAAGGACTATTAACGTTCCAACAATGTTAATTCGACTGCTAAATAATGCTAGCTAACTTACTAGCTTAGCATGGAGCCATAATAGCCACTTGTTGATATACTGTAATTATGTTATGTGTCAAGTTGTTTTTCATCAAAAAGATTTGAGAAAACTTTATGTGAAATAGTTTTAGATCTGAAATGTTCAACATAATCTGCTTACAAAAAATATACAGGGTTAAAATGATTGTCATACTAGACTAAACGGTTACAGTTTTTGTTGACTCAAACTCGACGGATAAAATTGAGACTAAAATGTTAGATTTATAGTCAAACAAAAATGGATGAAATAAAACTTGTGATGAGTTGACTATGATGAAAACTAACAAGCGTGATTGAAACGGAACTAAAACTGGGACTAAATTTAACTCATTGACTCTCAGCCATTTTCACTGAAGTAACCCCCTTTCGTTCCCGGCTGTTTTACTGGATTTTGACTGATTTTGCAAGGACCACAGAATACTGAGTTATATTGTTATAAAAACATAGAACCTACAAAAAGAAAGATTAGTCTCTTATTTCATCAGAAAAAATAAGTATATTTGTATCTGTTTCCGTTTTGCAGCAATTAGCATTAGAATATAGCTACGTTTCATCATTATTCACAAATCTGTTTGAAACACTGGAGAAAAGAGCTTTTTGCAACATGGCCCTGGTTGATCTCTTATACTCTGCTGCCACCTCCTGGCCGTTTTTGTAATAATTACCATTGCTTTAAGCGGTCTCTTCAGTTCAGAGGCTGCATTAAAGCCTTCTGCTCTTGCATAAAAAAAAAAAAAAAAAAAAAAACGTATAAATACATTTTTGGGATCATGGCAATATTTAAAACAGAACGTTTTTTATCCATTTTTGGGAGCCAATGAGTTAAAAATGGCTGATAAAATTAAGACAAGTGAAAACATGAATTTATTGCTTGTTTGTAAAATTATCTTAATGTTTGCTGTCATGTTTTTCAGAGGAGGTCCCAGTGGGGATCATAGCTGGTGGGACAGTGGGCTCCACCATCCTCGTGTTCATCCTCTTCCTGATCTTCGTACTCATCTTCTACCGCCAACGCAAAGGCAGTGAGTCACACCTTCGACTTGAAACTCCAAATTCAAACAGAAACGGTCAAAGTCCACACCAGTGATAGTTTTCCATACAGTACAAATAAACTCCTTTGGATGGACGGAGGCCCCCGCTGAATTGCGCTTGTCAAAACACTCAGCACGAGACGTTTGTGTGTGACCTTTTTGCATGTTGTGCTTCCAGGTCGGCGAGGGGTCACGCTGGGAAAGCCGGACATTAAGGTGGAAACGATAAACAAGGAGAGCCACAGCTTGGAGGAGGACTCGGGGAGCGTGTCCACGGCCTCGCGCATGGTGAAGGCCATGTACTCGGTGAGCTGTGTGTGTGTAACCTCGCCTCCCTGTCAGTTTCTCCTTGATTAACACCTTGAATTCCATTTTCTTTCTTTTGTGTCACATTTCGTTGCATCCTTTCCTCCATTTCCTTGTCTCCTTTTTGGTTTGGTTCTCCTCTTTGACTGTTTAGTTTCTCCCTTCTGTGTCCTTCTCTCCCTCCAATCAGCCCTTTAAGGACGACATCGAGCTCAAGTCGGACCTCCGCAGCGACACCCTGGACACCCGCCAGGAGTACGACCTGAAGGTGAGAGCTCCCCATTCGTTTTACACCCACGCGGAGAGCAAACAAACGAGACCAGATATAAAGACAAGTCAAGCCGACATGCATATTTTCTGCATTTTGAGCCTTGTGGGGTTGGACCGAGGTAATGAATCTACTTGATTTTCATGGAGCTGTCAAAATGTTGCCGCGCGCCCTGCCAAGCCTCCAGTCTGAGGACGAGTCAGATCATTTTAAAGGAACGCAGACATGAATCCACCCTGGGAGGTGGTTAGATGACCCCCAGCCACCACCCCACCCCCACCCTTCCCACCCGCTGCCTAAAGCACCAGCGCTGTTAAACAATGGCCGAGCGAGGCGTCTGGTTACGTGAGAGATGATGGGATGGAAGATTCATGTCAGGAATAGTCAGTTTTCCTGCACCCAGTTTGTTGGCGAAATTCCACTCTGATTCATGCACTTGAACCTTAGCAAGGCTCAGAGCCAGGGGCAGTTCTAGGACCATAGGTTTAAGGGTGCTCAGCCCCAAGCAGGGGAAGATAAAAGTCACTGTTTTGTACTTTTTAACACAATTACTATGAGGGAGGAGCATAACACTTTTTGGGAATGTCTCAGACTACACCATTAAATCTGATAAAGGTTATTTAAATGTGAATTTATTTGTAAAACATAAAACAAACTGTTAAGCTCTAGAATTGGATCCCAAAAATGCAAACACAAATAAGGATTTAACTCCTTATTTGCAAAACGTAGAGAGGCGTGGAACTGACTTGACTAGACCAGAAACAACGAGAATGTATCAAGAATCAAAGAGACGCTAAGCTAATTTAGGCTGTAGAGGTGCTCAGGGGAACAGAGGAAATAATCCAACAAAAACACACACATCTCAGTCAGGCTTATATAGACAGCGAATCGATCTGATTGGCTGTTGACCAGATAAAGAGATAAAATATTCCTGACATCACATAGCTTCTGACATCACATAGTGTCTTACCAGTTGAAACTTCATGCTGGTTGCATCAGTTCAAAACAGACTCTTGACCTCAGTTCAAAACAGACACTTGACCACATGGTCATGACCCAAACATAACCCTTGCATGACCCAGTCATGACACAAACATATTCCTATCTTAATTTTAGGGGGAAAAAACTCAGTTTGATACAGCAGCACCTCTTCATAAACATTAAGAGTATGCATTAATTTATTGATTGATTTATCTAGTAAGCTAGCCCCTATAGTTAGTACAAAAAAATATATACCAAAAATAAACCTATACTTGAAATAATCATATGTAAAATCCTCTCCTTTTTCCCCCCGTATAGGCAAGGGCTGAGGTTTTAAAATAACTTTCGATAACTAATAATACTGGCTATCACACGAGTTCTTCATCTCATTTTTTGAGGGGATGTCTAAGCAGGGTACAATGATTGGCTGTTGGGTAAACAAACAACCTCTTTGAAGTTAATTGCTTCAAATTCGCTTTTTCCCCCATTGAAAACACTGATGTATATTGCACTAATTAATATGCGTTGTTTTAAAAAATATGCCAGTGGGTGCTAGTTAGGCCCAAGGGCAACATGAGTAGCCCTCTGGTCTGTTCTAAAAATAGCTCATCAGTGATGGGACATTGTTAACCTGGCAATAGCCAGATAAATATGCTTCGCAATATCCATCTAGTACCGCTCCACAGTAATTTCGTCATTCTGTACAATAATTCGATGCGACATTCTACGCATTTGTTTTAACCAATCAAAATGTCATCTCCGTTCATGTCCAAGGGGGGAAAAGCACAAACATCTTACCAGCTAGAAATGCACGAAGCGCCCCTCGCTGTGCAACATTCAAACGGTGACTCATTCTGCGAGAACAGAATTAATTGCAGTGTCCATTCGTTCATGTTAGGTTTGTTTGTTTGTTAGCTCCGGCATCGGCGCTGGCCTCCTGGTTTCGTCACAGTTATAGCACATCCCGCCCCCAAACACAATGTCGCTCTGTGATTGGTCCGAACCACCAGTGGTTCGGGAACGGCAGCTATCTGCGGGACCGGTACAAGATGTATTCTCCAGTTTGTGAACTCACAAATACCATGAGAATTCATCTTATGAGAGCAAGGTTAGGACACTGTGACTTCCTGAGAAAAATTAACATGTATTTTTATTTATTGTGTTTTCCAAGGATCCCACTAACGGCTACT
This sequence comes from Festucalex cinctus, assembly GCF_051991245.1. NCBI lineage: Eukaryota > Metazoa > Chordata > Actinopteri > Syngnathiformes > Syngnathidae > Festucalex > Festucalex cinctus. The sequence goes on from NC_135426.1 coordinate 13,697,656, forward strand.
ACAATGTACGAGCGTCCACGCTAGACGAGGGCCGTCCCGCCTCCCGCTCCACCATGCACTACTCCGACTACCGTTCCCCCACCGGTACGCCAGGCGGGGCCGCATCCATTAGCGGCAGCAGCGCAGGTGGTTCGGGGGCCACGGCCAGCGGCGGGGGCCCTGGCCCGCCTGGCCCTCTCACCTCCCCGGGTCGCCCCCAGGCCTGCTACGACCCTCGCCCACCTTCCAGACTCTCCCACATCAGCTACGCGCAGTTCAACACGTTCACCCGCGGGGGCCAGAGCCAGCAAGCGCCGAGCAACCCCGCCGCCCCCGCCGCCGGCGACTTCCCGGGTGACTGCAGCCTGCTGGACTCCACCTCCCAGCTAGCGTACGACAACTACGGATACCCGTCGCACTACCAGACCTACCGGATGGGCTTCGCGCCATCCAGCCTCGCCCCGCTGGAGGCAGGACCCTCGTATGAGATGTACGGGGTGGGATCCGGGGTGGCCGGGCCGGGGGTCGGCGTGGGTCCCGGGGGCGCCGCGCCCTCGGGCTCGGACACGGGACTCGGGAAGTACGGCAGCTCCACTCGCTTTTCCTACACGTCGCAACACTCCGACTATTCCCACAGCCGACACACACAGCGGATGCAGACTCACGTGTGAAACCGACCGGACAACACGAGGAGTGTCTTAGACATAGCATTGCAGCTAAAACCAACACACACATATTTACACGCACACACCAATGAAGAGGTACGGCACATGCACAGTTATAGAGGAGCGCGCCCGTGAGATCGGGCAGGAAAAGTGTGGGCACGCTGCACACTGTTTGGAAACGGGAGCTCGGAGAGAGCAGACGACGCAAGTCACAATCACGACGAGGACGACGCCAGACGAGCCACGTTTCCACGAAGCAGCACACCTAAAAGTCAAGACAAACTGCGGTCATTTGATTGGCAGTCAGAGTGAACACCAAGAAAAAAAGAACCGGGCCGCGTTATGAACCCTGGTGGCTGCCATTTTTAATTCCAACTTTTCCCATCATGCTTTTTTAGCCAAGGGAAAATGGTTGTTAGTATGAAGGTCATCATCCTTTTGCACTGCATCAACAGTATTCATGCTTGGAAGTCTCTCATCTATATCTGTCGTCTTTTTAATTTGCACACCTGACTAGAGCTTTGTATTCTATTTTTTAACATTACAGAATTATTTTTGTCAATGTCAAACATGAAATGATGTGTATGTATTGGACCAAAAGTTGGAGGTTGGAGGGGTCGTGCCATCAAAAAGGGTATACCAGTGTATAAAAAGAAACCTAGTGCCAAGTGTTCATATTGTTCTTCAGCGTAGACCATGTACAGTAGATGCAGTAGAAGCTCCTTCTATTGGCGACTGTTGCTTTACAAACCAGGTGAGGGACCTACCTTGATTCAGACTTTTTCCTCAGCTTGGGCCTTCCCCCAAACCCGAGCTCTAAACTAAAAGACTGGTGCGGACGGTGAGAAAAACACAGACGTGGGGTTTAGAACTGAGTGGCCTTATCGGGAGAACATTATTGTTTCTCATCGTCTGCCTGCCAAAAGGGCCGGAAGAGAATGTGTATGGATAGACTCCATGAAGGCTGTCTCCAATATTGACATGTAGTAGTGAGTGTGCGTGTGCGCGCATGTGTGTTTGTGTGTGAGCGAGAGAAGTCAAGATGGAGTCGGTGTGTGGGCATTGGCACGCACACCAATTTGTACAGCGTGTTTGTATAGATGCGTGAATGGATACATGCATACTCCAAACGTGCCGCGTCTGACTCATGTGTGCGTGGGACTGTTGTATGCATGTCCATATGTATACAATACGTGTGTATGTGAGTGTGTGTTTCAATATACGTCTGTATCATTTCTCTCACGATCTAGTACTTTTATACCTCTGGTAGGACTGTATCCTGTATTATTGTGTCTTTGAATTTAGAAAACCACAATGTTTATGTTATTGTACTGTTCCGTAGCAGGAAAAAAACTGTTTAAAATATGTTATCAAACTTTTTTTTTTTTATTTCTCTACCTTCAATATTTTTTAAAAATGTATGTAATTATTTTTCCACAGTATTACATAAATAAAAGCACTGTTTTTTTAATTAAAAAATATATAAAGTAATGTGTCTTTCCTTATTAGTCTATCATATTACTGTAACGTACTACTTTTACTTGAAATTCTATATTGTACTAATGGACATTACCAGTTGGCGGCATTCGTGTGCTTTATTTCGCTCATATGACCTGCGAAGAAGAATACTCAATGACGTCACTCGCGCGAGCTGTGGGCCGGCTTGACAACCAAGATGGCGGCCACAATGTTGAGGTCGCTTACCAAACTGGGACGCCCTTCAACAAAATTAATCTTAAATCCAATAAATAATCATATAGGGAGCCCTTGCTGTGCTGTCTTGCAAAGCAGGTAAGTCAGTTTAAGGTTTAAATGTTACATCGAATTCGGTTTCGTACTGTCTGTCGCGTTAGCTTGAGCTGCAAAACTGGATGCACACACAAAAGCTAATCATAACAGAATGCCAAATTATGCAGCATTTGACCTGTAATCCGTAAAATATCATTAGGTTCTTTAAGAACCTAATAAGAACCGTTCTTATGACATTATGATACGCAAGTAGCCTCAATGGAAGTCGTTTGTTACAACCACATTATTAGAGAAAGAGTAGGTGTTCACTTTACTGCAAGGTGGTGACTATTCTGTTTATTAGGAAGAAGCAGTGGCAGCCAGATGTGGAGTGGACTGAGCAATTTGCCGGCGCAGTGATGTACCCCACTGCTCTTAATAAGAACTGGAAGCCACCCCCATGGAATGGTAGCATTTTGACTGTCTGAAATACTAAATTTATTCACTGCATATTTGTAAGCGTTCCATTTGTTTGGCCAGACAAAGATCCCCCGGCCGTGAAAGACGTGTCCAACCTGACCCTCAACTTTGGGCCGCAGCATCCCGCCGCTCACGGGGTGCTGCGTCTGGTGATGGAGCTCAGCGGCGAGTCTGTTAAAAAATGTGACCCTCACATTGGCTTGCTTCACCGTGGCACGGAGAAACTAATCGAGTACAAGACTTACTTGCAGGTACGATGAAAGAATGTAAAATAAATGTAATTACAGTAAAAACACCTGACTGACCTGACACCTCCTTGTACCAAAGGCTCTACCCTACTTTGACCGCTTGGACTACGTTTCCATGATGTGTAATGAGCAGGCCTACTCGCTGGCTGTTGAAAGGCTGCTCAACATCAGGGCGCCACCCCGGGCTGAGTGGATCAGAGGTAACATATTACAAAACAACCCCGTGCAGAATTTGCAACTCACTAACTCCCCTAATTGCGAAATGCTAGTTCTGTACGGAGAAATGACCCGCATCCTCAACCACGTCATGGCTGTCACCACTCACGCTCTTGACATCGGCGCCATGACCCCATTCTTCTGGATGTTCGAGGAGAGAGAGAAGGTGGCGGCTGAAAAACGCACTCTGGTTGACACTCCGACAGACTTGACATTCCGTCTTTTCTTTCGTAGATGTTTGAGTTCTACGAGCGAGTGTCCGGAGCCAGAATGCACGCCGCCTACGTCCGACCCGGCGGCGTTCATCAGGTAATTAAGAGTTGTCTTGTTTTTATTACGTGGGTTTATGTGCTGAGTTTTTTTTTTTTCCATATTCATACTGTGCCCCCCTTTAAAGAGGCAGAGCTTGAACCTTGTTTCTTCTCTTCCTTGCTTATGGTTTTTTGTTTTTTTTTGGTCAAGTCAGGCTTCTCGTTTTGTCTCCCCCTGTTGGTCATTGTTGTTTTCATGCTTCTCGTGACTGGGGGAATTGCCCTGATGGGATCAACGTGAGTGTGAGTGCTGATTGGCCAACTCTTCCGCCTTGTCACAGGATCTTCCCTTAGGCCTGATGGACGACATCTATGAGTGGTGCAAGAACTTCTCCATTCGCATCGACGAGGTTGAAGAGGTGCGTCCTTGCGTCGGTGACGTGATGAGACATCAGCGACAATCAGCCGTTTTCTGTCCCCATTTTACAGATGTTGACTAATAACCGCATCTGGAAGAATCGCACTGTGGACATCGGTGTGGTGACTGCAGAGGAAGCCCTCAACTATGGTTTCAGGTTAGGTCTGAACAAATTATTATTATTATTTTTTTTTCCATATATTTGCATGCCCGTTTTCCTCCCCCCAGCGGTGTGATGCTGAGAGGTTCCGGCATCAAGTGGGACCTGCGCAAGTCCCAGCCGTACGACAAGTACGACGAAGTGGACTTTGACGTGCCGATCGGAAGCAACGGCGACTGCTACGACCGGTGCGTAACGACGGGGCGCTCTACTTCTCCCTCTCACCCTCCTCGGCTCAACCTGGCCTCGTGACCTCGCGCAGGTACCTGTGTCGGGTGGAGGAGATGCGGCAGTCGCTGCTGATCATGCACCAGGCCCTTAACAAGATGCCGGAAGGCGAGATCAAGGTGGACGACGCCAAGGTGGCTCCGCCTAAGAGGTCTGAGATGAAGGTGAGGCCAACGCAAAGCACGGCGGAGATGGACGTGACGCTGACACTTTTTTTTTTTTTTTTTTTTTGCCAGATGTCCATGGAGTCATTGATCCACCACTTTAAGTTGTACACCGAGGGCTACCAGGTCCCTCCAGGGGCCACATACACTGCAGTGGAGGCCCCTAAGGTGAGGACGTAAAAATGACAAAAATTATTGTCTTGCTATGTTCGGAAATTTTGAAAATAAAAATCTAAAATTGACAATTATGGTTCGGAAAATCCGATTTCACTTTTTTAAAGTAAAAGAAATGAAAGGTAACAGAAAGAAGTAAAACTTATGTCTGCCCCCTAATCAACACGCACAAAAAAAAAAAAAACACAAAATGAATGACATCAAGCAGTCAAGACGCTTTCAGTGTACCAAATACCAATACAACAAAATAATTCAAAAATAATTCAACTGCATGTCCTTGTGCTATATATATTTTTGCAGTAATTGTGCTTTTATACATTTTTTGAAAATACAAAAGATTTTGTTTTACAATCCAAATTGTTCCACAAACTGACACCTTGAGTTGAAATGCATCGTTCTTTTTGTTTTGTTCTGTATTTAGGTTTGGAAAAAATGTCTGTTCCTCTTAATTTATAATCACTTTTCCTTTTTATATATTTGGTTTGAATATTAACTGGCAAAATTTCATGATGGGCTTTATACATTATTTTAAAGCAGTTAAACTCCATCAATTCATTAAATGTTAAAGTTTTTAGTTGAATAAAAAATGGATTAGTGTGGTCTCTGTATCCACAAACAAAAATGACACAGATAGCACATTTCTGTCCAAGAAGAATGGGTTCGGTGTAGGTTTTTGTCAGCACACCCCCACACCAGTTGATGAAGAAAAACATTTAGGGCGTTGTGAAGCGAAATGCTTACTGGCATTTCTTTGCGTGTTTTCTTTTGCCTCCAGGGAGAGTTTGGTGTTTACTTGGTGTCGGATGGTTCCAGCAGACCCTACCGCTGCAAGATCAAAGCGCCCGGATTCGCCCACCTGGTACGACACTAAAATATTAAAAACGCAGCCACGCGTCGCATCCTCGAGGCTACTCTGACTTCATAAAGCACCGACGGTGCTGTTTTTATTTATACGTTGTCCTCTTCCTTCCTGGATTGTTTGAATTGAGTTGTTCAAAAGTTGCTTATGATGTGATAACTGGAGTTGTTTTCACTCTTCTAGGCTGGCTTGGACAAAATGTCCCAAGGACACATGCTAGCAGACGTAGTGGCTATCATTGGTGAGTGACATCATCAAAATGGCCGTCCTAATCTCCGCTGTTACGGTCACATTTTGTTTTTTCTTCCGATAGGCACGCAGGACATTGTGTTTGGGGAGGTGGACCGCTAAGCACGACCCGGCTCGCTTGATATTCTGTGATGTATTATTCCAAATAAATATTTTATGGTCCCACTCAAAAAGAGTGTCATTTCTCGTGTGCGTGAGAAACAAGGCGACTTGGCTGTGGTTTGGTCTTCAAAAGAGGGAGTGGCCTGAGCAGATCTGAGGCAGATGGACCTCGAGCTCAGACCACAACTTCCCCCTCTCAGCTGTGACTTTTTTTTTGCTGCTTTTTCTTTCTTTTTTTTTGTTTGCACTTCGTCATTCTTTAGAGTACAGAAAAGCAGTTTGGTCATCCCGTGTTGTGGACCCGGCAGAACCATGGCCTTGTGGCGCAGGAGCCCGTTACTGGTGGCACTTCCTCTGTGGATGAGTTTCGGTCGAGCCGGTGAGTTGTGGGGGGTAACTGAACGTGACTTTTTTTATTTTTTATTTTTTATTTTTTTAAAGAAACGTCCGTTCGCTAAGCGTGTTCAAGTTTCCATTTGTCCTATTTTCTCGCCTGTGAAAAGAGAAGCTGACTTTCTTAGGCGTTGTCTGTCGTGAGCGCCGCTGATGCTGCGTTAGAAAAAAAAAAAACACGAGCTGAAATGAAAGTTGGTGCTTGTCTCCTGTTCATCAATCTGACTGATTGATTTTCGAGCCACCCACCAACCAAACTGGTCAAGCTGTTCCAACGGTATTTCCAAATCCAAGACAAATGTCACTGCCGTCATGTGATCCGTCCTCTCACGAGTGATTCATTTCCTTTCAATTTGAACACGAGTGACTGGACGCTTCATTAGGTACCCCTGTATCATAACGGAGTCCAGCGAAATACTCATAATGAATTCATGTGTTACATTTTGAAGATACTCCAATTCCATTTTATCTTCTTCCTGTAGCCGCTCTCTCCGAACCTGAGATTTGTTACGTGCTGGATGGTATTCTGATTTTGTATGGCATCATCCTGACCGCTCTCTACTGCAGACTCAAGGTTGGCATCTCTTTCCCATCTCGTTTGACAAAATATGAATCCCTTAATAGAGTACGCGTCACTTGAATGCAGTGTGTAAGTGGATGTGGCTTCACTTCCTGTGTGATTGTGAAAGAAGCTTGAAGAAAAACAAGTGTCAGTAAAATAGAAATAGTAACTACCAATATTCGCCACCAACAGATTCGCAGTGCTAAAAAGTGCGCAGAAGGGAAAACAAATGGCCAGAAGGTAAAATACAGTGCACATCTTTGATTCTTAACATTTTGAACAACTACTCCCCCCCCCCCCCCCCCCCACCTCTGATAGGGTACTCAAGAAGGTATCTACACAGTAAGTCTTTGACACACTTTTATTGACTGGCGCCCACCAAAATGTCTGACCCTGTGATGCTTATTGTCTTCTCAGGGTTTGACTCCTCACGCCCAGGACACGTATGCAATAATTGACACCAAGAAGTGACACGGGAGGAGAATACAAGCACTGTTTTATTATTTTCTACGCATATTCTCGCCAGCTTTGAGTGCAATGTAAATTTGTGACAACAAAGGCAAAATATTTGCCTGTTTTACTTTACAGCAGAAAGAAAAAAAAATCCACTGTCCTATGGTGTTCCACAGGGTTCAGTTTTGGAGCCCCTGCTGTTTTCATTTTATTTGCTGCTCCTGGGAAAATCAAGGTCTGGATATAATTTCTAACTTGTTTTTTTAAATTGAACAGTAATTTTCAATTGGATGGCCATGGAAAGGGAACAAAAGAGCTGTTTTTTTTTTTGTTTTTTTTTTTAATGCTACGCTTATTCCAGCCAGAATAATGTTTCCAACATTTGGTCTTGATTGTTGTATTGAGCAGTTGCAAATAAAAAGGAAAGAATGAATATAGAATCTTAACAGTTTTTGCTCCATTTTAATTAACACGGGCTCCTTCTGGTGTGCACATTTCGGCCACTTGGGGGCAGTATAAACCGCCATAAAGGTTAACATTGTACAGTAAAGTAACAAGAGTATAAAGAATAAAGTGTTTTTACATTTTTGTGATTGAATTGTTCCAAATGCCACACAGATTCTATAGTATTTAATACGATTTATTCATTTAAATATTATTGACAATTCCGTCACAAGTCAAAATGGCCGCCTTTCTCGGTGAAATGACCATGACCCTGGACTTTGGATCGTTGTACCGGTGTCGGTACTAGATGTGATCGGGCTGCCAGATCGTATCGAGGTCGCCTAACCGAACCGAACGTGTCCCGCTACAGGATTGGCTGGAAATCCAGTTGACGTCAAACATTGGAAAGAAAATATTAAAGATGTCATTTAAATAACAAAATGTACCAACTAAAATTGTAAAAACATAAATAAACCTAAGAATTTAAACGCAAAATATATTGAATAAATAATAAAATAAGATTGACTAAATGATGAATACACAAAATAATTGTCTCAGACGTGGCAAATATTGTCAGTTTAGATTGTTAATGCGTTCCTATTATCATTAAGACTGTTTTTTTGTTATTGTGGTTGATTTGTGACCAGCTAAAGAAGAAACCAAACACAAGCTAACTTCTTTAGCGCTGCTGTACATCACAGGCAAACTCGAAGGAGCTTCAATCTTTTTTTTTTTTTTAACTCTTAAAGTACCGGATCATGCTTTTACATTTTTAAGTTTATTTACGTTTTTACAATTTTAGTCCATAATCTTTTGTTATTTTCAACAATTGTAAACGGACTATTTCCCGACAGTCCTGTAGCGTGACGTCATCCGCAGGCGACCTGATCCAAGCTGGCAGCCCGATCACATCTGGTACCGGATACCGGTAATTTCATTTGTGAGGATTATTGTTTATTTCAAAATGTGATTAAATGTCTTGACTACTACAACAACCTGCCTAATTTGTATGCTAGCCACGGGCAAAGGCAATAAAATATGCCGTTTGGCCTTGTTTAGAATTGGGTGAGGAGCTATTTGAAGAGAAGGCCGTTCGCAACGATGCTTTGACATACTGTACAAGAATGCTTGGATATCATGTGAGGCGTCCCACAAGGGTCATTGCTAGGACCAATGTTAATTTATTTAACATGTATACAGTAGATGACGTTTGCAATGTTTGAAAATCCTTGAAATGCATCCATTTTATTTATTTATTTATTTATTTATTGTTTTTAAAAAGAGTGGATAAACTGCGAGCAAACTGTTCGGTTGAAAGTTAAATACATTGGAAATTAAATCAGCAGGTGCCGAACAGCGCACTAGTTATAACTGAACAAAACACTTAACAAAAGGTGGTAGATTTGGTAGTTTTTCTGGCAGTCAGTTTTTTTTGCGTGCCTGAGGGATTTTCCTTGTCTGCAGCCACAGGCAGGAGCAAGTAAAGACAAGAGCAGAAAAAACAGTCAACCGGCCTCCGCCAAACCGGAAAGTTAACTTGTGTGGAAAGGGAGGTGGAAACAAGTGTACAAGGTAACGCAAACAGGTGTATCACTGACAGGTGAGCCTTTTTGCTCGCACCATGCGTGTGATTAAACACCACAGAAAAAGGACTGAATATTAGGATTTTGGCTTTATACAGATATCCCAGTATGTTAAACAGCTTAGGCTGATGATTTGTAGGCGCAAGTGGTGCAGTAAACTATTGGGAGGATGTTATCCTGGCTCAGAGGATTCTTGTCATGTCTCTTGGTCCCATGGATCTCTGGTAAGAAATACTTTTATGCTTTGTCATGGCTATTGAACATACACGTTTAATAGGGTTATACGCACACCAAGTTGAGTATGTCAACAAAAACTCATTTCCCCTGATCATCAAAGATTCGCAATAAAGTACAACATTCTGGAAGTCCGGAAGAAATCAGCCTTTCAAAATAGGCGGAGAAAAAACAACAGTGGCGTGCGACTGCCTGACGTATCAGGAAAAACAGGTTGCTGTTGATCAATTATTATTTATTTTTTTAAGACGCAATATCTCACTAATCAGTCACATCATGTAGGCTACATACTCTGTGTTTATATATGCATTTTCTTTTCTTTATTTCTTAGGAACACGATCAAAATCAAGCTTATGTCTAGGAAGGTGTGCATTGCTTGCCCCAAAAAAAAATAAATAAAAAAAAATGTCAAAAAGACTGCAAATAGTGTGATATGTTTTGACGTCAAAGTGTTCAGGAAATGAGTAGATATTTCACGAAATCCAATGTCATTTCAATACGGGGAAGAAGCCTGTTAAACTTGCTTAGGGTGACTGTAAAACCGCGATTAATAAAGTATTCTGAATCTGAATAATGAGCTTACCCAGTTTGCGCGTGCTAGTTCTTATTTTGTAGTATGAATGGCATCGTGGGCTGTCACGATATGTCGCTGGCATAGATGGATGAGCAAAGATATGTTGTTGCTAAATTTTACGTATTTTTTTTTTATTTTTTATTATTAATAGGGCCTGACAACTGATATGGATTTACTTAGGTTGTTTCCCTATTTATTAATTGGCAGTTTAAAAACGTATTTTTTGGTCCCATAACACAACTCAAAATATATGAATTACAAGCAAAACATTTGATTGTTTTATTTTGTCCTTTTGCATTTGTTTCACTTCACAATAGGCGAAAGATTTTATCTGATTTTTTTTTTTTTAATGTTTGAATGTCCCACTCTGCTCCACTGTCGTATGGCGCTCCACAGGGATCCATTTCGGAGCCCCTGCTTGTTTTCATTGTATTCTATGCCCCTGGTTCCATCTTAATGCAGTATGTTATTTCGATACGTTTAGATTCACTGGGGGCGAGCTGGTGCTCATGGGAAATCCATGAATCACTTTGACGCATGCAGTCCCGTTCGTTCACACCGCACAGTGAATCATTGTGAATCATTGACTTTGCTTGTGTGACGAAACAACTGCATTTGTAGTTGCGATGTGAAAAGATGATACCAATGTGATACTAAGTAAATAAAAGGTCAGTATCATCCATATGGATACTTTTGCGTAATCAAGGTGGATTCTTATTTTTCTTCCTCACTCTATGATAAATGTAACAGGATGTATGTTTGCGGTGTGAGGGTCCATGTGACTGCTTATCTGTACAGCAAAGCCATATGTCAACAGGCCGCACACACGACACAACTGTGACTGTCATTTACTGCGCGCCTGTCGTTAATTCCTGCCGTGTCCAGACACGAGGCGCTATGACAGGTCGTCTGGCGTAACTCGTCAAGCGACATATCTTCTCTTGCGCTGGTCTCTGCCAGGCCGTTCAACACAGCTCCTCTTGTTCCGAATGGACAAAAATATCGGGACGCCTAGTGGGAAGCAGAAGCACTGACCTACATTTTACATTGTCAGCATTTCATAGCATTTTTTTCCCTCAAAAGTCGAACTTGCAGGCTAACAGCCGCTGTTTCGTCGCAGTGACTCGAGGAGGATTTGTCGAGCGGCCCCCGAATGACTCCATCTGCTCCCTGGCTGAAAAGGAGACGGTCCTGCCCTGCCGCTTCCAGCCGAAGGAAATGGAGTTGGTGGTGCAGGTCACATGGTACAAGGAGACCTCGGAGGACTGGGAGCAGATCATCACAGCTCACCACAATGACGGACAGACTGGTAGTTACATGTGCAGATCATGTCAATAATGTTATGTTTTTTCCCACAATTAAATCAAATGTGACGTATTGTTGACAGCGTTCGGGGCGTGGTCTGGCCGCGTGCGATTCAACAGCAGCATCCCCACTCAGGACTCGTCTTTGGTGCTTTTCAGCACAGACGTGTCACACGAGGGGCGCTACAAGTGTCACGTCAACTCCTACCCTACGGGCAACTTTGACCAAATAGTGACTCTCATGGTCTGGAGTGAGTTTCTCATCTTTTTGCAAAGCACAGAATCAAATAAACAGCGGCTAACGAGTAGCAGCTGAGAGGAATGATGGCACAGGTGAAGCCTGTCAGTTGGTTGATGAGGTGGAAAGAAAAACAGCGATTTTCTCACAAATCGACAGTAAAAATGTTATTTCAGCCACACTATTATTCCCACCAATATCAATATTAATTTTTTTTTTAAACTTATTGGAATATAGGCAGGAGAGGTCGAAGGCTTATTAGGGCGCCGTATCATTTTTTTTTAGGGGGGTGGGAGTAAAATTCCAAGAAATAATTCACAAATTTGTGAGAAAAAAAAAGTCATATATTTGCAACATTATAAAGTGGAAAAATTGCAACAACAAAACTGACAAATTTACAAGAAAAATGTGCAGATTTGTGACATACAGTAACGTGAGGAAAAAAAATAATCACAAATTCACTCTCAGATTTGCAAGAAAAAGGTCAGAAAGTGTTAAAGAGTGTTCCATTTATCACCAACAAATCATCACGTGGTCCTGGTGGACAAAAACCAGCACCTCGTCCAGACTATAGCTACGCTATATGTATTTCTTGCAAGTTCCTGAGTTGTTTTTTTTTCTCGGCAGACTACGAGTTTATTTCCCGTAAATTTGTGCGTTTTTCTCCTTGCAAATTTGCCACTTTATATTAGTGTCACAAACCTGCAAGTTTTTTTCGTGTAAATTGGTGAGTTTTCTAATGTTGCAAATATATGATTTTTTTTTCTCGTAAATTTGTGAATTTTTTTTCGCGCAAATTTGCAACTTTACAATGTCACAAATATACAAGCTTTTTCTCATGAATTTGTTTTGTTTTTTTCCTCACACATTTGCCACTTGTATTAATGTCTCAAATCTGCACGTTTTTTTCTTGTAAATTAGTGAGGTTTTTTTCCCACTCAAAATTGCCACTTTATAATGTCACAAATATACAATTTTTTTCTCGTAAATTTGTGAGTTTTTTTTTTTTTTTTTTTTTTTTTTTCGCAAATTTGCCACTTTCTAATGTCGCAAATTTGTCACTTTCTAATGTCGCAAATATGATTTTTTTTCTCGTAAATTTGTGATTTTTTTTCGAGCAAATTTGCAACTTTATAATGTCACAAATATACAAGCTTTTTCTCATGAATTTGTGTTTTTTTTGCCTCACAAATTTGCCAGTTTATGTCAGAAATATAAGATTTTTTTTCTCGTAAATTTGTGAATTTTTTTTCGCGCAAATTTGCAACTTTACAATGTCACAAATATACAAGCTTTTTCTCATGAATTTGTTTTGTTTTTTTCCTCACACATTTGCCACTTGTATTAATGTCTCAAATCTGCACGTTTTTTTCTTGTAAATTAGTGAGGTTTTTTTCCCACTCAAAATTGCCACTTTATAATGTCACAAATATAAAAAAAAATTCTCGTAAATTTGTGAGTTGTTTTTTTTTTTTTTTCCGCAAATTTGCCACTTTCTAATGTCGCAAATTTGTCACTTTCTAATGTCGCAAATATGATTTTTTTTCTCGTAAATTTGTGAGGTTTTTTTTCGAGCAAATTTGCAACTTTATAATGTCACAAATATACAAGCTTTTTCTCATGAATTTGTGTTTTTTTTTGCCTCACAAATTTGCCAGTTTATGTCAGAAATATAAGATTTTTTTTCTCGTAAATTTGTGACTTTTTCGCGCAAATTTGCCACTTTATATTAATGGCACAAATCTGCAAGTTTTTGGGGCACTAATACGTCGTAATAATTTTGGTAAAAATACCAAATAAACAATAAAATTTGGTTAATGAACTGTAATCAAAAAAATAATAATTTTGCTTGTATGCTAAATACATCTGTATCAGATTCTGTGATTAATTGATGAAACAGTTGATTCTAGTGACAGGCATGCACAATGAGCATGTTTATATTTTAAACAACTGTTGTTTGTGACTTGACAACCATCACTGACTGATTTGTCACATTCGTGTCCCAAATGTCCAGTTAGATTGAAATATTGATTTTATTAGGATCCCGACTGTGACTGCTGCACAACTTCCGAGATATTTGACATCATGTTTCTCCTTGCAGCCATCCCGATCTCGTCCGTGGATCCCGTGATTCTGGTGGAGGGACAGTCATATCGGCTGGCGGCGTCGTGCCGCTCTTTGGCCCGCCCGCCGCCGCAGCTGTCGTGGGACACGGAGCTGCACGGTCAGTCCATCAACCGCTCATGGGCCAACGGGGCCGTCACCACCCAATTCTCCTTGCACCCGCTGAGGAAAATGAACGGCAAGAAGCTGGATTGCCTGGTGTGGCATCCGACGCTCACGGCGGGCCCGCGTCGGCATCAAAACAAGCTGGTTGTACACTGTGAGTGGGATCCAAATTGGATGAGCAAATCAGGTTCCAAACATTGCCTCCGTGCTTAACTGGCTTGTGTGTTTCCCTCCCAGTTCCTCCCGATTCCGAGGTGTCGGGCTACAACGGGGACTGGTATGTGGGATTGGAGCATGCGGCCCTGACGTGTGTGAGTGGAGGAAACCCCAAACCGCAGATTTTCACCTGGGCCAGGTACAGTTAGACCTGCCAAATTAATGGCTGTCTGATGACTAAACGTCTGGTTACTGTTACTTTTCCCGTAACTCCGAGTGTGATTACACCTTGACATCAACATTGGCATATAGCCTTGTGATTGCTCAATTTGGGGGATTAAAATCCGTCATCAGGGTGTGGCAGATGGTGTTAGAAGAAAAACATGATAAGTCAACGGTGTCAACTTATTTTTGATACGGGCAACTTCGTAATCATCGTTACATTGCTTGGGGTGCAATCATGGTTTTGTGAGTATCTTGAGTTTTATCGTTCACATCGGGACAATAAATGAATGAAAAAAAACACGTTGCTTTTCATTATAGTTATTGTTTTGTGATTTATTATTAAATTCAGTTAATTTTCGCAAGTTTTTAGAGCTAGTTAGTTTTTATTAAGTTTTTTAATGCTTCGTTTTAAGTTAGTTGCATTAATTTTAGTGTTAGTTTTAGTTTTTTTTTTTTTTTTTTTAATTGAATATTTGTCGAGTGCAAGACAAAAAAAAGAAAACATCCCTAAAAGCTAAAAAAAAATAAACCGTTGCTTTTCATTAGTTATTATTTCGTGATTTCTTTTTAAATTCAGTTAATTTTACTTAGTTTTTAGAGCTAGTTTTATTAGTTTTTTAATGCTTCATTTTAAGTTAGTTGCATTAGTTTTAGTGATAGTCTTAGGTTGTTTTTTTGTCGAGTGTAAGACAAAAAAAAATCCCTAAAAGCTAAAAAAAACAAAACATTGCTTTTCATTATAGTTATTTTGTGATTTCTTTTTAAATTCAGTTAATTTTTATTCGTTTTTAGAGCTAGTTTGTTCATGTTTATTAGTTTTTTCATGCTTTGTTTTAATTTTAGTGATAGTTTTAGTGTTTTTTTTAAATTATTTTTAAATAAATGGTATATTTGTCGAATGCAAGAAAAAAAAACATCCCTAAAACCTCATGTCGTCACCCTCTTAAAATGATTGATGATTTATTTTTTTTGCCAAAATTATCTTCTCATTATGCAAATGGTTCAATTTTTTGTTGCCTGAAAAATCTAAAAAAATAAAAAATACAAAAAAAAATTACTTGGGCAATTATTTTAATCAGGCATCCGATGTATAATATTAATTGAGAGACAAAATCAAAGGACAGTTTTGCTATATTTATAGTATAAACGTAAGATGTAGCATCAGTTAGTTTTCATTTTTTTAAAAGCATTTTCCTTGTTTTTTTTTTAAATCTCATTTCATTCACAAAAATTTATTTTCAGTTTTAGTTGTAGCTACGTCGTTAGTTGTCCTTAGCTTGGTTAGCTTACCTTACCTTTGGCGCCGATAGGACTGTGCAATTATACGATCCGGAAGTTTCAGGTTGATCACAGTGATCATCTGTGAGCAGATTGACTTGATCAAACATAGCGTGTGTGACAAGTCAATCAGCCAAATTTTAGTTTGTGTAGCAGAAAGGATTTGTCTCAGTTGTCTCTTAGTTTGTTTTTATCTGCTACAGTAATTCTTATGTCATATCAATTAAATATATATGGCTTGAACTTACAGTCTAACCCAAGTGTTTTGTTTTTTAATGTTGATTGTAACATCAACACACCTTGCATAAAAACTCGCAAAACAACACCATCACGTAGAAACACGTGGCGGGCCAAACCTGTTGGTGTTGTCAATAACAGGCGACTGGGTGAAGCAATCGTTGGTGGCGCGCCGTCGTGTTTGTGCTTGCGCAAATGTAAGTCGGAGCAAAAGGGGAAGGTAGCCAAGATTACAGACAGAACTGAAAGAGTTTGGGCGAGAGGGCCCATGAGGAAGAGGAACAGAATGGATGAAGTTATTCAATGTTTGGCCGCCTCAAAATGGCGGAAATACTCACTTGAAAACTAAATGTTGCATACAAAGTCACCAAAAAATTTACCCGCTGTTTGACAACCCATTAATTATATATCTATTTTTTTATTTAGACTGTTGTCATTATCCGTGTTTTAATTTGTTTAGATTTGTTTTTAAGTTTTGTTTCATATCATTTCACCTTGTTGTCTTGTTAATGTCGTCTGCTCTCCACCTGTTCTCATCAACCAATCAGCTGCCTCCAGCTTGTCCAGGTGTGCCTCATTGTCTCGTCAATTTGCTTGTATTTAATTCACCGGTTTCTTTTGGTTCATGTCTCGTCATTGTTGTTGCCTGCATGTCATTGTAGCTTTTGTCATGTTTGCTGTCACAGTGTGTTTTGTTTGCATGTGTTTCTTTGCTACTTTGAATCTTGATTTAATGGGGCTTTGTTGTTCTTTTTATTTTGAATTCAAACTTTTTTGGAGATCACGCCTTCTCTCTTGTCTTGTTTCCCTGTGTTTAGTAGGTCCAGTTTGCTTTTATGCCATGAAATTATCTTGAATTTAATATCATTTTCTTCAATTTAACGGTTTATACTTTTATTTATAAATGCATAAATAAAATCTAAATTTTAGTCAATGAACGAGTACATTTTTTAGGGGGTGGGGTGGGGCCAGGAGCTGTGTATAAGTGGATATAAAAAGTCTACACACCCCTGCTCAAGTGGGGTTGGTAATGAAGTTAGACGAAGAAAAAACATTTTTCTCGTTTTAATATGACTCATAACCCGTGCAATTCAATTGAAGCTGTCCTGGAAGGTTATTATTATTTTGTTTGGCTTCATAGATGTGTAATCGTGTAAGTTTGAGTGTGATTGGTCAACTCTAAAGGTGCACTTTCCAGTTTTAAGAGGATGTGAGCACTTTTGAAATCACATTATTTAAGATTCTTGACTGCTTACGTCCTCCTGAAAATATTCACATTTCTTTATTGTTTGAGCAGTTAAGATCCTAAGTCAGGGGTGGGCAATCTCGGTCCTCGAGGGCCAGAGTCGTGCAGGTTTTGGAGGTTTCCCTCTTCCAACACAAGCCGATTCCAATCAACAGGGTCGTTATCAGGCTTATGCAGAGCTTGCTGTTGAGCTGATCATATAGCAGCTGTGTTGGAGAACGGAAACATCCAAAACCTGCAGGACTCTGGCCCTCGAGGACCGAGTTTGCCCAGCCCTGTGACCTAAGTCATATTAATGGTGGAAAATGTTTGAAATAGTTTTGCTTTAAATAAATGAGTTTTGTGGCAGGGGAAGAAGCACAATGCTTGTTTTTATGACTTATTATTTTGTGTCATGCTATATTGCAGAAACGGAGACGATTTGCCCGAGGGTTTGATTCCTCACCCCAACGGAACCCTGGAGTTTGGGCGGCCTCTCAGCCTATCAGACAGCGGCACCTACCAATGCGTGGCGAGGAATGAGGTTGGCGTGGGCGCGGCGGAGGTGGAGATTACCGTGTCAGGTATAGACGTCAAAAGTTGAGCCTTTGACACCCCTCTTCTCATACATTCAGATCCAGATTTGACTTTATTGATCTCTAATAGTTCAAGAAACATGAAAACAATTAAGGCCCAAGCTCTGCCCCTTTAAAGGGGGGCACAGTACAAACCTGGATAAACCGTCAGCACATAAAGCAACATAATACCACAGTTCCAAGCCCTTCCTGCTTTCCCTGCTGCAGAGTTTCCCGAGAGACAAATGATGACGGAGAATATGACGATGGTCATCGTGGGGGTGATAGCTGTGGGGCTGCTCCTCTTCATGTTGGCCATCATCATCACTGTCACCTGTCACCATAAGAAGAAGAACAAGAGGCTGAAGAGGGAACTGAGCGAGAAGAAGTATGAAATAATAATTCAATTATCCAGAGCCGTCGATCTCATCTTTTATTTTTGCACAGGGAGGAAATCAGCACTCTGTCCTGGCAAGCTTCTTTGAGGAGGATCAACTCGGTCAGCACCGATGCAAGAGGAGCGGTACTGAATGATTCTCTCTCTCTCTCACAACACAGAACAAACATATGATCCCGTTTTCTCATCCGTCTGCGCGACCCAGTTCTGCCGAAGAGACAAAACCATCCGATTTAGTCAGTGATTCTTTGTCAGACATGAAATGAAGACATAATGAAGCACTCGGGATGAGACGGGAAAGGGAGGCATCGTTTTGTCTCTCTGGAGGGAACTGGAAAGTTTGACGTGAGAAGTTCTGGTAAGTTTGTACGCGAGTATGAAAGTCTGTCTGTTTCCTGTCATTGCAGACGGAGGAGAGCATCCCGCTGAGGGTGGAGGGAACCTTGTCCTCCCTTGGGGTCAGTCTGCTCACCACAATGATCAAACTTGGCGCTCGTTTTATTCCTTTCTCTGACTGTGAGAGTTGCATGACAGAGTTCCTGCTTCAGTTCCCTTTCTGCGGCGCCCTTGAATAAAACACAAATCGTCAAGTCACTCGGCTTGGTGCAAAAGAGGAACTTCTCACCATGCCGGCGAATAATCAGCCTCGTGTGATCTGCGTCTGTTTCCTGTGCTGATAGGAACTGGCTCCCAGCCGCGAGAGCCACTCGACTATCTATGGGAGGTCGGGAGGAGGGGAAGCGTACGACTATCAGGGTCGACCGGTCCTACTCAACTCACAAAAGGGCAGAGAAAGCCTCTTAGACCGCGATGAGGTACAATTTGTTTTCATTCAGTTTTGCAGTTGTACCTACATTAACACTTCACTGCCAGCCCAGTAAAAATTTATCTTTGACGTGTATAGCCGTCAATGGCACTGAATGAGTTAATCACGTCTTAGAATTTCGATTAATCACCTAATCAAAAAGGCTTTTTCAACATTTTTTTTGAAAAAAAACCTGTTGTGTGTTAATTCTTTTTACATTTATTATAGAAAGCACATCTTGGAATATTTTTTTGATCCACTGCACACTCACTCATCCTCCTCTTATTTTAATCAGTTAATTACTTTAAAAATTTGATTTTTTTTTAAATACATTTCCTCCATAAAACATTAACAGATCATTTTAAATGAGAACATATATCCCTATATAGTATTTTACCTTAAAATTGCATGAAGTTAATTGCAATTTTCTGCTTCTAATTTATATTTCCTGTAAAACGGCCACAAGAGTAAGAGTACGTATACTTTGATTTTTTTTTTCTTTCACAATAAATTAGAGCTGTCAAGTGATTATTTTTTATAACCATTAACTCATTCACTGCCAGCCCAGTAAAAATAGATCTTTGACGTGTATAGCCGTCAATGGCACTGAATGAGTTAAATAACTGTGTGTTTTGTGTACGTCTGGAGCAGGGAACTGTCCTTCCTTGCCACGGCCCGTCACCATTGCCTATCAAGCCCATCGTGCCGCGAAATGAGGAATGGTCAAGGCCAGGGAGCTCCATCAGATCTCTTCGCCACCCCTCCTTGAGCTGCAGCACTCCGTCCGTGACCGACAACGACGACGAGGTGGATGAAGGCCTCGGGGGTCCCGCCAGCCGGGAACAGCCTGATGAGCGGGATAGCCAGAGCAGTCGCTCCCAAGTGTCTGAGGTGCACAGTCCGGGCAACCAGCTCACAAATGGCACCAAGAGGTTCAAACAGGAGACGAGCCACGCAGTGGTTAGCCCTCATGCCTCCCTGGTGCACAAGGCCCAGATTGTGTAGCAGCAAGCTGCTCACGCCACGGAAACAAGTTTACTCTTAAAAACTGCAATGATGCAAAGTGTTGAAAAGACATATCGACAGCAAACTTTGGATTGTTTGGTGTGCTCCTTCTGTTACAAATATGTGCCATAACAAGGACTCCAAATATGGCAAATATGAAGTATTATTCTGTCTCACATTAACATATGTACTTTAGTCTCACTAACATTAGGATGTTATACACTCAACACTAAGAATATCTTTGAATGCAATTTGACTAAAAACATTTTGGGGAGGATATTTCCACATGGCACTTTTTTACTTTGGTACGCTACTTTTCTTACAAATAATTATTGCATATAGCAATAATCCGAAATTTGGCAAATCTGATGTATTGTAATTTATTTCAACTTCTCCAACCTTCTGATTTTTTTTCCACCACTTTGAAAATCATTACAATATTTTTTTGGGCATCCCCGCAGTGGAAAGCAATTTGCAGAATGTGTATTCGTTGTCTTCAGCGTCCTTTAGTGGCGATGTTGGAAAGTGCAGAAAGTGTGACACTAGAAATCAACTGGAAGACCCTTCTCCGAAAAATACATACAGGTATATTATTTAGCGCTTACAAACGCTTACATAAATATTGAATACGCACATTTAACACGTTTGGGTTGCCGTTTAACAACTGTGTTATAAGCCTCGAGAATGTGTCTTTGTTTTGACCCACTTAAATTGCACTTTTATGTGTGATTAGGGTAAATATTTTGTAAACATATTTAAAGTTATGTACGATACGTTTTATTTTCTGTATACTTTTTCTTGTACCACGGTGTACGTCACTGTTTTTGTACGTTTGTCAATGAGCAATAAAGTTATGGAAAAAACAGGAAACGAGTCTGGACAGCTAAGATGGCGGAGGAGCAGCAAGAAGCATCACAGGGGGAGATGGAGGGTGAGAATAACAAAGTGGAAACACAACACAGCAACACGCAGCGAGGCCACTCGGTTACGGAGGTTCAGGTCACTCCGAACCAGAGTGGTTTCGTCGGTTTTGGACCGGTGTCCTTACGTGAGACGAAGCGGTTGACACGCAGCGCCAAAATAGAGAAAGGGGCCATAGCTTGTTGGCTAATGCTAACATTGCTGCACAAAGAAAACGCTTGTTTGATCACTTTACCGGGCGACTTACAGTCGTGGGATTTTTGACATTAAATGAATGTTAAAGCGAAATAGTAGACGTTAAACGTAAATGACGTTGAGAGTGTTTTGTTTTCGAACTCGCAGACGTAAATACAATCCACGCCACGTCATTCTCATTTGACCGGTTTTACTAATTTGAGCATTCACCCAGAAGTTCTGTACATACATGACTGCCCTCTTTAATAGGAGTGAATTGCCTGGCGTACGATGAGGCCATAATTGCACAGCAGGACAGAATTCAACAGGAGGTGAGAATTTTACCTCAAGGAGCTGCCCTCGTTTTGAAGTTAGGATTCTAATTAACTGATTTTTTTTCCCCCTCTACTTGCCCGTGGGTGGCTATGTAGATAGCCAACAGTAACCCGTTAGTGTCGGAAAGAAAGGAACTGTCAGTGCTGCAGAGGGAGTACTCCGAGGAAGACACAGTTTATCAGCTCAAGATCAAGGTAAGTGAAACCATCAATGTGTCCTGCTTTACATGCATAGCAATGTTTTTTGCTGCTTTGTCACAGGATTTGTACAAAAAATATTCATACATCCGCAAGACAAGACCAGACGGCAACTGTTTCTACAGAGCCTTTGGCTTTGCGCATCTCGAGTCTCTACTTGATGACAGCAAAGAGCTGCAGAAGTGAGTGCTAGTTGTTACTGAGCTCCAGCAGTGTAGACGTGCACGCATTGTTGACTCTTTGCTCAGGTTCAAAGCGGTTGCAGCGAAAAGCAAGCTCGACCTTGTGAATGAGGGATTCACTGAGTTCACCATAGAGGACTTCCATCACACTGTGAGTTTGACAAAATATTACATTTGTCTTCCGTTCTGGAATTCCTCCGTCACTTCTCGACTGTCTCGCTAGTTCATGGGCCTGATCGAGCTGTGCGAGAAGCAGCCGAGCTTGAAGGAGCTGCTGAGATCCTTCAACGACCAGAACGTGTCGGACTATGTGGTGGTGTATTTGCGGCTGCTCACCTCTGGTTACCTGCAGCGGGAGCACGGTTTCTTCCAGCACTTCATCGAGGGAGGACGCTCGGTCAAGGAGTTTTGCCAGCAGGTACCTTTTGAACTTCGGCTTGAGAGAATCTTTCTATAAAATTGCATCTCATTTGACTGTGCGTTCTTTTTCTAAGGAGGTGGAGCCCATGTCGAAAGAAAGCGACCACATTCACATCATCGCCTTAGCCCAGGCCCTGAACTTATCCATCCTTGTGGAATACATGGATAGAGGCGAGGGCGGGACGGTCAATCATCACGTCTTCCCCGAAGGCGGCGACCCGCGCATCTTCCTCCTCTACAGACCAGGCCATTATGACATCCTGTATAAATAGGCTCCCCCCCCTCCATCGCCCTCACTCCCCACCAGCCAAGCGGATGAAGCAGAATGTCAGTCGGCATGTGAGATGACACTCATGCGTCGTAAACAAAAAGTTCCAAGTCCAGTTCATGGTACCCTCCACCAACCTCCCCAGTTATCACCAAATATCTAAAGTCATGTTTGAGAAAATAGAAGTGACTCCAGACATTTAGAGTTGTACAGGTTTCTTTTGTGGTTGTAAATGTTATCTACTTGCTTTGTTGGATTCTTTTCCTTTGTTACACTGCGTTTCATTTGAGTTTTATTAAAGGGATTTACATCTTATTTATTGTGCTGTGTGTGCCTGTGCATTTTGGTCCAAAACAGAAATGAGCAAATGGCAAAAGAAAAAAAAAAAAAAGTTGCTGTAGGTGCAATTTAATTTGTTTGTTGTGCAAATGCATCCTATATTTGGACCGGAGAGACATAAAAGAGTCATAAAAGGAGAGAGAGGGGGGAAAAAATCGTCACAAGTGAGCGTAACCATGATCGTCTATTCATTGCCCAAAATGAAAATGGCGTATTTTTGTAGTCAATGGTGTTTTGAAGATCCGAGTGAGCGCTCCTGTCGCAGCAGCTCTGCCGCTCAGCCTACAAATAGCAATGGCTCCGCTGTCAAAGTCATTATTGACAAGGGCGAAGATATTTCGAGCATGGTTACGACTTCACTCTTCCCTTAGCTGTACGTTTCGTGACAGATTGGTGTTAATTTGGTTCATTTGCGGTGGGTTGTGTCGCTTTTGATGCTGTCACGACAGCTCGGGCTAGTGCTATGCTACTTTAGCTCGAATGCTAACTAGCTTGTTGACGGAAGTGCAGCACAGTTTTACTAAATGCGTATGTACATTTAACAATTTGTATACACTATAGGCCTACACTTTTTGGGACTGTTCAGTAGAATCGTTTTAAATAAGTTAATAGTGAGTGTAAGAAAGTATTATTATTCAGGTATATGATTGCTTGTGAATATATATAAACTGAATGCCTATTCAGGTGTTATGGTGCAGAGGCTAACCTGTGTCCTGTGTGTCTGTCTAGCTGAAATGATTGAAAACATGGACAAAAAAGCCACTTGGGACCAATTCTATTCTAAAAGCAGCAACAAGACATTTAAGAACTTTGAGTGGTTCTTTGGATTTGAAGCAGTGCAAAACTTCATCATGCCCGTATTACAGACCAAGGTGAGCCCTAATGCCAGGCTTGAAGTCCTGGATATGGGCTGCGGAACTTCCGCTTTGGGTCCGTCTATTTATCAACGCTGTCCCGTCCCGGTTCGGGTCACGTGTGGGGACATTTCTCCTGTGGCCGTAAGGCTCATGCAGGAGCACGTGCGGGCAAGAGCTGTCCAACCTGGCAACCGTTCTTCACAGCTGGACTTTGTGGAGCTGGACTGTACGCAGCTGCATAAACACTTTGCTCCCACCAGCGTGGACCTCATCGTGGACAAAGGCACCACGGACGCCCTGTTGAAGTCCAAGGAAGGAAAGAAGAGTGCCGGCCTGGTGCTGAAGCAGTGTTTAACGGTACTGTGTCACTCGGGGTCTCTGCTCCAGTTTTCGGACGAGGATCCGGATGCTAGGCTGCTGTGGCTGGAGACGGAAGCACGGGCTGCATATGTTGCTGTGCAGGAAGTGGGGGAATTGAGGGGAGTCTCTTACTACTGCTATCAAGTGAGTCCTGTCCCAAATGTGCAACATTGACTATGTGAATATTTCTATGCGACTTTGTCTGATTTTAAAGGTATATATTTTTAGATGGATTATTGATGGCAATTCATTCTTTTGACATTATTTTATTTAGTTAGCACAAGCAAACAGCAGACAAATAATTGTTTATCACAAATCAGAATAATAAAAAAAAAGGGCTCAGATCAACAAGTGTCAAAACACAAAACCACTATATTCAAGTCAGCTGCTTCCATCTGGGAGACTAAATTAGCATCACAGTGCAAAATGAAATTATTACAGATAAGGCGAGTGGTTCACTTGTGTATGTATATTCATTTCATATGGAACAAGCTGAAGAAGTCGACCGGCTCCTCGTCCAGCGCGTCTTGGCAGAAGGCGGGAGGGTTTAGCTGATTGGGGTCGGAAATGCCAATGACATTGTTGAAGAAGCTGTTGGACCAAAATAAACCACAATAGCAATCCTATCGTCAAAACAAACCATATAATATAAATAATGACTTGCCTGGTCACCATCCATCCAAACGACCGAGTTTTGTAGGTTGTGGACACAGGAATGCAACCAAATTCAGTGACAGTAACCAAGTATGGTGCTGCAAGGTAAAGATGAGATAGAATGACCACATGTGGGGTTATTGAAGATTATTTTTGAAGTGCTTTCATCCCCTTTCCTCCACTCACCGTCACTGCTAGGAAGCTTGCCCACCCACGTGTTGACGAGAAGACCCTGACCCGGGCCTGAGGAGCTCCCTACAACGGCCTGGCCCAAAAGTGTGGCGTTTCTCGGAACTGCTATCGGGTGGAAGTCGACCCGCAGGGCTCTTTTCCTGCACGTGTGATCTTGTTGGTTAATCTCGTACATCACGGCCTGGTGGACACAAGACATGCCAACTGTCTCAGTTTTCAGATCTTGGATTCGGGGATACTACGTGGCTCACCTCTCTGTAGAGAAGAAGAGCATCATAAGTGAAAGATTTATTCTGGTAAAATCCCATTTCCTGGAGTCTGATCCGGTGTCCCAATGCATCGTAGAGGTAGCGGGCGAAAGCCAAAAGCTGCTCGTTCTGTGTGGACTGCACACAAAGATAAGATCTCAGTGAGTGTTCAGTGGCTCCATGACAACTGAGAAGGGGGGGGGACATACCAAAGAGAATTGGCCACTCAGAAGAGCAGGACTCTCTGTTTGGAAGAAGAAATGACAAGAAGTAAATAAGAGACAAAAGGAATCAATCAGAGGAATGGCTGCGTACTTACGACACGGGTGAGGCTTTTGGGCCACGCATGCTGCCAGAAAGCACACGAACACAACTAAAAGTTTCATGACTGCACACCACCACTGCTCACAGGCAACAATCAGTGAGTGAGGTGGAGTCACTTCCTTATAAGCACACACAAACTGGGATAAGGTTCATCCTCTTGACGCCGTTTAATGACCCACTGCCTTGTAAAAACATAGTCCAATGAGTCCAATATTGTGTATTGGGCTTAAATTGAGATACGAAAGCACATAATGGTACATATTTAACTTCACAGCTAACATTAAGCTAAGTAACCTAAATATTTTGAAGCCGAGTGGCTAAGTGGGTCATGGGAAGCTAATAAGGACATCACAGTAATATGTTGTTGAGGTGTAACATTGTTTTTACCTAGCTAGCTAGCTTGTTGCTCTGGTAGCTAAAGTATCAACAAGTAAAAAGTATTTTATCCCCCGACAATTCTTTGATTACAAATTTAGTAGGCGACAAGTAAAGACACAACACTCTCACGCAGCACTTAGTATCGGCTCCGAGGTATCACAACACACGCATGCTAAACACATTTTGGAACCACCGCCAATACACAACAGTTTAAACTACATACACGTAAGGACCCATTGTGTTAAATAGATTGTCTGCACCTGATTTATTCTGAAATACAACAGATCCGAAGTTAACACATACAATAGGGGAACTTGGATTTTTCTTTCACAATACCACTTGTGTTGTTTTTCCAGATGCAAAACAGTAACATGAAGTCAGAGTCTACATTTATTAGTTGGATATCACATGACTCGCAGGCAGCTTGACACAATTAAAATAAGGTCAATCATCACTGATAAAGAAATCACCTGACTACTCGTGTGTGTTATGTAGTACAATGAACATGTATTCAGGTCACATTCAGGTGATTTTTTTTTTGTCAGCCAAGAGATTCCTGCAGGCTCAAACCAGTCAGACCACAACTCACTCATATATTTGTAAGGCTAACATAACACTGTGATTCTTAACCTTGATGGAGGTACGACCAGTTTCCTGTGTGTGTCTTGAGCTCTACTGAACCCCTGAGAGTGACTCACGGAACCCCTGGGGTTCAACTTAACCCAAGTTAAAGAAACACTAGGCTCGCGCATAGAGTATTACAAGTATACCACCATAAACACAATTGTAGTATATTCTGCCTGGCAACCAACACAAATTACTGATGCATCATTATGACTGTTTGGGCACTGGCGGCAGGTTGAGTAGCCGGCAAACGCTGTTGCACTCCGGTCCGTGTTGCTCCCGCAGGAAGGAGGCAATACCGCTGTGGGCGAGGTTGGACGGGCCGCGGGGGGTTCTGGTGGAGTGTATCTGGGGGTCGGTGAGGTAAGTCAGCCCTTTGCCATTGGCCGTCACCCACCCTGTGAGGACAGCAAACGTATTTAGCATTTCTTAATTTCACATGTCCTGCTTTCGGACACGCACCTTGCAAGTCCACGACGACGTCCTGGCAGTTGGAGTGCAGATAGGTGAAATGTCCGAAGGCGATGCCGTATTCGGTGGCAGGGAGAGTGTTGTTTTTCTTTTTAATGTTGTTGGTGAGTTTGACAAATTGGCCTAGCATGTAGGGCTCCACAGTGATGCAGCCCGTGATTATATCTCCATCTAAAATCTTCAATGGCACAGACGAGAATACATCTTGTTTGGTGTTAAGTGGCAAATCCAGTTCCAGAAAATACAAACTTTCTGGACCTGGATTTGCCACCACACCTCACTTCGGCTTACCAAGAGTGCCTCCGAGGGCAGGAAGAACATCTGGGCCATGACCTCTTTGTCGTAGAGGCTCTTGTTGAATTCTGTCACATAATACTGGGCCGTCATTTGCCTCTCCACATCTCTCAGGTGAAACTGGATCTGCGTCGGTTTCCGGTAGTCCTTCCCGACGTAACTGTGGATTGGCGCAAAGTCAGAAACCATTGCTGAGATTCCCGGTGTTTTATTGTCTCTGTGTACCTGCTCAGCCTTTCTTCCTGGTGTAAGAACTGGACCCAGATGGCAGTTCTGTGGGTGCCGTGTAAGCCCATTGACTCGCCGATATAGGCGCAGGTCTCCCTCGCGGTCCACAGTCCCGAGGCTTTGGAGAACTTTAAATGTAGAGCGTCTGGCAGAGGTGATAGAGTTGCCATCAGTGGTGTGGCATGAACTGAGAAACATATGACGTGTGGACTTGAAGCTTACTGTGGACTGTCTGATACTTGTCAAGTTTGAACTTGTCTTTGTCGCTGCTCAGTCTCTTCAGCAGACATTCGTGGCAAACCCCGGCCAGAAGGCTGCGGTAGTCGTCCTGGGACAACGAGTACTGCCTCGCTGGACCAGCATGAGTCAGGGTGTTGCCCTTGAGGCAGCTGTTGCACCAAGGGTTCGACGTTTGAGGACCAAGCATCAACTCCTCTGGTGTGCCATGAGAATTTTCCGTAGAGGGTTCGGTGGTGTTACAACTCCCAGCACCTACTTTAGGGTTCTCTGGTGGCTTGGGCAGATCTAAGATCTCCCAACCAGAAGCGGGGTCATACTCTGGATCGCTCACGTCGCAATCTTGCGTTCTCATGAGAAAGAAGCTCCCGCTCGACTCGGATGATTTGCTGTTCTGACGTCTTCCCACAGACCTGGATGATCTCGTGCCTGAAATGTTTTCCCACGACGACTTGGAGCCAAAACTGTTGCTGAGAGAGCTTGATCCGAGAATCAGCTGGGATAAAGATTGTGGTAGACCATCTGCTGATGGTCCATGGTCATCATTGGGGGCATCAGAACCTGCTGTTGGTATATCAGCTTCAACTAATTCAAACTTGTCAAACCTTTGGCTGGCACCTTGCGGTGTGAGGATCGTATGACTGTCAACGGCGCACCTCCCTGACCCAGAACTCGTCAAGGAGAGCTTCTTCCAGGAAGAACCAAGGCTGCTTGCACTTGAGACACTGCTGCGCAGTTCAGGCAGTCGAGAAACATTAGAGGGTTCCTCGCTTGAAGGTTTACAGGCCTTTGTGCTGCATTCAGTGTTGAGAACATCCACTGTGGTCCCGAATGCTGTAATACACAACCATGCTCCATCTACGTCCTCCTTCCCGACCTTACACTTGGCGTCCGTCGTCTTACATAGCGACATGTGATACTTCTGAAATCTCTCCAGCTCCCTGGAGAACCCATCCAAAGTGAAGCCAACCAATGCGTCATTCATATTTCTGAAGCTATCAGGGATAAAAGAGCGGCTGTCGGAATTGACAAACGGCTCCACGCGCAACGCCAGCTTGACCCGAGCCATCAGTTGCATGACCTCAGCGCAAAAGCAGCCCCTCTCGTCGATGTCCGCGTGGCAGTATTCGTAAAAACGAGCCAAAGCCTCTTGGCAAGCCTCCGTCACCCGCGTCACGGCTTCAGAGGGTCCGTCCAGCCATTTGTGAGTGACAGCGAGCGAATATGCCGCCTTGATGAAGGTGTGCAGCTCCTGCTTGCTAGTGACCACCTCGCCCTCCGCTTTGCTGAGGAGACCCACTTCAAATGCCTCCTTGGCCTGTAACAGGAAGAAGGTCCTCTTTGCGCGGGGACACGCCGCTGAGAAACTGTAGGACAACAAGCAGGTCCCTTGGGCTGTCTACAAAAGAACGAGGAGTAACACTCACCGGCCACATCATTAGACACACCTGCACCATCATGTCCCCAAAACATACCACATTGGTCAGAACATAAAGCGATGTGTACTGGCTGTATACCACCGCCATTTTGGCTGCCTTGGCTGCAGACAGAAGACGATGGGTTGTGTCACCAAGCAAAGACTGCACACAAAATATAAATAAATATAAATGGTACAGTTTCTTTAAAGGGGATTCAACCTTAAACATTTCTTGACAATAATAATATGTTATATGTGACCTTACTAGTCTAAACATGACATTTTTTTTTTAATCCATCTCTGAGGCAGCCATTTTGCCACTGAAGTTGCTCAGGGCTCAGGCAACGACCAATCACAGCACACCTGTTTTCTGAAGCTGAGCTGTGATTGGTTGTTACCTGAGCAACTGTGATGTCATTTTCACTCGACAGCAAGTGACAAAATGGCCGCTTTCCAAGTTCTGATATTGATCAAAACTGCTGAATTTTGCTGCGTAACTCATATTACTAAGGCAATATTAACTAGAATACCGTATTTAGACTGGTGGGGCTGCATAGAACATATTATTTTCAAGATTTTTTAAAATTATTTTTATTATTTTTTTTTTATTGAGAGGGTTTGACTTCCCATTTAAGCCATAGTTCTGTGACCCGTTTTGGGCTTTTTGATGGTTCTGACCAAGCCATTTCAAAATAAAATACTGCCTACGTGTTAAGATTAGCAATCAGGAGTTCCACTCACTAAATCAATGTCTGGGGTGGTCCTAAAAGCATGGAAGTCCTCATCATTCATGGACAGAAGTATGTTAGCTAGGATGCCAAGCGATGTCCCGATACCCTGGTGAGGTCAAGTGCAGGGGTTAATTATGGTGGCTTCTAAAAACCAACAAAAAAGAGCCACTGTCACCTTTTTATCTGGCTGAGGCAGCGCGTAGTAACCAACCAGAGAAGCCCAGATGAGCTGCGCGGCCTCCAGCCACAAGCCTGCGAGCGCATTTGCATTACAGACGTGTCAAAATGATGCGAGCGGCTTCACAAAACAGGGAAAAAGAATCGGACCTAATTTTTGTAAAACCATTCCACGCACTTGCAGGCTAACAGCCTGTACAAGAGCACGCTCGCTTTCCGAATGGTACGCCCAACATCCTGTCAAAAGATAAGAAATGTGATTTATTCATTTTACAAGACGCTATGTTATAAGACGTTCAATGTGTGTTCACCTGTGGCCCCGCTATTGATAATAAGATGGCTCAGTATGTACTCAGCTTTCTGCAGTTTGCCTACAAGAGAGATGGTGATTGATTCCAACGTATTTGTTTGCTTGTACAGCCAAGTCTCAATCACCCGAATTCAGGTACACGCGGGCCTGTCGTATAACCAGCTGAGGGGCTACAGGGGCGCCTGGGTAGCGCTTATGAAGCAGCTTGCTGATCTTCAACAACTGCCCGGACTCGTCGGTCCAGTACAGAAAGCGGTCCACCAAGAAAATCACAGCGAGCGCCACGTGCGCTTCCTGGGCCACGATGGCGGCCTCAAGGAGAATCTGGCGATACAACACATGCGAAAAGTAAAGGGCATGTCTCCAAAATGCTTGATTTTTTTTTTCTGTGACTTTTTCCAAGTCTCCAGAGGCATTGTGTGACAATGAGCGCCCATCACCAGGAGCTGAGGTAGATGTTGGCCGATGAGCTCGCTCAAGTTGCTCTTGTCATCAGAGCTGATGGCCTGCTTGTACTGCCACTTTTCGGGCACAAAAGGCCACCTCATTTCCACGGCCTCCTGCAGAAGCGAAGCCAACTCCACGCACAGGGAATCTGCAACATGAGGACAAGCATGGAATCATGAGTGTCGGTCCTGTTACAATAGCGCTCTCTTGTGTCAGACCTCTGACACTGCAGTAGTTGTGCAATACGGCCTCAGTGAGTTGCGTGGAGGTTTTTACTGCTGCTGCCGTGAGGCACTTCTCCAGCAAACCTCCCACTTCCTGGCTGGTCATTCTGGTTACAATCAATAAACACAAAGCCATTATATTGTAGTTTCACTGCTCATGTGGTCAAAGCAATCTTGGGTCGCTTTAACTCCAGAAGATAATGGAACACCTACCTTTCAAGCCTTCTTTCACTTTCTGGTTAAGGGCGGGCTTTGGCATGCTACGTTCATGGAAATAGGAAATATTAGCACGCATCACTTGGAGCGTTTGAAAAACAAGTCGACCTGAATTTCAGCTTAAAGGTGCTTCTTTGCTGGATATACACTTTTTTTGTGTGTATAGGATTCATCTTTTACGACTTGATGAGCATGACGGTGTCACGTGACGCACACAAGCACGCAGTGGCCGCTCGAGCTTGGGGTGTTACCGTGACGCCACCAAGAGGCGGGACCGAGGAGCTGCAGTGCGAGCCGCACACAGCTGGAGGAGGAGGAAAGGACCTGGCATGCTGACCAGATGAATGCAACGGCCGACACGCATCCTCGTGATAACTCGCTGCTTTTTGCACCTCGGCGCAGCATGCAGTAAAATGGAACAGCATCTGCTTAGGCAACTGAAAAACACGCGCTGCTTGGACTTCAGATAAGTTCTCATTTCAAGACATTTTTTTTTGAGTGGGGGCTTTTTTTGGGGGGGTAGGGGGGGAGCAAATGTTCCTGCTCACTCCACTGTTGGTATCAGTGTTCCAGCTGCGTACGAAGGGCATGGGAACCGTCCTCCTCTAAAGGTAAGACAAAATGAGGCTTCTCTCCCCCTCTCTTACTTATAAAGTCACTTTCGGAAATTTACTATATTTAAGCTACATTCTATTTAATTGGCACCTGCGCCTAATAAAACAGTCTTGCTACATTTAACACAACAACCCGAGTGGCGTGTTGCCATTGCTGCACAGAAGCACAGCCGGTGATAAACACATTCCACATATACTCGAGAGCATGGAGGAATGCCCAGTCCGAAAATAGACGTCATGTGTAAAAGTGACTTGCATATGTTTGGGAAGCGCCTTGTAACTTACTTTGCATGCACCCTCATGACCGCTGTGTGAAACAGGCTGCAGGTGTTTTGACTCAGTGGTGATTTTCAAGCATATTTGGGTGCCAGACCTGATTATTACTTCCCTTGCAACATCTTTAGTACTCAACAAATATTTGCACATGTGTTTCTTGGAGGCAGAGCAGTCGGATTTAGGCACTAATCTGAAGTCTTAAAGTCTTAGCAGCTGTCAGGAAGCAAACAAAAAAAAAAAAAAGGGGGTAAAAAAACCTTTTGCATTTTTATTAATAGGATGCTCCTATTTCTGAACTTTGCAATGATCAAAATGAGGCCAGATGTCATTGTATGTGATCTGACAAAGATGAATAAACCAATCCCAAATCGATTTAATTAAGCATTTCCATCGCTGCAATCTCAATATAATGGAAGCGGTGCCATCTCCACTTTTCTTCTTCCTTCCATCGTGTGCTGCAGTGCAATTACTTCAGGCCACCCTTGATATTAATATCGCCTCTGGCTCACCTCCTCCGCCTTCACCGGCACTCGGGCCCTAATTGGCTCCATTGTTGAAGGGTGGCTGCTTGATGCCAGAAAATATTAGAGGAGGATAGAAGGCAGACATACGACACAATCAGTTCGTTTCTTGACCTTATGGAAACTTTCCATTTCATTTTATCAAAAAGGGCACAGGCTGTGGAATTGGTTAATCAACGCCTCACCGTCAACAAGGCGAGGGAAACGAGGAGGGTGGGAACTTGAGGAGCCGCAAAATCAAGCCATGGTCAAGAAAGATTTGCCTGATTGCTGGATGGATAGAATGCCACAATCTGAGTTCAGTGAACTAAAAAAAAAATAGTCTCACTTCTGCTGATGTGAAAGTATGATGGCAGGCAATTCTCGGGTTTGTGGTCTCCTCAGTTTATAAGATTAGAAAACATAAACAGGAACTATAGCTGGCGCTGAAACGACCTTTCAGGCTGTGAGCAGGTGAAATGAAACTGAGAATTCAGACAAAACAAAATAACTAACCCGGAATGACATGTTGAAAACCGACTGCAGGAGGAAATGAAGCGCAGATAAACGTAAAACTGTAGCAGAAGATGTGCACGCCATATTAACACATTCATTGCCAGACCAGATAAAAAAAAAATGCATTATTTGACGTCTTTTTCCGTCAATGGCAGTGAATGAGTTAAACATGGTAAAAATCAATGAAGCAATTATAAATTGTTGATATAATGTACAGCAGGGGTGTCCAAACTTTTTCCTCTGAGGGCCACATACAGAAAAATAGAAAGCTGTAAAGGCCACTTTGATTTTTTTTTTAGTTATTTATTAACACATTCATTGCCAGACCAGAAAAAAATGCATCATTTGACGTCTTTTTCCGTCAATGGCAGTGAATGAGTTAAAAACAACACTTCCCAGTTCATTCAGAGTAGTGGTTCAAAAGCTGGGTTCGAGCAGGGATTCGGTGGGTCGGTCTCTTTCTGTGTGATGACAACAAGAGCATATACAAGCATAATTCGTTGAGGAAACAGGAAGCAAGATAAGCAAAACAACCACTGGCCTGCTTTAGGATTCACCAGAGATCCATAACTCTTAATGGCTGTCAAAAAAAAAAAAAAAAAAAGGCAATGCTGAACATTTCCACTCACATCTGTATGTGGAATTTGTGGATGCCAGCATAAACAGGAAGTGACTTTTATGGCTTCAACATTGCAGAGCAAGCAGAAGATGAGTGAAATCTTGAACAGAGTAAAAAAAAAAAAAAAAAAAAGAAACGTTTGAAATGTTTGTTCTTATACACAACTTCCAGCGTAGTCAGGGTTTCACAAAGGAAGTTGTGTGATCAAAAAGAGGAAGTGAGAACGCAAGCCTTTACATTGCATCCATTCCAAGTGTGTCAACACACACCCGGACACGCCGGCACACCTTTCCTGCGTTTGTTGTGGGGCGAACGGTCACATCTGGTTCAAGGACAGAAGTGTGAACAGGAAACGGAAAGCAAAAGTCTGACACAGTGATCCATTGTAGCAGCACATTGTTACAGGCTTCACACTTCGGATTTGTGGGCGTGAGCTCCGTTTTGTGATGTATTTTCTCAGAAAAAAACATCAGGTGCGAACTGAATATAGCCTGGCTTGGATAGAGGCATTGCGATTGGCTGGCAACCAGTTCAGGGTGTGCCCCGCCTACTGCCCGAAGACAGCTGGAATAGGCTCCAGCACCCCCGCGACCTTTGTGAGGAAGAAGCGGTTACGATAATGGATGGATAGATGGATGGATAGAGGCAATTGCTTTATTGAACAAAATAAAAATACAAATAAATAAAAATAAATAAAATAATAATAATAATAATGGTTTGGATAGAGGTAGGATGGTTCTATTTCAATTGCTTTATTGAGCAAAAAATACAATAAATACAATAATAATAATAATAATAATAATAATAATAATAATAATAATACTTTAATGGTTTGGATAGAGGTAGGATGGTTCTATTTCAATTGCTTTATTGAGCAAAAAATACAATAAATACAATAATAATAATAATAATAATAATAATAATAATGGTTTGGATAGAGGTAGGATAGTTCTCTTTCAATTGCTTTATTGAGCAAAAAATAAATAAAATAAAATAAGGTAATACTACTACTACTAATAATAATTCTGATAATAATAATAATAATAATGATAACTAATAATAATAACAATAATAATTTAATATTTGGATAGAGGTAGGATAGTGCTCTTTCAATTGCTTTATTGAGCAAAAAATACAAATAAATATAATAATGATAATAAATAATCAAAAATGAATGAATAAATAAATAGATAAATAAATAAATAAAGCATTTTCTTGCCGACGGCCTCAACAGCGGCTAATGCTAAACCCAGTAGACAATCTGCCCTTTCTCTGTCATTTGCTGCCATTTCAAGCCAGGTACACACTGAACGTCTTTCTCATCCAATACCTTGTGAGAAGACCAACATCTGAATTTGAGGGGGTGGCTCAGAGGGCGTTGAGGCAAATCAGTCACCACACAAATGAGCATGGGCTCAAGGTATTTACTAGCATGGCTGATCAATAGCAGTGTCATCAATCAACGCTAGTTCGGATGTGTCTCGTGGAGCTAGTTTGCCAAAACGATCCATTTGTATTCTCTCCCCAAAAGAGAACAACAAATGGGGTAAAAGCAGCAATCCAGAGATGAAGTGACATTTTCCAGCCACGTCGCAGATGGCGCACAGTCAGAACTGACCTGTCAAGCTCCCTTTCCTCCCCGTCCCGCCGCTCTCTATAATCTACCGGATCGAAGGGCTTGACTTGCCATCACCAGGCAACCACGCATGACACAAAAGCCCCCTCAGTGGAGGAAAGAGGAAAAGGGGCTTGTTGAGTGCGCTCATTTTTAGGACTGTTTGTTCTGTTGAACTGTTGACAAATTACAGCTTCCATTTTCGGACCTGAAATTGATCACATACCTCTAGAATGGCCACTTGGGAACATACCTGTATGCAAGTGAAAAAGGTGTGCAGTTTCATCTTCTGGCCACAAGTGGCAGTAGCGATTCAAACTTCAATTTTCTGCATTAAGCAGCTTTAAAAAGGTACCTTATTCTTTCTTTTCGGAGAAAAGGCTCCTTCTTTTATCGATTTCCCCGCAGAGGCGTGTGCCCGCGTGTGTGTATGCGCGAGGCCGGGAGCCGGTGAAGCTTGTAATTGAGTGTGTCCGCGGAGATGGCACAGTGGAAGCCTTCATTGCGCCACAGCCACACATATGTGGCGTCGTTGTTGTGACGCCTCACGAAAGCAAAGAATATACATTGATGAGTGACACTGTGGTTGCCACGGTTACCTCCCCGTGTACTCGTAAGACATATTTGTACATGTTTCCCCAACAATCTGTTGCAAATGTTTGCTAATATGACGTAGAGGAGGCAAATCCAGGTCCAGGAAGTAATTAAAACTGTTTTTGTGTATAGTGTGACAGTACGGAAAGCGGGGACGGTTATGGAGCCCACCACGTGTGAGCAGTCAACTACAGTGGACGACTTGGTGGAGGCGTGCATACGAGCGTTCGGTTTGTCATTTTAGCCATTTTTTTTTTTATTTTTTTTTTAAACTGACTTTCTAATGCTAATCATTCTTCTCGTATTTTATTTTTTTAGATGAGAAGGGGGTATTGGGGGACCCTTCCCTGGTGCGTATGTTCCTCATGATGCACCCTTGGTACATCCCATCGACTGACATGGCTGCCAAGTTGGTGCACAAGTATCCTTCATTTTGATTGAAGTGGCGTTTTAAGGGTGGAAGGTTTCTCCTTGATTCTTTTGTTAGATCTCAAGAGGATGGCTGCACGGCAGAGCGTCGAAGCAGAATATGCCACCTTGTCAAGTAAAACAGTCTGATCCACACCAATCACGTTTTGCCAAAGAGTCACACGACGTTTACGCTCGACAGGTATTGGATCTCCGAATTTCCCGCCGAGTTCGATTTGAACCCGGAGCTGGCCGAGCAGATGAAGGGCTTTAAAGACCTCCTAAGCACGGAGGGCAACGAGCGCCAGAGCCAGCTGATTGACATCGAGAGCGTGTAAGCCAACCAAAAGTTCTCCCAGTCTGTTTCTTTGATCATCCTTGGCTCGTAAACGCTCGTAAATTTTTTTGGCGAGACCTCAGCAGGCCTTTAATGGCCCTAAAGGATGAGCTTGGAGCAGATGTTGCAGATTATAGCTATTATATGCCGTATCTCTATCATCTGTGTCTATGTTTAGGGGAGACCGGGGCTAGTTGTATCACTTGTTATACTTTTATATATTGCTTGGAATCAATACATCATATATAAACAAAACGTATACCAGAGGAAAGACCAAATTCTTGGATACATTTTTTGTATTCATGTAATTTTCGTACTTTGTGTCAGTGCAGTTATAAGCCATCAAATAGAGGGAGTGAACATGTGACATGTTGCCCCACCAATGGGTAAGTTGTCACATTATATGGGGTAAGATGTCACATTGGATTTTGCAACTAATAAAACAAGGACAAAATTACCCTTGTTCTCCAGGTTTTTGTTTTTGTTTTTTTTGTTTGCTTTTCCAGCCAGAGAAATTGTTCATCATCGATCTTGAAAATTTACCATAGTCATTGAGCAAACTAACATAAAATATTATAAAATACATTAAAGTCCTTAGAAACTGCTGGCATATAGGTCATAACTCTCAGCCTCAAATACCTGATTTGCTTCCCTTCTACTGGAAATTTGAGATTAAATTTAATTTCCAAAAATAAAGCAATGGATGGCTGGATGGTTGATTCTGAAACTTAAACCAGTCCTGACATATGAGCATACTGTAGTTATAACAACTGGAAAATCCATTTTTAAACAATGAAACAAAACCTAGCAAACTAAATTCCTCACAAGAACAATTCTGGCAGAAGTAAAAAGAGTTGCCAGAGGTGCATTTTTCATTGGCCCATTCTTTGCATATGTGACAACAAACCCCCAAATGACTGAGACAAGTTGCCCCAAACTACCAAGTTGGCTTATACTTGCTCTAGTTTAAAGTTAGCTTAAAACAGAGCAGTGACTGAGACATGACAAGATGCCCAAATCTCTCCTCTAATGAGTCCACATGATTTGCTGCTAGAATTTGTCGATGTACAACCCCTGTTTCAAAATATGTGAAGGTGAAAAAATATACTCTGGGCTGTGCAAAACAAATAACTGGCACTCGTGTCAGCTCACAATGTGCTCGTCTCTTCTCAGACAGTACACAACCCCTGACCATTTATACGAAGAAAACTAGTATTCCACTTTTTCTTTGCGCCCTCTGGTGGAGAAGAAAATTACAACGTGACAACTTACCCGTGATACAACTAGCCAGGGTCTCCCCTACGTATCATCTTTCGTCTTTGCACTGAATCCTTGTCATTGCGCTTAGGCCGTCTTACGAATGGAAGCGTCAGGTGACTCAGCGTGTCCCGTCCGTCTCCAAAAAGAGAAAAATGTCTTTGCTCTTTGACCACCTTGACTCCTGTGAACTGGCTGAGCACCTGACCTACCTGGAGTACAAATCCTTCTGCAAGATTTTGGTCAGTAGCGCCGCCGTCGTGAGGTCGAACTCGGCAACGAACCTCGGATTGATTTCAACGCCGTGCGGCCGTGTTTTTTTAAATTTTTTTTTTAGTTTCAGGATTACCACAGCTTTGTGATGCACGGCTGCACGGTGGACAACCCCGTGCTGGAGCGCTTCATCACGCTTTTCAACAGCGTCTCCCAGTGGATCCAGCTCATGGTGCTCAGTAAGCCCACGGCGCCTCAGAGAGCCTCGGTCATCTCGCACTTTATCAGGGTCGCACAGGTCTGTCTATGTCTTCTTTAACTCATTTACTCCCAAAAACGTATAAATACGTTCTATTTTAAATATTACCATGCTCCCAAAGATGTATTTATACGTTTTGGCTTTGATGCAGCCTCTGAACTGAAGAGAATGCTTGAAGCAATGGTAGTTATTACAAAAGTGGCCAGCAGATGGCAGCAGAGTATAAGAGATCAAAAAGCTCTTTCCCCCCTAGTTTTAAACAGATTTGTAAATAATGATGAAACTTAACCATATTTTAATGCTAATTGATGCAAAATGGGAAAAGATAGAAACATACGTTTTTTTTCCTGATGAAAGAAGAGGCTCTAATCTTTCTTTAGGTAGATTTCATGTTTTTATAGCAATAAGACACAATATTCTATGGGCCTTGCAAAATCAGTCAAAATCCAGTAAAACAGCGAGAATGTCCTGGGAGTGAATGAGTTAATTACCAGCACTCCTTTTGTACATCTTAAATCACGAGTTATGTTCTAGCCAAGACGCCTGCTATTACCGTTCCCATTTCCTACATTCCTATACTCCTATTTGCTGCCTTAAATGGTGCTCGTTATCCTTTCAGCTTTGCTGTAATTGACATTGCGCCAGCTGATGCTATCGCTTTGTTCTATTCGTAAACACGACATGTCTCGTTCATGTTGTAAGCCAAAGAGATAACACGAGCACAGGACGGCCATCTTGGAACAGGGCTGCTCGATCACTCATAACATTACGGTCAATGGAGCACAGACTTTAAAATAACTGTACGGTAAATCCGCCAAATTCTCAACTGATTTTCATTTTTGTGGCTAGATATGACATGAGAGATGTCATAAACAACTATTCGGCAGTAAAAAACATACTAATAAATTCAAAAATTCAGCCATGTTAATAAGGTTTGTAATAGGGATGTAACGATAAGCACAATATCGTGATATCGTGATATTAACACTGCCACAATATAATCATCGTCATGTTCACGATATTTAAATGCAACACATCTGTTCAAAAAGTCAGGTTGATTTCCATTTGTGGCAGTTGTAGCAACCTCTGGTGGCCAGATTTTTAGTGCAGTTTAATTTCCATTAGGGATGTTTTGGCCCTTCTGTTTAAAATCTACCTTAATTGTCAGATGAAGGGGAACATATGTCTGTGAAGTAAGTCAGTATGTGGAGAAACTCAATGTGTGCGTGCATTAAATATCGCCAACTCCCCACAATATCGTGATAGTTATCGTATCGTGAGCTTCATGTCGTATCGTGACATTTGGATATCGTTGCATCCCTAGTTTGTAATGAACCAATTCTTTTTTAAATCCGTCAAGAATTTTCAGAGAGTTATGAGTATTTAAGTGAGTAATTCATCCAACTTGACACCGACGACACAGCGAACCAGAGAAGTCCCCCCCCGTCCCAAGATGGCCGACCAATGGTGATGCTGCTGATTACGTTGTGAGACATTTAGTGTTTATATCTATGGTGCTATTCATGTTGTTTGGTTTAGTTGTGTTTTGTCATGTTGTCTCCCTTTGTCAATGTAATGTCAAATTTGATCATGTCCATCTTTGCTTGTCATCCCGGTCCCTCGTGTCATCCACTCAGGTCCTTCAGCCACGTGTCTTGTCCAGGTGTCTCTCGTTGTCTTGTTAGTGTGTATTTAATTCCCTGCTTTCTTTGTCGGCTTATTGTCTTTCTTTTGTTTTGTCCTTTGTGCAATCTTACGTCTTGTTTTTTTTTGGACACCTAATATTTTTGTTATTAAATTCATTTGCTTTTTTTGAATATCTTTGCCTCCATGCCTCATTCACCAACGTTAATCCTCGCAAGTCATCTCATTTGGCCATCTGCTCTTCTTCCGTTATGTCTTCCTCTTCATCTGCCGTTAATGATGCTCCTGAACTGCAATACGTAATACCATGAGGTATCCCACAATTTGTTAATATCCTCCCAGTTGAAATGGCCTACCACGTTTGGTGGAGCTTATGCTGGGGCAAAAATGATGCTGGAGGTGATTTCGTTTGAACAGGAGGCAGCACAGAGGGCAACGATGACAGCCTGAACATTTCTCTCAGCTTCCCCCAGGGTGCAATTGTTGCGTTGCATATGAAGGGCATGCGACAACTCTTTCAATTTGGTGCAGGCAGCTCGGAACACGTGCTCCAATCGGGAGTTTATTTTGCAATCGGTATTGACGGCAAACACCTAAAATGGAACATTTTGTCGGTCGTAGTTGCTCAGCAAACACCAGACTGCTTCCACTTTGCTTCAGCGGTTGATTTTAAACGGGCGACCTGAATGAGTTGATCCCCCTCAGGCGGCCCTCCCACACAGCTGCGACCAGATCGATTTTTGCAGGGTGACGCCACGCAGGCTGAAGGGCATCACGGGTCCCTGCGGAGGGCCATTCACAATTTGGTACAACTTTGATGTCATCCGGTTAAAGCACTAACTGTGCATAACCTTTTTATTTGTGGACCTCACCTTACCTTAGTCCTTTAATTCCAAAATTGAAGAACAGTTGTTTACTTTTGCTCTTCAACAGAAACTCCTGCAGCTGCAGAACTTCAACACACTGATGGCGGTGGTGGGCGGCCTTAGCAACAGCTCCATTTCACGACTCAAAGACACGCAAGCGCACGTCAGTGCTGAAACTAACAAGGTGACCATTTGCCGGTTGTTTGATAGGTATTACTGGATTGGGTATTCTGTTAAGTAAATTTTACTCTAAACATAGTATCATGGGTTCCACTCGAAGCAGAGTGAAATTTACACTTGGAAGATTAAAAACAATAAGTCACTCAAGGGTTGAGGAATAAACCCTCAACTTGAGGTTATTGTCTGAGTCATGCACCGTGTGTTAATATATCATTTGTGTCAGCTGGAATCTACAGAACTGCATTCATTTGAAAACAAACAAACAAACATCACTACTTTGTTTTTCTTTTTTTGGGGGGTGGGACCTTTGTTTTTATGTGTATTTTGAAAATTTTTCTGTTTTCCTAATTTTTTGTTTTTCCGTTTTGCTGAATTATTTGTTTTCTGTCATAAAAAAAAATCAGACAAATGGGGGAATAATATTCAGAAAAACGTGAGGAAAAAAATATTCAGAAAAACAGAAAAAAAATCAGACAATTGGGGGAATAATATTCAGAAAAACGTGAGGAAAAAAATAGTCAGCAAAACAGAAAAAAAAATCAGAAAACAGGGAATAAAATATTTTTTAAAAATTACCCCCCCCCCCCCCCCCCCAAAAAAAAAAAAAAAACAAAAACAAAA
The DNA here is from genome assembly GCF_051991245.1 of Festucalex cinctus. Lineage (NCBI taxonomy): Eukaryota > Metazoa > Chordata > Actinopteri > Syngnathiformes > Syngnathidae > Festucalex > Festucalex cinctus. The sequence continues at coordinate 13,739,239 of NC_135426.1, forward strand.
AAACAAAGCACCCCCCCTAAAAAAAAACAACAACATTGTCAGACACCCCCAAATAAGTGAATGAAATATGCTTCTGTAGGAGTCCTTGTAACTCCAAGATGGTTTTTGGTCTCCTTTTGGATATAAGCAAACAGTAGGAGTGGCATAGCTCAGGTGGTAAAGTGACAGTGTCCCAAGCTGAAGGTCGTGAGTTTGTTCTTCAACCTGAGTGTACCTTTAAAAATAAATAAACAAGTAAAATTTAGTCAAAATCTCTCCTTGCAAAATTTACTTAAAATTTCAATAGTCTCTGTTTAGAGTGAAATTTACTCAACACAGAATTTACTGTGTACCTTTTCCCCAAATGTATGTGGATGTCATCGATAATGGCACCACTTTCAATCGCCATCCGACCTTTTCAGGTTTTTAACAGTCTCATCGAGCTTGTGACGTCATGCGGCAACTACACGCAGTACCGAAAACGCTTCTCTGAAAGCTCCGGCTTTCGATTTCCCATCCTGGGCGTGCACCTGAAAGATCTGATCGCCGTGCACGTGGCGCTGCCGGACTGGACTGACAAGGAGAAGACGCGGGTCAACTTGGCCAAAACCCAACAGCTGTACGTCATCCTGCAGGAGCTGGCAATGATACAGAACACGCCGCCCAACGTGGACGCCAACACGGACCTCCTGAACCTCTTGACAGTGGGTGCTGGGGATGCTGGATAAAAACAAAAAACAAAACACCATTTGTCTTAATCGGGTGTAATAAGCAGAAATGTGCACAGGTATCTCTGGACCAGTATCATACAGAGGAGGAGATCTACCAGATGTCTTTGCAGAGGGAACCTCGCAAGTCGGCGGTAAGCAACAGCGTGAAACGACAGTTCCAGAGTGTGGATGTCATGTGCTGGAGGTTGGATCCCAAAGCGCAGACACAAATAAGGATTTAACTATTTATTCATATCGAGAGGCGTAAAACAAACTTGACTAGACGAGAAACAAAGAGAGTTGCACAGAGGGACAGAAAGCAATAATCCGGCAAAACACACGATTCTCAGACTGCGCCTACAGACAGTGAATCGATCTGATTGGTTGTAGCAAGTAAAGGATTAAAGAACGACATCACATAGGTCCTGACATCACCTAAAGGACATCACATAGCCAAAAACTAGTTGAAACTAGATGGTGGTTATATGATGGTTACATCAGTTCAAAACAGACACTTGACCTCACGGTCATGAACCCAACTTAACAGGTCACGAACTCAAACTTAACCCTGGCGTGACCCCACACATGACAATGGAAAAGTGACCGCAATGTTTGTTTGCAGCAGAACTCCAACCCCGCTCCAGCTCCGGACCCAAAGTCTACCGTGATCGATGAGTGGGCTGTGTCGGTGAAGCCCAACGCTGACCCAACAGTCATTAAGACGCACATTGAGAAGATGGTGGAGGTAACCAAAAATCACGGATAATTGATCTTCTTGGCTCGTTTCATCAAGTCTTCTTCCAATCCCGTTGCCCCACGCAGTCCGTCTTCAAGAACTTCGACACGGATGGCGACGGCCACATATCCAGGGATGAATTTGAGGCCATCAGGAACAACTTTCCTTACCTCAGCAAGTTCGGAGAACTGGACAAGAACCAGTGAGGGCCATTCATCAGTTCGCAGGCGGTAGACGGAAACGGAGGTGCACTAATCCGCGTCCCGTCCCTCCACCCGCAGAGATGGCAAAATCAGCCGAGAGGAGATGATCGACTACTTCATGAGGGCCAGCTCGCTTCTCAACTGCAAGATGGGCTTCATCCACACCTTCGCCGAGGCCACCTACGTCAAGCCCACCTTCTGCGAGCACTGCGCCGGCTTTGTAAGCTATTCTTGAATATTATCTTTGTTAGCTTCTGTGCTTTTAATTTACTTGTTCCCCTTTCAGAAAAGAATCCTTTAGCTCAGGGGTGTCCAAACTTTTTCCTCTGAGGGCCACATACAGAAAAATAGAAAGCTGCAAGGGCCACTTTGATTTTTTTTAAAAGTTATTTATTAACATATTCATTGCCAGACCAGCAAAAAAATGCATCATTTGACGTCTTTTTCCGTCAATGGCAGTGAATGAGTTAAACATGGTAAAAATCAATGAAGCAATTATAAATTTTTGATATAATGTACAGTTACTTATTGAAAACTGCTAACAGTCACAAGGCAAATGGTGACCCTGTGTGCCACTATAATAGATACGCCTCTCCACTGAGTAGCAGCAGAATCCTAACTTGACATTCTGAACCACAACAAGAACAATCGGTCGTAAACTGACCACACTTAAGAACCATTAATTTAATGTGATGTTTTCACAAATTGGATCTTGACACTAAGCAACAAGTGGATGAAACTATTTTTATTTCTGAAACTGAATTAGCTGCAAAGTTGTGTCTTTGTGTAGCTAGAAATGTTTAATCCACCCTCTTCTTTTTCTTTTTTTTTTTTTTTTTTTTTTTAACAGCATTGAAAAATTATATTTAGTATTTGCCGCGAGCCGCCCAAAAATGTATGGCGGGCCGCAAATGGCCCCCGGGCCGTAGTTTGGACACCACTGCTTTAGCTCATACTGCAGAGCTTGCAAAGAGCTTGTGCTCATCTGCTGCCAGGTCAGCTCAGGGCCAGTTATTCTAATCCACAACCACAACCTGGGAGAGAAAGATAATTGTGTGTGCGTGTGTGTGGGGAGCCCTTGACATTTCCCGTAGATGTGAGTGGGCTATAACAAGCATTGTATTATAAAAGGGCATATTTTGGATTTGGCATGCAAACGCCAGAAGGAGAATGCGGTTCTCAAAACAGAAGCCGGGCGAGATAAGGACTCAAGCACATGTCAGCGGCACATCCTCCTCTGCATACTTTCCTTTTGTCCAAACAACGCTAATTATTGGATGTCTGGATGCACATCACATCGTGTGCATCCACTTTCACTTTAGGTCGACGTCATGTAATGTGGCAGTGCAATTCTACACCCCTAAAAATACACGCATATGAAATTAGAAGCACAGCTGGTGAGCGGAAGCTCGCTTATCATCTGCATTTTGCAACAAACAGTTCAGGAAGCATCAACAAAATGACACTTCATTGTTGTCCCTGGGAGGGGAAGATAATTTTTATTTTTATTTATTTTTTTAGCACAAGCACTGTGAGGAGTTTTTATAATGTAATATTAATAACAAAATATATATATATTTTTATATTTTTATTATTTGTTTTTAAATTGCTTATTATTTTTAACATATTTATTTATTTTTTATTTTACTCACTGTATTTTAGTATTTTGATTGGGTTTTTAGTAGAGCTGTCAAACGATTAAATTTTTTCATCAGATTAATCACATCTTAGAATTTTGATTAATCGCGATTAATCGCTTAATTAAAAAGGCTTTTTATCAACACTTTTTGCCCGCCAAATTTAAAATGCACCTGTTATGTGTTAATTTTTTCGGGATTTAATGTTAAGAAGGACGTCATCAGAATTGTTTTGATCCACTGCACATGCTCATCCTCCTCTTTTTCTAATCAGTTAATTACTTGCATAATTTAAAGTGGGGAAAAAAAATGACCCCAATTGTTTGACATGAACAAATATTCTGAATGTCACACTCAAACATTTATTAAATGGTTCACTTTAATGCATATGTTTAACGTAGCCATCCGCTATCAAAATAAAGGATCATCCGCAGTCAAAATTAAAAGTGTGATTAATCTGCGTTAATACATGATTAATGCGATAGTTTTTTATGATTAATTAATTACTTAGCGCTTTAACTTTGACAGCACTAGTTTTTAGTTTTATAGTTGGTTTTACTAGAATTTATGTGTATGATAGTGTGCGGATGTGCAATGTGTAGCACTTTGGAAACGCTTGTTTATAAAATCCATCCATCCATTTTCTTCGCCACTTACTCCTCACAAGGGGTGCTGGAGCCTATCCCAGCCGGCTATGGACAGTAGGCAGGGTACACCCTGAACCGGTTGCTAGCCAATCGCAGGGCATGTTTATAAAATGTGCTCTCGAAATCAAGTGGATTGGATAGAAAAATTGGATTGTATTTTCTCATGGTGTGCAAAGACACTAAAGGTCAGTGAGTGTAGGCAGAGCTAACCCTCCTCACTTTGTTGCCCACTGTGTGTGCATGTGTGTGCGTGCGCGAAGAGGTCAGGATATTTTCTGCCTCCTCAGATGTTGGCGGTGCCGTGTGTGATCTCTCTTTCATGTCATTGTTCCCCCCGTCGTGTGCACCAACACACACCTTCCCTCCGGCATCCCTCTTGATGTCGTCCGCCTCCGTCCTCCGACTGTCCCGCCGAGCTCCAATCTCATGTCGCGCTTCGCGTTTTGCGCGGTTATGTTTTTGCCCTCTTTTCCTGCTATGGTTTTGCACACTTGGGATCAATTTAGAGCGTTCCTAACACTTCAACCCAGTACATCAACTGCTTGAATGTTGTTTTATCTTTACCGATTTACCGCTCCCCCATGCGGGGGTGCTGGAGCCTATCCCAGCTGGCTTCGGGCAGTAGGCGGGGTACACCCTGAACTGGCCGCCAGCCAATCGCAATGGACTATCTGTGCTACAGGGATTTTGATGCACTCAGTAGTTGACTTGTTACTCTTGTGATGGTACGTTGTGTGATTTCTTTCTTTTTTTATTCCTTTCATACTATGCTGGGGAAAAAAACTTGAAAAAAATCAAGTGGATATGTGCAATATGACTTCACATGTATAACAGAACATAAGGTGTTCCACAGGGTTCAATTCTGGGGAGTCTGCTGTTTTAAAGTCCTCCATAAGTATAGAGTTGAGTGATGGGAGTCAGTGTCTTCTAGTCCAGTACAAGTACCTGTCTAGCAAATTCGATGAAAAGGCTAATCTCCCTGTACTTTTTGTTCACCTCTAAACCCCGATAAGTGTCGTCAATTTTGTGGGGGGGGGAAATTCAATAAAGAGTTCAGTGAATGCGAATCGGAAGCTAGTGAGGTTCAGTACCTCCAACAAGGTTAAGAACAACTGTTTTAGGTTTCCATCCTCCAACACATCTAATTCATATGATCAGCTCATCAGCAAGCTTTGCAGAAACATAACGATCCTGATCATTTGATTCAAGTGTATTGGAGGAGGGAATCCTCTCAAACATGCAGGACTGTGGCCCTTGAGGACCGGAGTTTGAAAACGACTATGCCTACACTCTCTCACTTTAGATACTCCACTGCCGCTTTCGAGTGCCCCATTGTTCTTCGTGAGTGTGCGCATGTCGTGGAGACACGAAAAATATCCCAGTGGGAGATACACTTGCACAGAGGCTTTAAACAAATATTTTTACAGCTCAAAATATGCTATATGATTTTTTTCAGGCCTGTAGTGGTTTTTGATTGACAGTTGAGCAGGGCATGGTTTGGTTTTCAAAATTTCAATATTTGTCGATTTCAAAAGCCACATATCACATCCCAAAGCCAAAAAAGATCCAATACAAGTAGTGAAAATTCCGTCTGTGCAATGATAGTGTGAGAGGTTGTAAGCTCTAATCAATCTCTTTATCTTCTTCTTTGAAGATCTGGGGCTTCTACAAGCAGGGCTACAAGTGTAAAGGTAAGCCAAGAGCTGAGACTGACAAATATACACATAACATGTTGCGACATTAAAGCCTCTCTCGTTACATCCAGAAATGTAAACAAATAAGGAAAATAATGATTTTCAATTAACAATGAAGGTCATGTTCAAATCCCCGTCATTCAGACTCCCCCTGGTTTGCAGAATTGTTGTCGGGCCCAGTTGGCCTCGCCGTGTGCTTGTGCGAGTGCTCTTGTGTCTGCATGGCGTGTAGCAGCAACTTCCTAGCTTCGGCGCCCGTCCCTCTGTCTGACCCTCTCTCTCCACCCCGCCCCTCGTCTTTCCGCCGCCCTCCGACTCGCCGCCGCCGCCTCTCCCTGCCTCTCCTCCGAACGGCCCGTCCGGCGCTGCTGTTCCGAAACCTCTCCCTGCCGCCGTCCCTTCCCTCGGTGGACTCAGCCTGCGGGGTCAACTGCCACAAGGCCTGCCGGAGCCGCCTGGCCGTCGAGTGCCGGAAGAGAACCAAGAGCATCAGCCACGAGACGCCGCCGGCTCTGCAGGCCAGATCTTACAGCTTCCCGCCACCTGCCAACCCTCCACCTAACCTCCAGAACACGGGTAAGACCTCCACGACTGCCGGTTCATGAGAAAGCCTATTCCGAAGGATTTAGGGTCAAAGGGTCACATGCACTCCATTTACCATTTTGATCAAATTAAGAGTTTTCATTTTTATGGACTATAAAGTGTTTTTCGTGAAATGTAAAATAAGTAACCAATTTGAGTGATCTGTCAACAAGTCCTCCACGAAGTACCGTATTTTCCGCACTATAAAGCACACCTTCAATGAATGACATATTTGAAAACTTTTTCCATATATAAGGAGCACCACATTATAAGGCGCACCTTCAATGAATGACATATTTTAAAACTTTTTCCATATATGAGGTGCTACAGTAGAGACTGGGGTTACGTTATGCATCCATTAGATGGTGCCGCGCTAAAGGGAATGTCAACAAAACAGTCAGATAGGTCAGTCAAACTTTATTAGTAGATTACAAACCAGCTTTCTGACAACTCCATTCACTCCCAAAATGAATAAACAGCTGTTTTATTATTTTCTCTGAGGTAAACTATTAGTATTAGCTAGCGATCCAAGATGGCGGGCGGGATCTTCTGCTCATGTGCGTCACCGATCGTGCAGGCTCACTGATAGCGTCTTAACAGCGAGACCTCAATATTGATCCATATATAAGGCGCACTGGATTATAAGGCGCATGGTCAGCTTTTGAAAAAATTAAAGGCTTTTAGGTGCACCTTATAGTGCGGAAAATACGGTAATTACCGACGATGAAACACGACAACGTCAGCAAATGCTTTCAGGGCGCCTTATTCAAACGAAGTCGCCACCTTTTATGGAAAGATCTCGCGGAGCTTAAGTGGAATTGTCATCGCGCCAACATCCTCCCGTAGCGCTTTAGTCTCCCTCTCAGCATATGGTGCGTTTGGAAGATATAGTCTTAAAAACAATAGAGATTCATTTGCAATGGAAATGTAATTGGCCCACTGCGGTGATGCCACCAACACACAGATGCAACATTTTTTGTTTTTTTTGTTTTTTTCATCCGATGCCAGCAAAGTGTTGCGCTGCCTCTGGCATCCGCCAGCTGGAGGCTTTTATGTCGACGGGTTAAGCGCCGCTGCCGGGCCACCACAACAAAGTGACAAGATAAACACACAAAAGCTCCACAATTCATTGCCTTTTTTTTTTTTACCCAAATCTGATAGACCAATCAACCTCATGTTTTTGTTGTCTTCTTTGTTTTTTTCCAGTAATCGCTGAGGAGGATTTAGAGGTCGTGGAAGAAGGCATATTTGATGTTCACCTATAACAGGTGAGGAGATGATTGTTTGATTGAATATGACAAACTGTCAAACACAGATAGATACAATAGAAATACTGACAAGCAACAAAAGACAAATTGACAATTCAGTAACAAATCTTGTGGATGTAACAATAACAATAAGAACCAACATAAAAAAAATAAATAAAAATATATATATATATATATATATATATATATATATACAAGCACTCAGACATTCCAGATTAATATCACAGCATCATAAGAACAATTATGAATTTATATGCTCTTCTTGTTTACAAATTTAAGAGACTCAATGTAATGACTAATATCAACCAAAAATACTTTAAAGCATGGATTAAATTTAAGGAATTTTGCTTTGCGAATATGAAATTTCTCTAACAAAATGAAACCACCAACAGTATTGCAAATATCTGTATATTTGTATGCAAACCAAGTCATATTTTTACCCTCAATCTTTATAGCATGGTCAGTCTTTTGAAAAATACATTTTTCTACATCATTCCAGACACACACTGTTAGTCAAACGACAATCATAAAAAGACGATAACGTTTTTTCCCCCCCTTTAATTGCTTTATTGAACAAATTGTAGTAAAAAGTCAAACATGGCAAATATAAAACAAACAATCATCATCACACAACAATCTCAAAATAATAGTAAAGGAAAAGGAAAGAAGAAAAAAATAAATAAAATACACATAAAAAAAATAAAATAAAAATTGCCAGGGGTCTTAAACTAACAAATATTAAAAACACCAAAATCAGAACACAAAATCAAGGTCTTGACAGCCTTCTTATTTTTGGAAGTAGAGATGGACTGTAAATACACATCAATCTCTTTCAAAAACAGAAAAAAAAAAATCGGTTTCGACTTTACACATTTATGAATATAAAACTTAGCAAGTTAAATTAACAGATTAATCAAAAATTATTTTTCAAATGAACTGTCATAGTTGAAAAATCCAAACAAAACATTCGGTAAAGAAAGCTCAAAATTACAATAGATATTGTCCAAAATAAATGTGCAAAAATCTTGCCATAGCTTGCGAGCATAAGTACATTTCCAGAATAGATGCACAAGAGTCTCTGATTTGGAGTCACAGAAGGAGTTCAGATCCATATCACAAACAAATTTAACAAAAAAGGATTTCACAGGATAACAACAAAGACGATAAAGCTCAACTAACCCAAATTCGGGGGTACTGACGTCACTCACTAGGCCACACCCCTTTAAAAGCACACACGACTCACCCAGTATATTTCTTTGATATGATAAAACATGAAAACAATGCAATTTTTCTTAATTTAAACACGTTTTTTTGGTTCAGAAATAAGCATTAATATATATTATGTTTCACATTTGATAACGTTCTTTAATTTTGTAATCTTGAAGTTAGCGTCTTATTCCTTTCCAGGCATTTTGAAATTCGGAGTTTACAGCTGCCTAAAAACGCAGAGACAAAATTCACTGCTGCCACACAGTGGTGGCACACGGTTCCTGCAACATTTGCAACAGCACATTCACTTGGCCACCCGAGACATGCGTAAGATAAGTGCAAAAAGTGTGTGGCCCATGAACAATGTTATATTTGAGTCATGTTGTTGTGCTTGTAGCGGTGCGGTGATTCACTTCCTTGCAGAAAAACAAAACAAAAAAAAACGTTTTCTGGAGAACCACTTTTGATGCAACTTGTATGTTGCTGTGTCTTTGTTGTTGCACGCCAAATGATCATTTTCAGTGGGAAGCACAAAAAAAAAAAAAAAAAAAAAAAATCAGCAAAGAAGCGTGTTTCGTTTTCCCGCAGAGACGCTTTCAGCCGGCGAGTGCCATATTGTGAACATCTGGCATGCTGTTTCCTGTGTGAATAGCTTAAAAAGCTGCCGCTGCCTTGATGAGAAATGTTTGTAATGAGTATTTCTTTTCATTTATCTTCCATTGCAAGCTCCTCGGTCAAATTATTATTATTTTTTTTATTTGGTGTTCCTTTCCTTGTCTGTGCAACACTGTTTGTCAACTGCCTGTTAGATGAATAAAAAGGATGCTGATGTCATAATAATCTGAAGCACATTGTTTTCTCTCTGTCTCTCACTTGTAAGTGTGCGGCCACCTCCGACTGTAGCATCCATCCAGCATCTCTTTTAGCTCATTGATTGATAGCCCCCCCATTCAGCTGCATCAAGGCCCTCCTCGCGCCACTGCCGTTCACAGCCTGCAGTGATATTGATCCAAGAAAAAAAAAAAAAAAGATTCTGAAATGAGGGGAATTGAATAGCGTGGCAGCTAATTATGCCCTGATGACAGCAGGATGGAAATAACCTCACATTGTTAGCTGCCTCTCGCTGAGACCTTGATTGCGAGGAAAGGAAAGATTTAGGCCCTGATAGCGCAAATGCACTTTAGCAAAGATGCCGTTTGCCCGCTGAACAGATGGTGGTGGAATATTACAAGTAAATTTGCCATTTTTTTGCTGCATATACTGACAATTAAAAATATATGGGAACAGGTGAATAGTGTGATAGTTCATATTGATCAACAAATGTTTGACAGGAGAGTCTTCGTGGAGCTGTACCTCAGGTGAAAAACCGGTAATTACTAAGGCTGACCACTTGGTGGCAATGTTGAGCTGTGATAGTCAACTACAAGAGGACCAGTAAGTGTTCACATCACAGCAAACGTGCACACACACATGCTGCACAGATCATATTCATACGTGCTTTCTGTAAAATGACATGCTTATTATTATTATTTTTTGAATGATGTTCAATTACAAACTGGACAAAAGGCATTCACACAAGACCTGTGAGGATCAGCAGCTGGCGCACATGCGTATAGCATCTTCGCAAAAATTCGCATCGCCAACTAACAGCCAGCATGCACATCCGTGATTTGGGACATTTTGACAACATCATCTGTATTCGCATACAAAAGAAACCCAATAGAAGAGTTCTGCGCTCATCTGCATAACCCACCTTGACAGCGGCAGCCACAGGCATGCAATGGAACTAATAGATGCCTCATAATGGCTCAATTTCAAGGCGGGCACACTCAGGAGTTATCCAAAAGGTCCTTTTCCTCTTCTCCGATCAAACATAATCACACATGATGAGTGGCAGGAAAAAGAGAAAAAGGGAGACAGAAAGTCGGGCTCGGTGATAAGCCTACTCGGGGGTGAAACACACTCCATTGATAGTTGCCTATATCATTGTGGTCAGAGGAGGACATTGGTGTTTTTACAAGCTCATAAGCCAGGATTACTCACCAACCTCTATCAGGTTTTTATGAGAAAACGTCTGAAAGGCATGTAAGACCTACCTTTATTAAGGCCTCTTAAGCCGCCTTTATACCCAACAGCAATTGCTGCTTTATGTAAGCATAACCTTGCTTCGTGATGGCTTATAAAGAAAATACCGAAAACTGTGGAGTGTAGGAAATGATGTTAATAATGGTTGAGGAGTAGATCCAAACTTGACGAGCAGGCGGAGAACTGTATTTATTGTATTTATTGATGATGTGACTGCAGTTCGATCGAACCCCATCGGTTCGGTGGAGGTCAACAAACACATTTGACTCATATGATCCTTGACGAATTGCCACGCTTGGCCATCGTTGGCTGCAAGTGATCATGCTGGGAATTGGGTGTGCTCAGTAGTCGACCTGTGGATGTTGTGATGGTATGTCAGCCATTTTGCTGGTGTTCTACTGGATTCTGACTGATTTTGCAAGGCCTACAGAATATTGTGTTATCCATCCATCCATCCATCCATTTTCTGAACCGCTTGCTCCCCGCAAGGGTTGCGGAGGTTGCTGGAGCCTATCTCAGCTGGCTATAGGCAGTAGGCGGGGTATACCCTGGACTGGCCGCCAGCCAATCGCAGGGCACACAGAGAGGAACAACCATCCACACTCACAAGTAGTGTTGTTCCGATACCGTTTTTTGGCCCGCGATACCGATTCCGATACCCAGCTTTGCAGTATCGGCCAATACCAATACCATACTGATACCTAAGGTTTTTTTTCCTCAACATGAAAAAGCTGTCCTGCTATTGGTTCGGAGCATTCAAGGGCCAATAGGATGTCTTACTTCACATGCAGTGAACATGTCACATATCAGTGACTGTCGTGCATGAACAAGACACAAAATGCTGCCTTCAAAATCCTATATTAGCTCTGGAATTAATGGCATCGGCATGTTACTTGTGAGTAGTCACCGATACCGATACCACTGTTTTAATGCAGTATCGGCGCCTCTGCCGATACCAGTATCGGTATCGGAACAACACTACTCACAAGCACACCAAGGGACAATTCGGAGCGCCGAATGAATCTGCCATGCATGTCTTTGGAATGTGGGAGGAGACCGGAGTACCCGGAGAAGACCCACGCAGGCACGGGGAGAACATGCAAACTCCACCCAGGAAGGCTGGACTCGAACCCGAGTCCTCAGTACTGGGAGGCGGACATGCTAACCAGTCAGCACCGTGCCAGATATTGTGTTATGTTGCTATAAAAACATGGAACCTACCAAAAGAAATTCTCTTCTTTCATCAGGAAAAAAGTATATTTATATCTGTTTCTGTTTATATCGTTTCATCATTATTCACAAACCTGTTGAAAAACATGGGTAAAAAGAGCTTGGTGCAACATGGCACTGCCTGATCTCTTATACTCTGCTGCCACCTGCTGGCCATTTTTTATTTTCATTTTTTATTTTTTTGTGATAACTAACTTTGCTTTAAGCGACCTCTTCAGGTCAGAAGCTGCATCAAAGCCTTCTGTAAAAAACACACAAAAAATTGATTAAATAAGTTTTTTGGGAGTGAAGGTTTTAAAGTGCTCTATAAATATAGAGTTGAGTAACGGGAGTCCTAACTGCGTGTTTTGCAATGCCAAGTTGAGCAGTCATGAAAAAGTGACAATCCTGACAAAAACAACTGGACAGGGAAAGAGTCCACCTGAGTGATCACTTCTCTTCAACTCGGACATTTACGCTTCAAGCCTCCTGAGATGTGTTAGCTTATCCTCGGGCTTTCTTGGGCCTTTAATAAAGCAAGACTGGACCTCGGGTCTTGTGTCTCTTTCACTAGCCGCCTCCCTCTGCTCGCAGCCTTGCTTTTAATTGCTTTGAAGCGCAGCGCCCACCTCGGGGAGCTCAACAAGATGTTTTACAGAGCTTTGGGGAGCCTGACTATTAATAAATAATACCTCCCTTGTCTTCTTCCCACACATTCCTCATGACAAACTGTGACAGCTGAGAATCTGTGTTGGCTGAAAGGGTACAAAAGGTTTTCGGTCACTTGCGATACACTTCAGTCGCACAGCGGTGACAGGTGTGGTAAAACTGACATGAAACGCACGTACTAATATTCTAATTAACTTCTGCAGACAATCATGATGCAAAAGACAACACCCTGCAAAGTGTAAACTACAGTACTGTTTTTTTTTAATGTGTCATCACTTAACATTAAAAGGTGAAAGTTGAACTCAAATAGGCTTGATTAAACACTCATCAGAACACCAATTAGCGCTCCAAAGTAGCCTAGCAACATGGTTTCACATCGTACTTTAATTCTACTCTGGAAACATTTTAACACAAAACTTTTGTTTGGTAACTTCAATCCATGCTTTTAATTTTAGGAGTCAACATTCAGGTGTATTGTGTTTCCAAAGCTTTCATAGTTCCGCTGACCTTATCACAGCGAGGGAAAAACATTGGCTCATTGTCTTGCCCGTCCACACTACAACACACTCAAAAATAGAAAAAAAAGAAGAAGAAAAAAGCAGCAGTTTCAAGATTAAAAATCATGAAAAACAAGCTAAAAGCTAATATTGAAAATAACATTCTTACTTTGGAAAGGTGAAACAAGATAGGTCTTTGTGCAAAGTACTTTTGAGCTAAAAAGATACGGCAAGGATTGAGGCAAGCATACATTTAGGGTTGAAACCAACAAATCCTTTTCCCAGGTTTGCTTTTCTGCCAAAAAGAAGAGTTACTGTGAAGTACGCTTTGTGCTCCGAAGCTGCCTATGGCTAGCGGCGTAGCTTGCTAACTGACTTTATGGGATTTGTTCCTTTAATGAAAACCTTCCCTGAACAATTGCCAGGCAATGTGACCAATTAGATGTTGTAACACACAAAAAAAATGGAGGGTAAGACTGATCCAGTCCTGGATGAGTGATAGAGGAATTGATCATGGCTGCATGTGGCAGTAGAACAACTGTGGTAACTGCCTAATGAGGACGGATAACTGGATGGAAATAGCAGATATGCAGCAATCACTCAGACTGGTTTAAAAAACATTTTTTTTTTTTTGGATGGATGCACAGATTAACAGTCTTCCTGGTTTGGTTGCCATAGCTACAAAGCCCAGCATACAGAGATCTTCGAACAACCTGACTTGGTTATTAGCAAAATTCTTGAAGAGCCCTTATATTTCCACAAGGGGGCGCAAATTACAGAGAATAATACTCACACAATAGTGTGGAAGAAGAATGGAACTACAAATGTGGAGTAAACATTTTTGACTGGTGAGTACGTTTGAACATATTTGCAAGTACCTTCAAACATATTAAAATACTTCAGACATACTCGCAAGTAAGTTTAAATGTAGGCTATTCGCAATAACATACAAACATACTTGGCGGCTAAATGCTACAAACCTAGCATATTTTTTCCATAATGCCACAGGGAATAACTTGTGCATGCGCCATTGGGGGAAAAAAAAAAACTACAACTGCCCAAGTAATTTTTAACTTCCTGTCAGAATAGCGCTAAAAACATGCTAACATGCTAGCTGAAACGTGCATTTTTTAATGTCTGTGTAGATTCACCATCAATCAGGTCAGGGTAATCCGCAATGACGGAATTTGTTGTGTCCCCCCCCCTTGTCTTCTTAATAAAAAAATAAATAAATAAATAAACAAACATAGGCAATTATGCTGTTAGGCTAACAACACTGAATAATAGTGTTCCTAAAATAAACTTCTTTTAATAGGTTTCTTGATCTCCACTGGTGGCATCGTTTGTTTTAACGTTGTAAAGTGTGTTCTTCCCATCTCCCCTCGCTTTGTTTACGAGGGTCTTGCTTTAGTGCTGTAATAGGCTCGAATGATTGCATATCATGGACACCGGCGTTCACTACACTGCGTTATTTTGCACAGGAGGCCATTTGGATAGGAGCATTTGCCCTGCACGCACCATGTTAATGAGATTGATGTATCACACACACACACACACACACACACGCACGCACACGCAGGGAAAAACAAAATCAATGGTCTTTTGTTAGCATTTATATGGCTTTTGCTTGGCTATAGCCAAGAGAGTGCCTGCAAAGCCTAATAAAAGCACAGAGGGTGTTAGCTTGTAACAGCTGATAGCGATGAAGCCGACGAAGCAATGTTGTCCACTTAGCAAAGGCCATTAAACATCATTCCGCCGCTAAATGGCCTCTTGCATTAACACACATTCACAACAATCATAAATGGTTTATCGCCACCTCCGGCCGATCGCAAGAAGATCCTATCGCCGGATTCCCGAGCAAACACGCAGACACTCAGTCGTTTCGGAGCCATAATCAGTCGTAACGCGCGATGATGTTTACGTCAACTGAAGTGTTTCGTTTGCAAATGCGAATCCTTCTAATAGGCCTGAGAAACACAAAAGCGGTTGCAAGCCGAATTTAGATTCCAGGTAGATTTGACTGAGCGCCATGTGCCTCTTATCTGCATCTCCCGTGTGAAACTGTGACTTCTTAACATCCTGATGTGGAGGAAGCGAGAGTGACTGAGCATGAAAGTCAAACATAATCCATATCTCTTGCTGCTAATCTCCTTGATTTGGGCGAATTTCCTCGCACAGCCGAATCAAAAAGGTCTATATCTGTGTTTTTTTTTATTATTATTATTATTAAAGGTTTTCATTTGCACACTTTGTCGGATTAGCTCAATTCAAAGCGGCTGCCCGAAATGGAAGAGATGTCGATCGCAGACATTCCTTCATTCATCTCACCTCATCCAAATTCACGCACGGAAGGTTGTCGCCTTTCATGCCGGATCCCCTCGTGCTAAATTATATTTGGACGGATTAGCTTTCTGTTCAATTGGATATGCTAATCTGGCAGTGCTCTTCCCTCGCCAGCCTCTAAAGGAGGTAAATGCGGAAATGGGAAGACGAGACGTCATTCTGTCTTTTTTTTTTTTTTTATCCTCGCCACTTGATTAAGTTGAATACCTGCACATTTTAATCCTTTTAAATCGCCAGTCGCGCAACATTTGGGTGCAACATTTCGGCTGCAACATTGTCATGTTTGGCGCCGCTCGGGCAAGGTTGCAGAGCGAGGAGGCTGAAAAGCAATTAACATTCACAAATGGCGTCACGGAAACTATCCGCCGAGGTTACGCAGTCACTGAATGTCACCTACTGCCTGAGCTTGCTTCCTTCATTAAACCTTCCCACAAGGGCAGACACACTTAAATACATATTTGCATACAAATGCCGCCTTTAACCCTCCCAATGCCGACGCAGCATTCCCAGCTTGTCCGTCACGAGGGGAAAATGGGCCAATTTAGCGATGCTTTATTGACACGGCTGATTGTTCAGTCAATTCTTTTGGTCTTTTTATGGATTGTTGAAACATGGCGCCTCAAGTTAAATGAGCCTGGTGTAGTTTAAGTACAAATAAAAAATATAGAGCCCGTCCAATTTAAGCAGTCAGCCAAGAACCTCCCGCAGTAATAGGAAATTCATGAAGTAACAAATTAAATACTATATATTTGTCTTATTGTTATCTATATATTTTTTAAAGCTTTATGACCCAACACACATATACATACACTCTTGTATGGGGCTGTCGAATATTATTAGAATAGATTATTCTTCATTATAGTATCTGTGACTTTGAATGTGTGTGGCTTTAAAAGGCGGAGCCAAGTCTGGTGAGTGATATGGGAGTCAATGAATGAATGATATGTGTGTGTGTGTGTATATATATATATATATATATATATATATATATATATATATATATATATATTTTTTTTTTACATATCAGGGGTGGGGACCTCTGGCGACCTCACGATACGAAACAATATGCGATACAAGGCTCACGATAACGATTCTCTCACGATTATCGATATATTGCTCAGGTAATAAGTCCACGATAATCTACGCTAAAACTAATCATATAATAATATTATTAATAATAATAATAATAATAATACATAAATAAATAAAAATAAAATAATAATACAATAAATTAATATCAATAAAAAATAAAAAATAAAAAATAAAAATAATAATATAATATAATACATAATATAACATGTACATATCTATTAGATACAATATAATACTAATAATAATAATAAT
This sequence comes from Festucalex cinctus, assembly GCF_051991245.1. Lineage (NCBI taxonomy): Eukaryota > Metazoa > Chordata > Actinopteri > Syngnathiformes > Syngnathidae > Festucalex > Festucalex cinctus. The sequence goes on from NC_135426.1 coordinate 13,756,054, forward strand.
AATAATAATAATAATAATAATAATAATAATAATAATAATAATAATCTTCTTCGCCTGGACTCACGTCCATTTCCCCGCCTGTCTTATGATGCTCTCCCCCTAGTGGCCCACCAAGTAATTGCTCAATAAGTCATGAACAATGGAGCCGTTATAGTGGCTGGTTATTAACTACAACTATCGCGATACTTGCATAGACTTTTAGATTCATATCGGGATTAATCGTATCGAATCGCCAGGTTCACACCCCTAACATGTATATATATTGCTAAGCTAATAAGGTTACAGTTTGTTGCTATTGCAATATGTTTGTTACTTTCCAATAATCCCACTCTTGCAGGTAGTTTGAGTGATGGAATGTAGACTTTTCAGCGATTGCTCTCCTCCTCCTGCCGCTATCTCCTCCCGCATCTCCCACCGCTGCTCGTTGGCAGCACACACAGCCGTGAGCGGAGCTAATTAAATGCTTCTAAGTGAGTCGCCTCGCCTGCCATCGCAGCCTCGGCAAAAGGTCATCCGACTCACAGGCACGAGGCAGACATTTCTCATGACTGTTTTCCTTTTGAGAAATTTAGCAGATTGTTAATTATCAGATTACAAGTTTGCCTTTCCAAAGGCCAGCACACTCCCCCCTCGCTCCGCTCCCCCACCCCAAGTCAGGGGAGGCAGAGAGAGAGTGTGTACCGAATGAAGACAGCTTACAGCTTTCAGGCTTCTTCCCTCCTTTCGCTTGAGTTGAACTATGATTTGCTATCAGAGAGGAAAAGCGAGATAAGCAGAGGAGAGGCGCTCTTTCTGTCTGACGCTGACCTCCATGCTTCTGTCAGCTGGCATCAGCCCCCGAGCATGCACACCTTCCACCTCTATGTCAATTCGTTGGATCAACATCTTGGACAAACAGTACAGTTCAGATTATATTATACTGTAGATGCAGTGCAGCAAAAACAAACAAAAAAACTAAAAAAAAAAACTACACATTTTTAGATTTGTCACTTGTGTACCTAATGATATGGCCGTTTGAGTGGAGGCATTTACTGTTAATGATGCCCATTTAATTAGCTGATCACATTCAAATTTGCAACGGGAGAAGGAGTGCAGTGATGACACATTGCAGCTGTAGGGCTTGTTACTGTTTTTTTTTTTTTTTAAATTTATTTTTTTATTGCAATCGTCAATGTCACTCTATCGTTGCAAATGAGCTGCAGGGCGCTTGAAATCTATTTTGAGTTGACCCCACATGCAGCTCCCCTTCATGTCCGTCTATCAATAAATTGATTTAAAGGTCCATTAATGGCGCTATGAATCCTATGTGTCCGCGGCTACTGACAAGGAAAAATGATATTGATTGCTTCAGTTTGCTGTTTAAATTGTAAATGAATTAATAAGCTACTTTCTCTAAATTGAGAGCCGGTCTCTTGTGGTGGAATGGAGGGAAAATAATCATTAAATAACACTGCATCAGTCCTAAAAGACGCAGGTCCACTGGGCATGGTGAGCACAGCAACAGGTTGCTGAATCGCTGATGCAACAGGAAATGGGCGGGGCCTGATAGCACCAGGTGAAATTGATAGTGTGGGCACTATCAAACAAATAACAAAAAAGAAAAGTTAATATATAAAGTTCTCCTCCTTTGAAGGGGGATATTCACCAAAAATGAATATTGGACATTATTTATTTTGCACCTCCTGAGTTGCAACAACTAGCGAGCTCACACTATGCAACACTGAGTACGAAAGCGGATGTATTTTGTCTGTGAATAATAAACATCTCCGGTGAGTATCCTGTATTTTATTTGAAGTTTTTGTCATGTTGTCAGACAAATATTGATTGTGCACTGCTGCAGGCAGAGGAAAGGATTCAGAAGTGGCATGAAATCGGCAACATTTCTACTTGACAGGTATGTTTGTCACCTTTTTTTGGGATTTTTCATTGACTGTATGCTCCCCCCAAAAATATTCAGGCTGATAGCATTCAGTGCATGGTAAAACCACATTGCAAATAATTCATGCGAGTAAAAGCCATGACTAACAATGGCTTGTTTACAGTGTGCTAGCACTGCTATTTTTCCCAAAGCTGCATATGCACTGTGACAATTGACCAATGCACGCTTTAATAATGCCCATGTCCATGTTTGCCTAATGAATGTTTTAACACTGTAGTGTAAACTATTGGACAACTGATTTATTTCCTGTTCTCTGACCTCACCTTTAGTAATTTGAAACATTTAGTGCTATAATAACACAACCTTGACCAAAACGTAGTATACTTTCAGTACATAATAAAATGCAAGTTTATTTTTCGAGTGTACTTATTCTTATACTAAAAGTAAACTCAATGGGACTAAATTGGCTCATTTTGCTTCACATAAAAAATATACTTAAGTATATTATAAAGTATATTAATAAGTACAATTGGACATACTTTCAAGTATACTTTGTAATATATTTAATTAAGTACACTATTAGGTATAGCCTACTTTAAATAAACTTGAAAGTATACTTTGTGGTATCATTATGTCCACAGTTTAGTTTACAGCAGAGCAGTGATGAAATGACAGGAATTGAACCAGCAAACTCTGGTACCAAAGGTAGCCACCTTTAGGCTATCCAGCCCCAGCCATGTTGTGTTTGGAACTTTATAAATAAATTTAACCTGTAATTTTGGTCTCACAGTGCCTTTATGCAAACTTTTAGTACATATTTCTGTATACTTAGACGTTCACTTAACATTTGCTTGTTGGAGTATACTTCCAATATGTACAAGAAAAGTAAACTGGAATTATACTCTCCTATTTTTGTGTACTTGAAACATACTTAAATATACTTCTTTTTGGTAAGGGACACTAGCATTAGTGACCAGAATTGGCTTGTTTGCAGCGCTAATGTTAGCTTAGCTTTGCTAGCACTGCTATTTTCTTGAAGATGGATATGTGTTTTCTTTTATAATTCAACGCTCCACACTTTCATAATGCCCTCATGAATGTTGAGAATGACGAACTGGACTAGCAAAGTCCCAATGCTAACAGTTTAACTCATTCACTGCCAATGACAACTATAGACGTCAAAAATCCAAGCAAACAGCCAATGTTAATTTTGAAAAAAAAATATAATAATAATAAAATTAAATTAAATTACATTTTTAATTAAAAAAAAAGAAATTTCAATTTAGTTTTAGTTATAGTCTTCTGACTAAATATAATTAAAGCCTTAGTCATAACTTAGTCACCTGATTGTATTTGTGTTTTAATCCAACTTTAGTCGACAAAAATAAGGAGCAATTTTAGTCGACTAAATAGACTTCTGGAGTTCGAGACCCAGTTTGTGGTCTCAGTAAGACCAAGACCGACCACTATGCACAATGGTAGCACTGAGCAATGAAATTGTTGTCATTGTTATTATTAATAACAATGGGGATGAATAAATATGAATGAAAACAATGAATAACTAAAACTAAATACAAATTTCTTGTCAAAATTTGCACTGGCTGTTTGCTTGGATTTTTGACGTCTATAGTCGTCATTGGCAGTGAATGAGTTAAGCACGGTATATTCCTGTTCTTTGATCTTGGCCCTCATTGGTGATTTGTAACATTTAGTGTTATGGTAACACCACATTATAAGTTGCGCTAACAATTTTGCAACAGTGACTAACGTTTGCTTGTTTACAGTATTGATGCTAGGTCAGTATTGTTATCACTGCTAATTTGTTGAAATTGAAAATGTGTTTTCTGCGACATTTTATCAATGCACACTTTCATAATGCTGTTTTGAATGGCCATTTTTGACAATGGTGAAAAAAAGAGAGATACATTCAAATGTTGCTCACAGTTTTAAAACTGTAGACTCTCCATTTATTGTCCTGCTGATTTAGTTGCTGTTCTCTGACCTCGCCCCGCATTGGTGATTTGTAGCTAATGTGCATAAGAAGTTATTTGTGCGCCTGCCAGAGGCAACGCTCTCTGTCCAAACAACCCGCTGCAAGGCCAAATAAGTCAATTAACGGGACGGGAGCAACAAATGGACAAAGAGATGGATGCGCTCCTCTGTGGGACACGCACGCAGGCCTAATTTGAGGTAATAAAAGACCACGTCAAGCGTGACCCCTGCTGCGGAATGGAGGGTCGATGGATTGCCCGACTGGTCCGTGCACGACTTGACGCTTAATGTTCATCTTTCAACCTTTTTGTGCTTAGTGGAACATCTTCATTTACTCAAATATTAACTTGCAACCGCTTTTGTGCGTCTGTTGCTCCCTCTCGTCCCTGATTTGTGGAACAGGGGATTATGGGTAATGGCCGGAGCACTCCCAGCGTCGCTTGTGTGATCTGATTCGTGGCAGAGGGCAGCCAATTATAAGCATCACGTCACTTTGTTCAAGACTGCGGCTGCCTGCAGGAGGGAAAGGATGAGGAGGAAACTTAAATCCATTCAAGGCCATCCACGGCAATACGAGTCACTCTCAGCTACTTTGATGCCAGGACAATAGCGTCCCTGTCGTTGCCATGGCGACCCAGCATCACCTACACTTGAGATCTAGCAAATCTTATTTGAGAAATGATGATGTAAACTTTGAGGAGGAAGACAAATAATGTTGACGCCGCTCTTTGACCGCTCTGCCATAAATCTGTGCCCATTTTCTCATTTCCTGCGACAAAGCTAATTTCCTCTGCATGCTTCCTTCATTAGCGCCCATAAGCTCCGGCGAATAAGATAATTGAGGGCTTCTTAAGATTTTCTAGGTGACATTGAGAGGGAGATTGGCTTCACTGTGTGGGTATAAGCTTTGCATAATATTTAATGACCACTCATGCTCCACGCTCAACACACACACACAGCACTGGCTGTGGTGTCAGTATTAATTAATTCCCACTTTGGAGGAGCCGCATATGCACTTGTGTGTCTGAGTGGAGGTTTAACTTGACTGTAAGGATCAGGGGGTGTCTTGTCTGCTACGTTCCGGCCATGCGTGCGAGCCGTGTGCACGCAGGCATCTCCGAGTCGCGACCGGACAGATTGATTAGCCGGCCGTCCTGACGGAGCTGTCCTTGAATAACCTTTTGGTGCACCTTCGTATTCTCTTGTTTGCATCAGTGCGGATGGTGGACATTACAGGGTGTCTTGTTGAAAAATTCTCATTCTCAAGCATATTTTTTTTTTAAGCAAATCCTCATGTCTGTAGAGTGATGGATCATCTGCTATATTAACTCATTCACTCCCAACCGTTTTCACTTCAGTGTTTTCCTGGATTTTGATTGATTTTGCAAGGCCCGCAAAATATTATGTTCTATTGCTAAAGATATGGAACCTACCAAAAGAGAGATTAGAGTCTCTTCTTTTATCAGGAAAAAAAGTATATTCCTATCTGTTTCTGCTTTGCAGCAATTAACAATAGAACATAGCTAAGTTTCATCATTATTCACAAATCTGCTTAGAACTGTGGGGGAAATCAGCTTGTTTTAACATGGCCTGGTTGATCTCTTATACTCTGCTGCCACTTTTCTGCAGTAGAGGGACTGCATCAAAGACTTCTCTATGCTCTGGCATAAAAAAAAACAAAAACAAAAAAACGTATAAATACGTCTTTGGGACACGTAAAACATTTAAAATATGACGTATTTATACGTTTTTGGGAGCTAATGAGTTAAAAACTACTGCTACTACTGACAGCTGCTTGCTATTCCACATGTCATCTTTTCCAGTCGCTCCCGATTAGCACCTGAACATATCTTCTGGCTAGAAAATTAAGTATTGATCTATTTTCCTCTCTTGGTTCCAACCTGCCATCCTGTCCTAACAGTTTCTGGTTTTTGATGCCACAAGCTGATGGAATTTCAAATAGGAGTTAGAGAGAAGTTAACCGTGAGGAGAAAATGTATAACAATGACAGCCTTTAATGCATCGGCCCCAAGGTGTCATCTGACATCTGACACAAACGGTGTCAGAGAAGTTCCAGGACTGGTGTCACAAAAGATATACAGTGGTGTCTTGCATAAAGCTTGCTAGCATGTAATGGAAAAAAAAGGCATTGGTATGCTAACATTAGCTAACAATATTTGAGATTGTAGAAGAACGAGTATTTGAACACAAATGATGGAGTAACACATGTAGACAGAAAATACCACAATACACAAGTGAGTTTATTCTTTATTATCTTAAAAGAAAAAGACCGATGTCATTTGTGGATATTGTTTGTGTCAGCATGACTGTATTATACTGTGTCAGGGTTACCTGTTTGACATCTATTAAACGCGACACAAAAAGGAGAGAAGACACTCAGTTCAGGGCTCGCGAGGAGAGAGGAGAGGAACTGACTGATACAATTCACTCCTGCACTTTCTGAAGATTCCTCTCCTCACCCTCTCTATTTATTTGGTTTTCCACACCCTTTCCACACTAGTTACATGGGTGTTCCAACCCTAAAAATGCAAATGTAAGGCATAGTTGGAAGTTGAACACAGTGTACTTGTTTGTCTATGTGTTGTGCATGTGAGTGGAAGATTGCTGAGTACGTGTGGTCAAGTTTGCAATCATTTCTTAACAGAAAACAGGCGACCTCAGCAGACTGGCTCGAACCATTCTGCTCCGTTAGATGTTGTGGTTCTTCAGCTTTTTGAGTCATCTTCAAATAGCCAGGCTATGTGAATGTGAGTGGGAACAGAGCAAAGGCATTCTTCATTGCAAGCAGAAGCAGTTCTTCATTGCAGCAAATGTATGATAACTTATTAAAAATTATTCCTACATTCTGCCTCCCAGTGGCCAAAGTGGGCATTTTTTTTATTATTTTATTTTATATTTTTAAACAGTGAGCTCCTGCTGTATTTAAATATTGTGTAGGTACAGTACGGTATGCATTTCTTCATACATGCACGACCCTTTTAAAAAAAATAAACAAATACAACTCATTTACATTTGAATCACATCTGCCCCCCTCCTCCTCCACTCCGGTTTCTTTTTGGCGAGAACCTACTTTGGGTTGCGACGGCCTCAGCGCAGAGTGTTTGTGACGGGCCACGATGGCGTCGGCTCGCTGCTGTCACGGAGAATTACTCGACATTGTGGCGAATGAAAGGGCTGCCTGCTTCCTGCCTTGCGTGAGTAAGGCCGTTGTGAACCTCCCACAAGAAGTAAACGACACCCTGATGATGGTGATTTTTCTAAGAAATGTGATTGATTGTTATTCAAATGTTTGAGGGCCCAAAACAGATTCTAATCGGACATTTTCTGTTCTCTGCTCACCGGCGTAACTGTTGAGTAGACCAGGTTGATGCGCAATGCCATCAATCCTTTTTTTTTGCGAGAGCAGTAGCAGCTAAATAAGTGTTGCACTGCACCAGGCGGCTATCATGACTTATCGTGCCTGACAAGATAAAGCAACAATTTGACCTTTGTTTTTATCCATCATTCTCACTAGGAAAAAAAAACGGAGCCTTTTGTTTCAGCTACTACCTTTTGTCCATAAAATCCATCTGAACTTTCACACACCATAAACGGCCACAATGGGGACAGTGCCATTTTGTAAGCTTGAAGAAAAGACGCACATTAAAAGACGGCGGCAGAACAGATGGGATGTTGTGCTCTGTTGACAAAGCCCGGACTGGGTCCATTTATGCAGTCCGGCAAGGATCCTGTAGGAGGGAGAACAAGCGAATGGCGACTGGATGAGATGCTACCATCCAATTATTCAGTGTCAGGAAAAGCCTCTCCTCCACCAAGGCTGACTCTATTTGAAGAATTTCAACAGAGTAACCAGCAAATGTGCTTTCATTTGCAGTGGCAGCAAGGAGCCATGATTGAATGCCATTTTAATGAGCTTTCCCAATGAGGTGCCACCTGTTTTATCCAGATAATTGGATGATTGGCCACCCTTAAACGACCCAAGCTTGGCGACGGACTCCTTTCCTTCCCTTCTTCCAGTCACATTACAATCTATGTATACTGAAAATGGCTCTGCCACTGTAAATTATTCTGCTATCCACAAACATCCACTCAGGTGAGGCTCGTGGTTGCCATGGTTGCAGTGCACACGCGCTCGGCTGCTAACTCCACTTCATTTTGCCATAATAGGTCTCAATCAGAGCAAATTAAGAAAGTCATCACTTGCTGATGATACTTTCCCACCGTTATAATGTGCCAGAGATCACACTGACAGTGAACTCCCGACTGCACCAATTTATATGATTGCGTTCATTTCACTGTCCCGCGAGTGGGTGTAGAATAGGACGACTTGGAAGGAAAATATAGCATTGTAGAATTAATATTGACAAACAGGAGGGACTCAAAACTATAAAATTCCACACCAAAATCAGGACAGGTTACAGTAGAGAAGTGGATCACTCTCCAAAAACTTCACACAAATAATTTAAATAAAATAGTTTCCGCTCCTGACTATCATCTTTGAACCTGAACAGTGTGGTTATAGATTAATGGAATAAATGAGCTCTTAATCCCATCAAAGACACCTCCGGAAGACCCCCCCCCCCCCCCCCCCCCCCATCCCCCTTAATCTGTCTATAATTACACACACCCAACACACAAAAAGCGCAAAGTTGACCTCATGCAAATCAAACGCATCCGCTGCCTTCTTGAGCCTTGATGCAGTTCATCTTGAGGTGAATAATCTATTCCATCATCTAAGATGCAGTATTATTGTATCCTATATATATATATATATATATATATATATATATATATATATATATATTTAACACATTTACTGCCATTGACGGAGGAAGACGTCAAATGATGCTTTTTTTTTTTTTTTTTTGCTGGGCTGGCAGTGGATGTGTTAAAAGGCATCAAAGTGTACCAAATTGAGTGGAAAATTTATATTTGGGGACACAATGGAATGATCAGTATCAGTAGAAAGCCAAGCATTCAATGCACTTTTATGACTGGTGTGATGTATTGTAGCACTCACACATGTTTGATCGACCTCATAAATGTCTCTAACAGGATGGCTGTTGAACATAAATCCTAAACGGCACAGGTAAGCTGAGGAGAAGGAGAAGGAGGTGGAGGAGGTGTTTTGTCCTGCTAAAGGGGCAAACACCATGGCTAGTAAATAATATAGTAAATACTGACGCTTTTATTCCCCAACACTCCCATCTGTCTGGCCTAGGGAGGAGAAATAAATACTGTTGGAGTGGAGGAGCGAGGGATGGAGGGAGGCAGGGAGGTGGCGATGGATCATCCGGCGGGGCCTACAGCAGATGAAAAATGCAGATTTGAGACAAGAGGAACATCAGTTTGAATTGCGAGGCCTCCTGGGAGCGTCTGGCATTAGCAAAACAACCTCTCTGTATGCAACAAACCCCTCTCGCTGCTACGGGCGGATGTTTGCGATGGGCGCGCCACTCCAAGTGGTGTAAAAATAAAATAAGTAAATTCATATTTCTTTTAGTTCCTCAAAGCAGCACGGACACATCCATCCATGTTAGTTTCCTCAGTTGCTGTCCATTAATAGTATGGTAGCATACGTCCACTTGACGAGCGGGCGATTAGCCTTGGCGGAAGTTTCTGCGTTCTCCACGCTGCCTTTTTTTTGACTTGTTAAGTCTGCGCTTGATCTGGAGTGCGCCACCGTTCGTAATGAAGCGAGGCAACGGGCGATCTGCTTAGAGGCATGTGGAAGGAAATTTCGCAGCCTATTCCCCCTTTGAATTGGAAATGCTTTGAATATAACTCAGTGCGGCTGAATGTATTAGTCCAGGCTGAAAACCTACCGTGCTGATATTTTTTTTCTGACCTGCACTCTGTGAGGCTAAAAACGCGCGTTGTGATGATAAAGTCCAAAGAGTGGAATTGCATACGATTGGATACAAACTTGGAAACAACAGGAGTCCATAGAACAGGGATGTCCAAACTTTTTCATTTGAGGGCCACATACAGAAAATCAGGAGGATGCAAGGGCCACATAATGTTATGAAGAGAAATTGTGTTTCGTCCTAAAAATTGTACAAATAATTTATTTGTGCTTTTGCATATTTAGAACACTGCTACAGTATATAAACCAATTTATTTGTAAAATGGCAGTAGGGTTATTATAGTTTTGGAATTTTTCATTTTAGTTAGTTTTTATTAGTTTACTTCTATAAAATAAAATGCTTAGTTTTAGTTCAGTTTGTTAGTTTCAGTATTAGTATTAGTTTTGTTTTTTCTTGTAATTGGCTATTGGCTGCTGCTTGTGTGTGTCATACTTTCAAATGTCATTATTCCGGTTTATAGCAAAAATAAATTAGACAAAACGATTACATTTTTTAATCAGATTAATCACATCTTAGAATTTTGATTAATCATGATTAATTACTGACTTAAAAAGGATTTTTTCCCCAACATACTTTGCCCGCTAAATTTGAAGCGCACCTGTTATGTTTTAATTTTTTCGACGTTTAATGTTATGAGGACATCTTCAAAAATTTATATCCACTGCACACGCTCATCCTGCTTTTTCTAATCAATTAATTATTTGCACAATTTAAAATTGTAACCATTTATTAAATGCTTTACTTTAATGCATGTAGTTGTGTTTATTGCTCAAAATCGAATGGCTTTAACGTAACCATCCGCTGTCGGCTAAAAAGGATCATCTGCGGTCAAAATTAATAGTGTGATTAATCAGTGGTAATACAATGATTAATTCGATAAATTTTTGTGATTAATTAATTAGTTAACGCTTTAACTTTGACAGCACTAAAATAAATCTACTAAAAATCAAATCATATTTCAAATCATCCCCAAAGGCTCTCATGCCTTAAATTAATTACCAAAGACTAAAACGAAGGACATATTTGCTATAATTATAGTTAGTTTTAGTTAGTTTTGTAAACATAAAATGTAGTTTCAGTTAGGTTTCGTTTTTTTAAAAAGCATTTTTGGTTTTATTTTATTTCGGTAACAATATTGTTTTTTGAATTTTAGTTTGAGTTTTTTCATTAGTTTTAGTTAACTAAAATAACCTTTAATGGCAGCTGTTTTTCGATATCTTCTCTTCTTACTTTGACCATCTCCAAACATTTTTGTTTTATTTTATTTGAACTGAGACAAATGCCATTTTTAGCATATGTCTGAAAAATGGACGGTGGGCCACAAATGGCCCCTGGGCTGTAGTTTTGACACCACTTCCATACAAGGAAGGAGAAGCCCACAGTGGCAACTTAAATAATTTATGTCCATTGTGGGACATGGAGAATCATTGCTTTTGTTTTGGGGCTGCTTTGCTACATCTCGCGCGGGATACTAAAATGAAGATCCGCCGATTTCATTTGGTTTCTTTGTCCACTACAAAGCTCTCCATTTGATACTCAACAATGTGTTCTTAAAGGTTAAGAAAAGGTAGAACTCTTGCTATTGTGCTGTGACTTTTCATCAAAACTTTGCTCCCTGGCAACCTTGTCGCCAGGCAACGCGTGTAAGTTTCACCAAGGGGAGAGTGCTTGTTCTCAAAAGTCTCCTGTTACCATCCACTTTGTTAAATCCATTGCAAGCCTAAATGCAGCAAAAGCGAGCGATAGTTTGCGTTCGATCGGGCTACATGACGAGAGGTCACGCCACCAGAACGTCTCGTTCGTTTCATATAGGTTAGTTAGAGGACTTGAAGTGTCTTGGTTTTAGAGCTCCGACAATGCAGAGCTGCAATTACGCATTGATACCTGCTTACTGCCGGGCAATCAACACTCCATTAGCCTGATGTGCATATGACATACACACACACAGACAAGGATAAGCACAAGCTCCCCTCCCTTCTCTCCCGGCAAGCACAATTCTGGAGGGAACACAAATCACGACTGACTGCTGCAGCAGCTTCTTCTTCTTTTTTTTGGTTTTTTTTTTGTATCCTCCTCCTTTTCTCTATCTCTTCAGAGTCCTTAAATTCATACCACATCTTAACTTCCCGAAGGGTAATTTTACCATATTTTTTTTTATTATCGTATTCCAGCACAGGAAAATGATCATGTAATACTCCGCCTGAGGTTGCGAGTGAATATGTTATTCGTGGCCAAAGGCGTTTTCTATCATGTTAAGTGGAAAATCTGCCACAGATAGGTGGCTGTCAGAAATGAGCACACGCCTGAAACATGCTAATGAGCAAACAGTCACAAACATGACGATGAATGAGCAAGTTCTGCTTTAAAAAGCAACATTGAGCATTCCAGCTTGCAGCTTTACATATTGTGACATCTCCTTTCAGTTTGCAGGCATTTCCACTTGCTTTCTAGGAAAATGCGGACCCTCGTCTCCAAGTGGGCCGTGATTCATGCTGATGAGTAACAAAAGACTCAAACTGAATGTGTATAACCTTTACGTTGCCCCTCTTCTATTCAACCACAAAAAGTAGTTTCAATTTTGGAAAGAATCTGCTGCACAAATTCCTGACTGGATTTTTTTTTTGGTCAGTGTTTTACAGAATAAGCTAACATGGAGGGTCTGCCAAGGTTATTTATTTTGCTACTTTTCTGGAGTTGTATCCAAGGCAGGGGTTCAATCGGACCCGGGGGTTCGGTGACTCCGTCTTAGGGGTTTGGCCGAGGTCAAGACACTCACCTGACTCAAATGATTCCTGATGACACGCCCCGCTTGACCATAATTGGCTACAGATATGCATACTACATATTGCCTAGTACCTGACGATTCGATCCGTATCACGATTCATAGGTCACGATTCGATTCAATACCGATTAATCCCGATATGAATTTACAAGTGCGATTTTTTTTTATTTATTTTTTTTATTTTTTATTTTTTTTTATTTTTTTTTTTTTACTCAAATTTCGAAAATACCATTCAGTAAACTTATCCATGTACACTGTAAGATTTGTATGAAAATGCATTATTTATTGATCTGAAACTTCAGTTTTATAACTGTGAGCCACTGTATTAATGTAAGATTTTTCATGTTAGAACAGCATTGAAATAAAATATTAAGGCTTAATGTTCCATTAATATAACATTCTTCCATACTTAAGGTGTGAAAGTTAGACGTTTTGTTGAATATTTTTCCATCAAAAATGGATGTTAAAAAATCGATTCGGCTGCCTATTGAATCGATTCGAGAATTGTGTGCTGTAGTATCGCGATATATTGCCGAATCGATTTTTTTTTAACACCCCTACATACTACATTGTTTGACATATCATTGACTGCAGGGAATTTGGTGCGCTCAGTCCTCGTTTTGTAACTGTTGTGATGGTTCGTCGTGTGATTTCGATTTGCGATGCTAAGTTTAGCAATTTAAGTGTGGCATAACTAGCTAGCTAGCAAAACTAAAGGAACGCTTCCATAAGCGCCAGTGATGGTATTAAAAAGACAGAGCTGGAAACTCCACGGCTCTCTCACCGATTGGTTGAGAGGAGCAAACGTCCCGGTCAAAACCAAAAACAAAGAAACGGTTGACTCCAACATGCCGCTGTGGGAGCTGCCACTCCAATTACGTTGACGGTTTGACCCACTGACACACAACGGCGACACACTTCCCAACAATCTCCACGACAAGGACCGCGCGCGCACGCGTGCATAAGATCCACTTGCTGAGACTTCCACAGCCAACATGTGCAGCGGCAGGGGGTGTGAATTGCTTCCCGGCTCATCAAGACTCGCAAGATTCCACATCGCCACATGCGGCGCGACACTTCAAAGTGGCTGATGCGACTGGCACCCCGCGAGCCCCAAAAGCTGCCAAATATCCAAATGCCACAACAAACTCTTTGCAAATGCATCCTAACCCTTCCTGTCTATTCCTGGAACACAATTCCTTTGTTACATCTTTGGTTTGTTTTTTTTCCCCTCAAGACCACCGAACATTTATGTCCACAGCAGTAAATACAGCTTAGTCTCAGAACATGAAAACTTTTTTTTTTTTTCCACAAAAAAATAGAAACTTATCAGATTCCTGATTTGAAATCTACACATCTTTTGAGTGGAATATTAAGACGAGGCGGTAGATTTTTATCTTGTCACATCAATTATGAGGGAGAGAAATACTCCATGGTGGGCATTCCGTCAATCATGACAGACGTCCATTTTGTTAACTACTGATGGAAAACTTAAAAATTGACAGACTAATTATTGATGGAAATGGGTGTTTGTCCATCAATGTTATCTTCAAAAACCGGGTACTGACAGACCGACTCCCGTTTCATATTTATTGGTGCAACCGCACGACTGCGGCATTTTCCCCGTAAAGACAGAAATCGTGAGTGGCAATGTAAGATGGCCGCCGGTGGCTTCACTTCACAATATGGCAGGACAGTCCAGGTTATTACATCCGTCAACGGTCCATCTGGAAAAACAACAGTGTTTTGTAATTCATGTAATGTTTTCATATAAATGTACAGTATGTAAACTATTCACCCCAAACTGTTCTTGTCAATAGTTTATTGGAAAACATAAAACAGAAGAACTCTTGCACAACAGCGAAATGTAAGCAAATCTCATTTTTACTTTCAATCTGGTGAGTCAGTATATTTGTTTATTTTATTAGCACACCAGTCCCCATATGTAAATGCACTTTAAAAACAAATATATCTAATTATATAATTGCAAATGATTCTGCACATGCTTCATGGACCCTGGTTTCAGAACCAGTCTCCTAGTGCATGTAGTGTGTCTAAGAGCTGACAAGAAACAATGGTGCGATGTTTTTAAATGATCCCAAATTCAGCACTTGTGTTGTCATCGCACAAAAAGCTCCTGTCACAGAAACAACAATTCACGAGTCCACTTGGCTTTGCCAGCGCGGCTTTCTTTTGACATTTAAAGACGCCATCGTGTGCTTTAACGGGCTGCAAATCTCCCCACCAGAGCGCCACCGTTCGCACGCTTAATGTGACGTATGATAATGACTTTTTTGTGCACTCTTCCCTCACTTGACATATGTCTCTGTCACGCGGCGATAAATACAGAAGCTCTCTCGGACAGATTGATTTGTTTTATTCAGTGATTTCTCGGTTGAGGAGAACAGCTAAAAAGTATCTGGGGGGCTTCAAGTGTGTTTTTCTTTTGTTTAACAACAAGAACAAGCAGTTAATTTTCAACAATGTTGCCATTAATGATTGTCTTTGATTTGAACCACAATTTTATTTTTAGGGACTTTTAAATTTGGATATAGAATCAAGGAAGGCCGTATTGCGAATATGTTTGAACATATTTGTAATTGCCTACTTTTGAATGTAATCGTAAAGTTTACCATGTGGCATTACGGGAAAATTTGCTTTGTAGCATTTAGCCTACAACAGTGCTTCTCAATTATTTTCTGTCACCGAGCGAATGCTCCCTGCCATAATGGGAGCGCCACTGCCCCCTAATGTAGTGGAGGTGCAATTGCACTTTAGTCTTGGACAATAAAAAAAATCAAAACAAAAAAAATAAAAAAGTATGTTCCCCGAGGTCAAACGCGCCCCCCTTGATGGAGCATCCCCATTTATTTTTTAGCAACATATCACAATATGTGACTGAAAAAGCTATTAAAAAGGAAAATGTCTAAATATGCATTTATTTAATGCCAAAACTTTGTACAATGTACAAGTGCCTCACTGCCTCTGAGCCTTTTAACTGTAAACATTGTAAAGTGAGACAAATTAAAGTGCATAAACATAACACTGCACAACTGGACACATTATATCGATATCTACCATCAGTGTATTGATAATTTATTGCAACAGAGAGCGCAACAATATATTGCAATATTGATTTTTTTTCTCCCACCCCTAGTTGGAACATACTTGCAAATTTTTACCACATGGCATTATGGGAAAATTTGCTATTGTAGCATTTAGCCTACAAGAATGTTCAAACTTACTCGCCAGTATGTTCAAATGTATTTGCGAGTACGTTTGGACGTATTTAAAAGTATGTTCGAACGTAATTAAATATGTTTGAAAGTACTATCAAATTTTACCCTGTGGTATTAATGGAAAATATGCTATGTTTGTAGCATTTAGTCTCCAAGACCGTTAAAACGTATACTATATGTTGTAACAATCTGTAGTGTGGCTCCGCACCACATGATGGCACCTCATCGTATTTATTGTGCCTATGCAGCACTTTTTCGTTTGGGCCATCAATGTATTTGATGCCGTGGATGTCTACGCTTACCGTGATGTGTGGTAGCGCCGAGAAGCCCACTGTTTTTGTTTCCTTTTAATAAAGTAAGCCTGTGGACTTCCAGTTCCTTAGTTGCGCTTCAGTTTTTGCAATCGAGCTGCATCGTCCATAGCTGATCAGCCGCTGTGCGTTACAATGTGTTCAATCAGGCTGGGTATTGCCGCCAACCTCGCGATACGATACGTATCACGCTACAGGGGTCACGATACGATACGTATCACGATATAGGGGTCACGATACGATGCGTATCGCGATACATGGGTCACGATACGATGCGTATCGCGATACATGGGTCACGATACGATGCGTATCGCGATACAGGGGTCACGATACGATGCGTATCGCGATACAGGGGTCACGATACGATGCGTATCGCGATACAGGGGTCACGATACGATGCGTATCGCGATACAGGGGTCACGATACGATGCGTATCGCGATACAGGGGTCACGATACGATGCGTATCGCGATACAAAGGTCTCGATACGATACGTATCGCGATACAAAGGTCTCGATACGATACGTATCGTGATACAGGGGTCACGATACGATACGTATCACGATACAGGGGTCACGATACGATACGTATCACGATACAGGGGTCTCGATGCGATACATATCACGATACAGGGGTCACGATACGATACGTATCGCAATAAATATGTAGCCCAATACATGATCTTCAAGGCGATACGTCTCCCGATATTTTCCATTAATTTACTTGCATTTTATAATAACAGTCATATGTATACCTAAAGGATATGTTTATTATGCTGGATGACAAAAATGTCTTTGTTAGTAGCTCTTCTGGTTTACCACCAAGCGGCATGCCTGGTCTAAATGTGTACGCACTGCAGAAAGGAGCAGCTTTCACAGACTTATTAATAGGCATGAGCCGATATGAGCAAAAATATCAAAGTATTAAAATGACAGCTCTAAAATGTGCTTATTTGAAATATTTGGGGAAATAACAGCATTTTTTCATGTAAAACATTTCATTTTTTTAAATAAAATATAGGAAAATTGGTACATTGAGACATGTGCCACGTTAAGTTTATAAGTAAATAAATGTTGATATTCTTCCTCTGCTTTAATTTTTCTTAGCAAGACACAGTGTCCAATCACTGGTGAGCTATTTTTGCATTAATTGAAGGCAATTAACTTCAAAGACGCTGCTAGTTTTTATTTTTTAGGTACAAACTGCCCATTTAAAGTTAACGAGCAATATCGATTCTGACGCCTGCGTATCGATACGTGTATTGTAATGAGGCCCGCAATGATATATTGCCGTATCGATTTTTTTAACACACCCTTAAACGTATTTCCGAGTGTTGAACAAATTTGCGAGTATTTTTGAACATATTTGCGAGTAAATTTGAACATACTCGCCAGTCAAAAATGTTTACTCCACATTCACGCGTCCATATTAGCACTACTACTCTTGCTCTTTAACAAATTGATGTAATGTCTTGTAATTATAACTTCTAACCAGATAGAATGAGACACCTTACCACAGGGCTCCCTTATTCTCTTTTTCTTGCTAAATACTGCGCCAAACAGGCCATCCTGGCTCTTTACTCATCACGCTCCCACGCAGAATTTGTCAAAAATGAGCGCTAATTGTGCTTGTTGTAACGTGCCCCAAATGACGGATGAGATAAAACCCCAGCGCTCGTCATTTATACACCGAGCAGAGATACGGGAGCTGTGTTTGATGCCTGCGCTGCCTTTCATTTTCCCCTCCTTTTTTTTTTTTTTCCTGGAGGGGGGCTTTCATGTGCAAACAGTCGCTGGTGCGTCTGAGTGCCAAGCTGGCAAAGTAAAGTCAGTTTAGATACGTGAGCGTGGCAGCGAACATCAGAAACAGACGCTTGGAGTGCTTTTGGTGTCTCCTTAAGTGGTTTGTTTTCAACACAAAAAAGTGTTGTAATGATGACGCCGGGCCCAGTGTGGCCTCCCTGCATTGCACCATTTCCCCACATTCTTTCTTTTTTGCCTTATTTTCCAGCAACAAAATAGGACAAACCCTGTGTTTGTGTTTTTTCAGCAAGACGTGTATTTATCACATGAGAGTCATAAACACACAAGGCTTCTAGTTGTCCCTTTAACATGCACATGTGCGCGCACACAGAGGGCAGCGTGTAAATAAATGGTCAAATAAAGCAAAGGACGGACTGATGGACTGTCTTCATTATGTTCCAGTCAGTCTGGAGACCACTGGGAGGCAACATGGTGGTTTTAAATAAGTGTCATCCATTCTCAGTGCAGCTGCAAAGTCCTTTCACTTCCATTTTTTTATTGTATTTCTCTCTTTGTGGAGACTGCTTGTAGAGCGCTATAGTAAATGTCTCTATTTAAGTCCATATAGTATGCGTGCGCATTCAACTGCTATGCATTATTCCGGAGTAGCGGTAAAAGGAATCCTGTGCAGGTGCACCACTTTGACGAGATTACCTCCGCACGCAATTGACTTAGTGGCAGACTCGAGTCAGCGCTCAACCTTTCGGGAGCGGCGTAATCGCCGCAGATGGCTTCGCTGCCGGGATGTGCACGGAAGCCTGCGCGGGGAAATGAAAAGTCAACTATTTCTTCCATGCATACAGTAAAAAAAAATGAAATCCAGGATAGTTTAGCATTACAACTGAAGGGCTAGCGATATAAGGCGTGCTATGATGCGCCTTGTAAAATGGATTCAAAAAGAGAACCTGCACTTTGTAAGAGGAGTGAGGCAGCAGTTTTCCAAATGTGTGATCAAAGCAACTCTACCTCACCGTGCACGGATCATAGAACTATTTAGTCCCTCCGAAGATGTCCTTGGGCCCTCTGCTCCTTTCGCCGCATTTAAATTCTGTCACATAACTGATTTGCCTCCCTTGAGTCGCCCTCAACTTACTCCCAAATGTGCCCGCTTGACTGCATCCTCATAAGTTGGAGACACTGATGTATTTGTCTGCAGTTGATAGCCGCTTGACGGCTGATTATCAATACCGTTGACAGTTTACAACTTCATATTGTAATTAAGCATGCCATTAAGTTGAAACTTCTCAGAGAGTGTCAATCAGAACTTTTTAAAGGCAGACTAGAAGAATTCAAAACATTTTTTTTTTCCACATTAAGAAGCAAATTGGCACATAGTTAACACAACTTAAAAAAACAAGATTCAAGATGTGGATTGCCACTCCACTGTCAGCTGAAACATAAAACAAAAAGAATGAACTCTTGTGTACTTAAAACTAGGGATGTTCGATACCACTTTTTTCAGACCGATACCGATACGCAGACCCTCAGTACTCACCGATACCGATACCAACTGCCGATACCAGTCGTACATTTTGACAAATAAAAAAAATCACTAAAAATATTTTTAAACAAATATATTTCCTTTGATTTTGACACAAAAAAAACCCAGCACAGTCACTCTTCAATAGTCTTAACGCTCAAAATAAAACACAAAAATGCTCTTTTAGTTTAAGATTCACAATTTTGGAGTATTTCCAAACCGGTGAAATTTTGGTGAAATACTGCTGCAAGCTCGCGCCAGTTACAGGCAAGGAGGACTCACTTAACGTCTACCCCCTCTGCCATCGGTCGCTTGTACTCGTCTGCGTCACGAGTACTCGAGTACTTGAAAAAAGGCTGGTATCGGCCCGATACCGATACCTGGTATCGGTACTCGCCCATCCCTACTTAAAACATCCACATAACGTAGCCTTCAGTCCCCTAGCCAAATGCTAATGCTAAATAGAATCTATGGTGCAACATCCAACGTCATATTCTTGATCCTCTACGAAGAATGACTAATGCTGTACTGATGAGCAGTATATCCATCAACTCAATTCTTGCCTAAATTCTGCAGGACGGCTTTTACATTTGCAATCGCCAATTGTTGCATTTGGGCCTTTTTCCATCCTTTAAGTGGCGGTAGTATATTTTCAGGCCGGCATCCTCAGTTTCTCCACCGGGCATTGTGGACATAGAGAGAAGTGCGGGGAGGAAATCGATGCCACTGCCGCGTCCTTCGTCCAAGGGTCGGCCATCGAATGGCAGAGGGCACTGAGGCAATTCACAACATCCCTTTCGGGCGGTGCTTTAATCAGCTTGTTCCTCATTAAGCCCTTCCCTGAGGAAGGCTGTGTCCGCACTCAGGCGGTTTGTTGAGTGAAGGATTTGTGTTAAGAAAATAAGAAAACAGAAAATATTTCAATGCTGGCCTTTTTATTGGCTAAATATTCAACGTGTTAAACCAGAAGTAAACATATCCTGAATTGTAACGCATACTTTCAAAAATGAATTTCATTTTCTGTGGATGTGCCCTACGGGTGCATTGGAAGGAACTGCACACTCCTATGCGACACATGCACTTGCCAGATATGAAATATGATTTCAATTGAAAGTGCCTCAGGTCTTAATACTGGGTATGATGGGGTTTGGAGAGCATGAAAGGTTCATCAACAGTGCAGCAGGTTCAGCCTTGGGTGAAGCCAACACTATGTAGAACAGGCAGTCACTTGCTGCTCTTTCCTTAATCATCGTGTCTTGCGCGGCTTTAATAATCCATTTGGAAATGTGAGGAAACCGCAGGTGTCTCTGCCTAGGAGTAAAACACCACTTAGGGTGCATTTGCAGCCTCGGCTGGGGCCAGTTGAAATTGTGTAACGGGGGGAAATTGCCGCGCACTTTGTGGCATCAGCAATTCAATGAGATCAAATGACGGGAACAGAACGCCATTTAAAACCTTCCAAATTCAAAAGTAAAACCTATCATCTAGTTTCACTTATTAACAAGTAGTACATCTTGCCACATGCTATTGAGAGAGTTTTACAGAACCTTGCTCAGTACAATATAATAATAAGTAATTGCGAGCACATGCTTTTAAATTTTTGGGGCTAACACATCGATGCAGTGATTTTAATGTGAAGCCAGAGGTGCTTGAGCCATATAACCAATGAGCATTACAACCTCCAAGGACCTTCTGACTGTGTGGATGAATTTTCATCATTCACTTCAGCCTGAATGAATGTCTTTGTAGACGCACACTTATCCAGGTCATGCTAATCCACAAAGGTTGAATAAAGGCAAATTCTTGTTCCTTGAAGAAGTTTCATTTTTAATCCGAAAGGTTTCTTCAGCTCTGTATTAGAAGTTTGGTGTTCGTCTATTTATGCATTATTGCTTGTTTTCTCTGGGGGCGGTCAACAATAGTTGTTGTTGTTGTTGTTGGCTAATAAAGCGACCGTTCTGCACATCAATCAGTCATCTGACAAAACAAGGAGTGTAAAGACCTCTACATTGGGAAAAAGCAACTCCTGCACAGCACTGGCGGTTTGCATCCTCCAGTAGAGGACAGGGTTTCCGCAGGTTATCACGAAACATTAAAAGTCATGCAATGGATTTTTTCAAAAATTACGGCCTAAAAGTGGCATTAAAGAGTATTAAAACTGATTCCACAAGCATTCATTTTATCTAAATTAGAGGAGACCACTGACTAGATTTGGAAAGAACAATGCACTGTTCGTATCACCAACATCCAACATGGAACACTAATGCCACCTAGAGGCAGAAAAAAATACTGCAACACCAAAACGACTGTTTTACACACCTTTTAACGTTATAGTACAGTACACCTTTTTTAATTTATTTATTTATTTTATTTTATTTTTTATTTTTTATTTTTATTTTTTAAGAGAGAGCTCAGAATTGTTCTTTCGGTAGTCTTACCGATTGAACATCTTATCATCATTGCTCTCACTTTTTTTTTTTTTTTTTTTTTTTTTTTTTTTTAACGTGTGTGCAAATACGTGTAAATTTATACTCCATTAATTCACCTAAAACCTAATAAAAATCCCATTAC
This sequence comes from Festucalex cinctus, assembly GCF_051991245.1. Classification (NCBI taxonomy): domain Eukaryota; kingdom Metazoa; phylum Chordata; class Actinopteri; order Syngnathiformes; family Syngnathidae; genus Festucalex; species Festucalex cinctus. The sequence goes on from NC_135426.1 coordinate 13,777,997, forward strand.
CCTTCACCTTAACCAGATACTTCAGAGTCTCGCCAGAGTCGTGAGGTTCAAATGGTCAGGAGACCAGAGAAAAGGTCAGAAAAGATAAAAAGAAAAGAAAGATAAATCAAAGTAAAATCCAGCACCAACCAAACACTTCCTGCCTTCCCCATGGTTACAAAATCAAAGTCTTACCCCATTAGCCTCTAAATTCCAACAAATTAAAGAGATCTCAAGAGACCAGAGGAAAAACTAAAGAGAGGAAAGAGGGAAGGATAGATGAGGCAGAGTGAGATCCACAGAAACCAGTCCATCCAGTCCATCCAAGTGAAATTCAGCACCAACCAAACACCTCTTTACAGTATACTTTTTTAACTTCCAATTATTTTATAAATTACTATAAATTACTGTATCAATTGAGTTACACTTGTAAACTTATTTGTCAGAATTTCTTAATTAACAGAAAAAATATTGTATTGTACATAGAACAGATATAGAACAAGCAATTAATTTGTGACTAATCACCAGTTAACTGTGGAAATCACGATTAATTCTGATTTTAAAAAAATGTAAGAGACTGACAGCCATACACAATATATTTATGTATATCATATTATATATTTAGTCAAACTGAAAAAAAAAAATGTTTGAGACATCACACATCGTCTGCCAAAATTGTCCTGACATCTCTCCCCACAAGAGTCACCTTTAACAGGAAGAGTGATCCTAACGAGACGGATAAATGACCGATTGGTCGTTTCACTCACCACGATAGACAACAACGACACCCTATTTTTTACCACCCCCACCCATGAGGCATAAATGGAGGAACTCCACAACAGAGGATGAATTGTTGCATCATTAACACATTCACTGCCATAGACGGCTTTAGACGTCAAAGATTCTTTTTTTTTTTTTTTTTCTGGACTGGCAGTGAATGAGTTAAGAAATGAACTAATTGTGTAACTGTGCCCCCTGCAGCACATTTTACAAGGTATCCCTGCTAGAATGGCTCGAGTGTTTCGGGTTTGTCCAGCTTCAGGGCATTCCGCAGAAGGATCAAGTCTGTGTGAGCTGCACACCATTCACTTCCATTTACTCCAGCATGGGCTCTGTGTTTATACCCCCGCTGTCAAAAGGAATAAGATGAGACAAGGCGCAGTGCGGCGGCGTGGGCGTGTAGCGGTCACAATAGTGGTGGGCGTGGGCGGCAGTAGGGGGGGGGCTGCCCGAAAGGCACAGGCCAAGACAAAATAGGAGGGGAGACACGGGGAATAAACCACTTAGGGATAACAAAGCGTATGTGTGTTTGACCATGTGTGAGTAAGCACGCGCATATGTTGGAGAGGGCTGACGTGCCTCGACCAGTGCTGAGGGCAGCCTGATTTTTGGCAGGGGCTGCGTTTTTCATGGCTGCCGGCAAAAGTGGCGAGAGAGTCCGAACCACGGGGACGAGCAAGAGCGTTTAGGCCAGGTGGCGATGTCAGGCTAACATCAGGCCCGGTTTGATTGAAGTTGACCTTCGGACCTTGCTGTCTTAAACCGACTCGATTTCCATCATCATCATCGTCAGCGGCAGCGTCCCCAAGACGTTGACAATGTTTTCCTGGGAGTGGCTTCACCCGGTAAACAAACTTAAAAAAACAAAAGTTGAAAGAAGAGGTTAAAAAAGAAGCTAAGCGGAGATTATGATGACAGGCAGCTGACTGAAGACCTAACAGACACAGATGACACTAACGATGGGTAAAAAGACATGCACCTGAGCTTCAACTCCTTTAATGACGCCTGCAAACATTTCCTTTTGTGTCTAAATATAGAAAGGCCGTTAAAAAGAATAGAATAATTTGTGAGGAATAGAGGAGAAACATCTCACACTGGCACGTTGTCATCTGTTTTTTCTCCTTTCCACACGTTAAATAGCACCCAGTGTGGCAAACGTCAGTTTTTTTTCTTTTTTATCACAATATTAAAAATAAAAAACACATTATAGATGCCTAAAAAAAAAAATCTTTTTTTTTTTTTTTTTTTTAAACACATCTGTCAGCATTGTCTTTTCCCGTTTGCTGATGGTGACACGAGCATTTATCTATTAATTTGAAAGCCGTAATGACTGTCAAAATATATAATGTTCACCCAGTTGTGATAAGCTACCTTGCTATAATCTCATCCACAATGTTTCAATGGAGGACTTTTAATTCTATCACTAAATCGTTCAATGGATAAATGATGAGTATTTCATGATTATAACAATTGGAATTTAGTTTCTGGAAAAAAATGTACAGTTGATTCGGACTCCCATTTACAAATACTTTTGTGGTTAGGCTGTTTGACTGAATGTATAAAAAAGTGCCCACCCCAGTCTTCGTGGACCACTCAAACATTGGTTCTCGATTGGTCTAGTGTAGCTCTAGATTGGTCTAGATCAATACTGCTTGATTGCTTCTTCATCAGACACTTCCGACTTCTCTACTGTGGCAGCGTGAGCCTTTTGCCATGCCTGGATCAGTGGTGGCGAAAGGGGAGGGTTAGGCAATTGGGAGCCATACTAGCCGTCGTCCCCCGCTTGATGGATGTGGGACATTATGGCTCTTGGGGACAGGTGCCACCGACGATTAAAGGCCGCAGCCAGTGGCTCGGAAAGTGGAACGAGGAGATGGAAAGCAAAGCGAAACTGTTGCCGCAGAACAAGTCAACACAAATGCTGCGGGGGGGCGGGAGCAGGTGTGGTGGGGGCGACGGTCTTTCTTCATGCTGCAATCTAAAGCGCGATAGTCTGTGGAGGCAACGGGTCATCGAATCCCGACGCTTTGTCACCGTCATCTGCTACTTTTTGATGATCGGATTCTTATGAAAGATCCTTTAGAGAAGCCGTCTGTTCTACACATTCAGTGGTGGGTTTGAGAAAACAACCCAGACCATGGCAACATGCAAACATTCCCCACCAGAACGGATTTTAGCCAAGGAGACAGCAGCAGTCTCGAAGCAATAGGCTTATCTTTGTTGAAGTACAACAGACTGATTGTGGAATTGAATCTTTTGATGGGACGGAGGCGAGCAATAATGGGCCCTGCCTGAGAGCAAGGAGCTATACTTTTTTAGTTTCAAACTGCAGAGCAGAGTGGAGCGGCAAAATAAAAGGACCAGTGTCTATCTCTGTAACACGGGTGATTATCTGGAAATTGCCTTGACATTGGGCTGTAATTTGGTAGGTAATGACCGCCAGGCGCGGGTCTTCTGCCATGGCTACGTTATCAAAAACTGGTGTGAAAAAAAGGTTTGAACATCTGCAAGCAGCGGGGGGGGAACTGATTTTTCAAAGCCAGCACCTTTTCAGTTTTCTCTCTGAATAGCTACTTTCTTTGCCTTCATTGTTTACTGTTATAATATTTTAATGTTTGCTCATCTGCTTACCCATAATCCCTCTGCACACAGTCCCTCGCCTCCTTGGCCTCCATATTAAGGCTCTGTCGTCACCGGCGGATTAGCTTCTCCGATTCGGAGTGAGCACACTGCTGGCTGCCATATCCACTAACGTGGTCTACTGGGGGAGTGTGAAATGTTGTGTGTGCATACACGGTTGTTGACTACACAAGAAGATCTAAGAAGCTCTGATCTGTCCTTTGAACTAAAACCCAATGAGCTCTGTCATTTCAATTGTTAAGGTTCTCAGCAGCCATTTATGTCACGAAATGTGGAGTATGGATAGACCCAGTGGAGGAGAAACAAGGCAGGGAGACAGACAGGAAGGGTAACGTGAGGAACTTTATTTACAACAAAGATGGTGACGGACAGGATGGGACGCAACGTGAGAGGACTGGTCGCCATGACTGGACTGAATTTGGGGCGGCTTGGCTGGGATGTGCGAAACCTGGCTGGGACGTGCGAGACTTGGCTGGGATGTGGGGAAACTCGGCTTGGACGTGGGGAAACTCGGCTTGGACGTGGGGAAACTCGGTTTGGACGTGGGGAAACTCGGCTTGGTCGTGGGGAAACTGCTTGGACGTGGGGAAACACGGCTTGGATGTGGGGAAACTCAGCTTGGACGTGGGGAAACTCGGCTTGGACGTGGGGAAACTCTGCTTGGTCGTGGGGAAACTCGGCTTGGTCGTGGGGAAACTCGGCTTGGACGTGGGGAAACTCGGCTTGGACGTGGGGAAACTCGGCTTGGACGTGGGGAAACACGGCTTGGATGTGGGGAAACTCGGATTGGACGTGGGGAAACTCGGCTGGGACATGGGGAAACTCTGTTTGGTCGTGGGGAAACTCGGCTTGGACGTGGGGAAACTGGGCTTGGACGTGGGGAAACTCTGTTTGGACGTGGGGAAACTCTGCTTGGTCGTGGGGAAACTCGGCTTGGTCGTGGGGAAACTCGGCCTGGACGTGGGGAAACTCGGCATGGACGTGGGGAAACTCGGCTTGGACGTGGGGAAACTCGGCTTGGTCGTGGGGAAACTCGGCTTGGTCGTGGGGAAACTCGGCCTGGACGTGGGGAAACTCGGCATGGACGTGGGGAAACTCGGCATGGACGTGGGGAAACTCGGCTTGGACGTGGGGAAACTCGGCTTGGACGTGGGGAAACTCGGCTTGGACGTGGGGAAACTCGACTTGATGTGGGGAAAGTCAACTTGCCGGCAATTAACACCAACACAGCCCGACGCAACAGGACAAGACAAAACAATGCTTCCACAACGCGTGAACCGAAACCACTGACTAAAGACACGCAGGTGGACAAGGTTAACGATGATGAGACACGGGGAGAAGTCGGGACAAAACACTACAAACACCTAAAACCAAACAAAACCTAACCACACGGAACCAAAACATGACAATTTAACGTGAACTTCAACAAAGAATTGCAATTCCCTTGGAAATTACTGATGAATATAACCTTTATTTTCGAAAATAGCAATTCCATATTTTATAAACAGCCCTGAGCATTGTTGAATGCTCGGATTGTATTTTCGAAGAACCCTAACCCTAGTTGGAATATTTTACTTTCTCAGCATTGACACAATGGCCAACCCCTCCAAATGAATGCATCTAATTATAATGTAAGTAGAGTTGCAATGTCTGACTTGCTGTCATGTTGGTTTCCTCTTCCACCTGAAAATGTCCCTTTATCAGCAAATCCACACCGACGCAGCTCACAGCGTCTTGCCAGCTTATCTCTGTCGGACCGTTAATTAGCACAAAGTGCAGCAATTACACTCGAAAAATCCGAAGCAACAAAGACACAAAAGCTGTCCACCCAGCCTCACCCTGGTCTTAAAACTGGACCGGCTCCCACAAATGAGGGCAATGGCAGACGGCCGATTGGAAGGAAAATGAGGGACCGAGATAATAGAGCAACAAAAAAAATTACTCAGTGCTCAAGATAAGACTTAGCTGCCAGTATTAATTGGTTTGTCTCTCCTGAGAGGAGCCCTGGATCTGGAAGGTTTGTGATTATGAGCCTCTTGCTGTTTGAGTCTGTTCACAAGTAAGTGGGCATTATGCCTGCAACTACTTACATTGGTATCAGTGTCGGTCTGTACTAGACCTATTTAGTTTTTAAAGAGGATTCCAGCTTGGACTGGAGTTTGGTTTGATCTTTGTAAAGACAGCATTAGCATTGGATCTCATTTGTGTGTACAGCAGGTGTACATAATGAAATAGCTGGTGATCCATTGGAAGCTAACTGTATGCACTACACTCTGCTGCCTTTGACAGTGTCTGAAAGGGCCCGAGGGGCTCGCGTGAGCCCTCCGCACTTGTATATCGGGCTGCTGTTTGAACAGCTGAGTAGGAACTGGCAACCATCTGGCGCCGCCGGGGATCCAGATTCCCTCCGTAGCATTCAACCAGAAGTGCAGGACTCCAGCGAGGAAAGTACAGAAGCACAAATTAGGTTGTAGGACAGAATCCTAAAGATCCTCGCTTCGAGTTCAAAGGTATTTTAATTATGATAAATGATAACGATTTGCATTAAACCACCAGTATGAGACCATGCTGACTGCAAAACTGTCAGCATTGCTCAGTTTGGTGTTTCCTGACGAGTGTTAGTACTTTTAACACTACTTGCAGATTTACTCTTCCACTGGAAGGCAGGGCCTTGGGCAATTCCAAGGTTTCCACACGTAGCATCGAATCACCTACGGCCCATTTTCCATTTGCACAGTCAAAAGTTGTCTACATTCACTTTGATCATTTGTCTGTTGGGTTCATCCTAAATCGAACCAAGCACAATCGTGAAAGATGGAACGAGAAACACTTTTCTATGTTTTTCATGTGTTTTTCTTTTCTGAATCCTTTTTTAAAAAAGTGTATCCTCCATCCTATTTTCCCATCATGATCTTTTTTTTTCTTGAACATCCAACTGTCGTACTGAAAATCGCACCATTGTTCCCCCGCTGTTGTGATTCAAGCAACATTCTGTAATGCCTTCGGAGGAGAAATCCTCACACTGGAGGCCAGACCCAGATATCAAACGACAAAAGGTAAAGCACATGTCTCTTTGACTGCGGCGGCGGCAGCAGATTTAAAATAGATCTTAACCCACAGTGTGAGCTCTATTTTGAGTGTTTCAACTTGGGAAGGCTCACAAGGAAAAATGGTCTGAAGAAAAAAAAAGCTAGGAGTGGCACATCCATTTGTAAGTACGGCTGCAATGTCAGGAGGCTGGCAGGAACAGAGAACAGTGAGGCTGATGGATGAGTGTCACCACTCCCTCATGCTTGAAGATTCCTCCTTGAACGCTGTTTTCATGCAGTCAGTAACCCTTTCACAACCTGAATATTGGCAATATTTGGTTTTTGAAAAGCCAAGTAAACATGCGCAAAACACGAGTTTTTAAAAACATGAAAAAGTCACTCCTTTTTGTAAGCCGAATTCTTGTTCATGTGAACACATTCAGAATAGCTTGACTGAAAAGACGTTGGATTGTCTTCTGCACATACTCTTTGTTAGATGAACAGGACAGGATAGGACCTGACTGATCATTTTCTTCATTGTTTTTCTCTCTTAAGACATCAGTTCAGGTTATTCTTTGTCCCTTCCTCCTACGTGACCAATGAAAGATGCCCCGACTTGTCACTCTTATCATAATAGACCTACAATAAGCTTGGCGAGAAGAGATGAATATAGTCAATGTATGTGACCGCTGGTCGACTTGAAGGTGATGGAATAGCATTAAACACAACTCAAGTCCTCAGTGCTGATAAGCGGGGTCACGATTCTCACTTTTGGCAGAAATTGAGTTCTTGGAGAAAATAAATGAATGGACGCAATGGATTTTCAAGGACTTTTAATGACATTTCTATCCAAGAAGCAGACGCGAACAATCTGTCGCGTGAGTTGAGTCTTTATCAGAGCATTATTGAGTCCATCCAATTTGGGACTGACAAAAAAAAAAAAGAGAACAAACAAGTTTGTTTACATCAATAAGTCTGATCCCTTGGCCATGCCAAATTGTAAGCCATTGTGACAGAGTGAATAACAAGCATGCCTATTAGTGAGAAAAACACGTCTAACATAATTTGTTCTCCCTCCAATGAGAGCACTGCGCTGGATTCCGCCTTAATTATTCATGTGCTGCAAATCAGCCTGTTTGTGAGTTGATGCCATTTCAAGGAGTTCATCTGGACCTCCAGTGAAACGAGTCAAAAGCATTATTAAATTAAAACAAGTAAAAGCTTTACTTTGCACAGAAAGTAAATGTCGAAATAGGTCATTAAGCTGTCTAAAGATGTTATTTTCTGAATGAGTGCACCTGTCAAGATACCAGCGGAGTGCATTAGAGAATTTTCCATAATGATGTTTTGGTGCATTTAAAAAAAATAAAATATTCTGCAGATTTACTGAAAATAGCAAGAAGCAGCCTCGTGGGAGTGTTCATTTGCGTGCGATTGCGGATTTTGAGATTTGACGTTTTTGACAGACATTTCTAGACCACTTGAATTGAATAGTTTGAGTATTAACGTTAGCCAAGAGAACTGCATACGAGACGAGCGCTTCTCTCACACCGAAACAGTCTGCGATTGATTTTTGTTGGCCCCTGCAGATCTCTTAACAGATCCCTCCGAACTGTAACAGTAAGGAATTTCATTAAACACGGCTGGAGCAAACAGGGAGATGGCGAAATGGGCGGATGATGATGGGGGGGGGGGTGGGGGGGGTTGGGGGGAGTAGGCCCGGTTGTCAGTCAGGTTCTATCCGTCAATTGCGGCGGAGCTCGGCGCTGGCAGGCGATCGAAATAAGAGGCAGTCGCTGAGCAATTACGCCGGCTGCGCTTCCCCATCCCAGTGCACGCCATATTGTCATATACTGTACATGTATATAACGATACACAAGCTTCCACTCTACTTTCCTCACAATCATGGTGGAACCTGGGTGCCCCGTAACCATGGTGACCAAATAACGGCTTGCAGCCATGTTTGATTCCAGGCCACAGTGAGTCAGCATGCTTGATTGGGTGACTCATTGCCTCCTTGGGGCGAGGAAAGGCCTTTCACCGCTATCTCTATCCTCTTGCTCTTCCCATCTCGTGTTTCCTCCAACGCAGATTCTTCTCTTGCACCTCGACCAAGCTAGTAAATTCATTTTTAAAAAACTCGATAATAATTTGATTAAAAACAGTCATAGTTCAACTTGTGTATACACAATGAATCGGATGGGAACAAGCCTCTTTTTTTATTTTTATTTTTTTATTTTTTTATTTTTTTAAATTGAAGCTTTTGGCTGACACTTGTCTTGAAATATTTCTACAGTAGCAGAACTACATTCTTCATAATGCAAAGATGGAACAGCATTTTATGTGAAGGAGGCTTACTTTGCTCTCATCTTTTAGCCCTCACAAGTGCATCAATGTCAGGTGTTAAATCCTGAGTCGCAGCCAATTTCTGAATGTCATTTAAGTGGTACATGGTTTTCACAGCACCCTCCGGTGGACCAAATTAACAACATTTGCTTTCATAGAAAAATAGAAGTTAATGTGTTTGGATTGGACCTCCTGATGTGCCGACTGTGGTCATTTTGGTATGTTTAGTAGAAAACAAAGCTGATATTAGCGTTGTAGTCAAGACACAATAGCCAAGATCAAGACTAGAGAGTATCAAGGCCTAGACTTTTGGAGGTCAACACCGAGACAAGACCAAGACTTTTGGGCGTCGAGACTGAGATGAGACCAAGACTCTTGGAGGTTGAGATCGAGACAAGACCAAGACAGTTGAGATCGAGACAAGACCAAAACTGTTGGCGGTCGAGACCAAGACGAGACCAAGACTTTTGGGGGTCAAGGCCGAGACAAGACCAAGACCGTTCGGGGTAGAGATCGAGACAAGAGCACGACTGTTGGAAGTCGAGACGAAGACAAGACCAAGACTTTTGGGAGTCGAGACTGAGATGAGACCAAGACTTTTGGAGGTTGAGATCGAGACAAGACCAAGACTTTTGGGGATCAAGGCCAAGACAAGACCAATACTTTTGGAGGTCAAGGCCGAGACAAACTCAAGACTTTTGGGGTTCGAGGCAGAGACAAGACCAAGACTTTTGGGGGTCAAGGCCGAGACAAGATCAAGACTGTTTGGGGGTAGAGATCGAGACAAGATCACGACTGTTGGAAGTCGAGACGAAGACAAGACCAAGACTTTTGTGGGGCGAGACTGAGATGAGACCAAGACTTTTGGAGGTTGAGATCGAGACAAGACCAAGACAGTTGATATCGAGACAAGACCCAAGACTGTTGGACGTCGAGACCTAGACAAGACCAATACTTTTGGGGGTCAAGGCCGAGACAAGATCAAGACTGTTGGGGGTAGAGATCGAGACAAGATCACGACTGTTGGAGGTCGAGACGAAAACAAGACCAAGACTTTTGGAGGTCGAGGCAGAGACAAGACCAAGACTTTTGGAGGTCGAGACCAAGACTTCTTTGAGGGTCGAGATTGAGACGACCAAGACATTTGGAGGTTGAGATCGAGACAAGGCCAAGATTTTTGGGGGTTGAAACAAGACCAATACTGTACAACAAAACTCAAAGCTTCACTAGACTCTTTTATGATTAAGGGCTATAAACATAAATTTGACTTGACTTGATTTTGACACTAGGTTCTTCTCGACTATCATGAAATCATATTTATTATAACGAATTGTCTGAAAAGTCAGAAATAATGCGACAATTAAATGAAATGAATGTTTCTCACAGTAGTTCAGGGCTGGTCTCACCTGATCTTGATCAAAATTCCTGAGTCCAATCCTGAGATTAGACCAAGACCCTTAAAAAAAGTGGTCTCAAGACCAAGACCGATCTCAAACTACAACACTACTTCGGTTTATACAACAAAAACAATTTGAATAGCCAATAGAGTAACTATCACTCTCCATTAAAAGTCTGTGGGAGTTTTATGTTGGTCATTGGCTCATGCTGACTTCTGAACCACAACAAATCCCACTATCTCTTTCTCCCTGACTTTGTCCGCCTGTTTTTAGTTCATCTACTTACTGTTGCCCTTATCTCGCGTTCTCACAGTTTCACTCTAATCCCATTTTCTCTGGACCGCTTTCAAGTTCTATTCTTGCTCTCTTCTTTTTGTAGCCAGGCCTTTACTTCCCAATTTTCCTCTCGCCACCTCATCCGCCATCTCGCCTTTCGGTCCACTAGTCCACCCTGCGGCCTAGCCGGCAATCTCCCTCCATTATACTTTCATCTCTGCCCATCTACCAAATACACGGTTCATACTTTCACCTGGCGCAAAGATTGATATATTTCCAGAAAAAACTTTGGCCATGGGATTCCTTCTTAGATGACATTGCATCTGTCCGTCTGGTTGGCATTTCAACATTTGTGCTGTTTTGGATAAGGTCATTGGTCATGATGAATTTGCTATCATAAGAAATCCCTTTTTCTTTTGGGGGAGAAAATATGGATTTGATATGATAGTTCTCACTGCTCTGATGCATTATTTATAATTAAGTTGATTAATCCTGCTTTTGTTTACACCATGTAACCTTGAGCCACAATGATGTAGCATTGAGCAACGCTTGCCTCGTGCAAGTGAAATTGTCTTGCTTACCAATTTCGTGGGCTTTGTTGGGCACGTTTTTTTTTGTTTCTTTTTTTGTTAACTGTTGCGCATATGATGTTGGTTATGCAAATGGGGAAGCAACTGAAGGGCGTTTTATTCAAGCGTTTATATATCTCTACTGCCTTTGTGTGGGTAATAATACTGACACAGCGGCACAGTTTGACCTAATGTTGAGTGGCTACTTGTTTTATTATTCATCATTCTGGGCCAGCAGCGATTAAACAGCCAAACTCGCATTCAAAGCCACAATCCAGACTCAAATAATTACTAAAACTGTATTTTAATTTAGATCTTTGAAAGGACTTTGAGCACATTATTTTCCTAATATCAGAGCCAGTCTCTGTAAAGAAATAATGAGCAATACATTTCTTCTCTCCTTTCCTCCGCTATCACTCATACATTTAACCGTGCCACTGATGATTGTTCGAAGCCGCCTGTTGTTTTTGAAAGATGGATCAAAAATACGGAGTGTTAAAGCCCCTTTTGATCGCTCCTAAATGGAATTCACGCTTAGGCGACACTCAAGTAATGACACGGCAAGCCGGCTTTTTCATCGCAGCTTCAGCGCCTGTGCTAAATTTAAAGCGATGGCAGATAGGACTTTAACGGAGAATGTGCCCCGTGAATGCAGAGAAGATGGATTCTGGCCTGGTCTCGGCCACGCAAGATGAAAAGAATACAGGACATGCTTGAAGTCATGAAGCGGCTTCATATCATGCATGAGAACACAGAGGGAAAAGCGAGAGCGAGAAAGTGCGGGTACGTTATCGCACCCGCTACTCGCTCAGGTTACTACCTTCTCGCGTTGCATTCTCACTCATTTCCTAATGAGCCTAATGGACTGAGAGGAGAGTCTCACCTCTTTAAACCCGATTAGGTCGAGCAGAAAATTGATCTGCATGGTGAGCTAATAGGAGCTTGGGTGTAATGAGACAGACACTGCACGTTTCTTTCCTGTGCCATTTGAATTATATGAAGACAAAAAAAAAAGGTTACTGTGGGATCCCAGTACATCTTGTTTGAAAAAGAAATTAACTCATTCACTCCCAAAAACGTGTAAAAACGTTTTTAATACTTTCTCATTCACTCCCAAAAACATGTTTACACTTTTTTTTTGTTTTTTTTTGTTTTTTTAAATGAAAGAGGTTTATGTCAGCATCTGACATGGAGAGGTGGCTTAAAGTAAAGCAATTGTAGTAAACACAGCCATCAGGTGGCAGCACAGTATAGGAGATCAACCAGCTCTGTCAGTGTTTTCACCAGGAATGTGAATATTGATGAAATTTAGCTATATTCTAATGCTAATGGCTGCAAAATGGAAACAGATGAAAGAAGCGACTCTAATCTAACTTTTTGTAGGTTCCATGTTTTTTTTTTTATAGCAATAGAGAGCAATGTTCTGTGGGCCTTGCAAAATCTGTCAAAAGGGAGTTTCTTCAATGCAAATGGCTGGGAGTCAATGAGTAAATAAGAAATTATACCAAAATTTTGGTGTTTATGTTTCTACCTGTAATATTTTCCAGCAACTCTTGTGTGAAAGATTTGATCACATGGCTGAATATTTCAACAAAGTGAATATTATGGATATTTAAAATCTGTGGTTCTTAGTAGGGATGTCACGATAAGGGCAATATCGTGATATCGCAATATTAAAACTGACGCAATATCGTCGTCGTCATGTTCACAATATTTAAAAGGAACACATTTGTTAAAAGAAAGTCATGTTGATTTCCATTTGTGCAGTTCTAGCACCCTCTAGTGGCTATTTTATTAGTGCAATTTAATTCTCATTAGGGATGTTTTGGCCTTCTATGTTTAAAATCTATGCTAATTGTCAAATGAAGGAGGAAATAATTTGCTTGTGAAGCGATCAATGTGTGCTTGCATTAGCAAATAAGTTCATCAATATTGTTATTAGAGATTGCAGGTGGTTGATGTGCATTGCTGTTATGTACAAAAGCACAATATTGTGCTTTTTTTTTTTTTTTTTTTTTTTTTTTTTTAGTATGAGCGCTCTTTTTTTACAATATTGTGATCTTTTTTTAAGTATCACCACACCCCCACAATATTGTGATAATTATCGTATCGTGACCTTCATATCATGATAATATCATATCGTGATATTTGGATATCGTTACATCCCTGTGTGCTCAGTAATCGACTTGTGATGGTACATCGTGTAATTTCTTTAGTTTTAATTCCTTCATATAGATAAATGCACATAGGAAACCGGCGGGGTTCAGCATCACCATCTTCATGCCACATTTGAGTCCATGCTTGCGAAATGGCAATGTTGTATCTCTATTAGCTCGCAATTGAACCCTCCACTTCATAAAATCATAGTTTTTTCAAAAGGTCACCGCTTGAGTGCACCAAGTGAAAGCGTCAACTCGTCTTCAAATTAACACTCACTATTCCTGCATACGAAGCATTTCATTTACCAATCTCGAGGTGGCCTTGAAGCACACAAGTACTTGAGGGCGCTCGATCAAAGAAATGGCAAGTGACAGTATTGCTATCTCGAGGCAACACCAACTGGCGGTTCAGCTCACTTGGAAAAAAAGAATCTAATCAAATAGTGATCCTCACCAAGGTGGCTTTGAATATGTTTTGCAAACACACCACTGGAAAGATGTGAGCCGTCCCCATGAGCTGTCCGCGGTTGCGGGGGTCCGGCATGATCAGAGTCTCTACTTGGTCTCTGAGGGTCCGATTCATGTGTACAAAAGAAAAACTTGGGCTTCAACATCTTCTATGAGATGAAAAAAAAAAGTCAGCTTGACATGATACTGCACTGTAATAAGGATTTGGGTAGTGAAAAACAAACAAACAAAATAATAAACATGATCCAAGAGTGTGATGTGAGCCCAAAATTGAACTTAAACATGACGATTGCTTTAAATTAAACCTTCATGGAGTGTAATATGAGTAAATAAAGAAAGATCACTCAGCTATTTATTCTCAGATTGATTGTCATCACGGAATAAACAATGTTGTTTTTTTTAAATAAAACAACAACAACAAAATAATAATAATATATTTTTTAAACATTTATATATAGAATTATAGTGTGAAACAATGTAACTTCTGGTTTTACTTTCCAAGTTGGCCTCGTGGACACAAAATGAAACAGCCTTAACGTTTTTCTGCCGATGTATTGTCACATTATGGATAGCGTGGAACGCCATTAATTGGAATTATTTTATTCTGCCAGTTTATCTGTAACTACTAGTTCTTCATTTTAGTGGTAATTACTTGGGGATGTCAGCACGACGACTGTTATTCACTGCACGATATAACCTATGCATTATGATGCAATATTGTACACAGTCGAATCCTGTGATTGATTTTAAAGGGGGAAAACTTTTACTCTTGAATTGGGTCACCATCCACACTACCCATATACATTTACTAACTGTAATTAATTATAGTATAGCTAGACCTTCATTGTATTGTACGGTCATACTGTAGAATTAGTATTATTAGTTCTTCTCAGAGGATTAAAAATATATGCCTGTATGGACTGTTTTAACTGTTTTCATATTTCGTAATTCTGTTTGTTTTATGATTAGTTTGACACAAACTTCAACTGAGAGCAGCAATATTTAACTTGAAGCCAATTTTTAGAAGAATTGTTAATTATCTACTGTCTCATGAAAAACTCGAAAGTTGGAGACTCACTCACAACTGAATGGGCTCTTTTCACAAATCCGCTACTTCCTGAACTCAACACCAGTCCTTCATTTCCTGTCTTTCATGAGTGGACAAGCCGATTAATCCAGGTGTGGCTGATCTCAGTAACTGCAACATTTGCCAGACACACCTGGATTAATCAGTTTGTCCACTCATGAAAGACAGGAAACAAAAACGTGGCATTCAGTTCAGGAAGTAGTCGAGCTGTGCAAAGAGCCCATTAGCATTCAAAATTAGCCTAAATAATAGGAACAAAAATCCTATCGCCATACTTTTACTGTCAATAATAGCCTGAAATATCGATCCCAACATCCTGTTTCTCCCTTTTTTCTATAGGTTCAACCTTTGTCAACATTTCAACTATATTCATGAGCTGTCAGAATATTTAAAGCCACCCCTCGCTTTTGTCTCCTCGTGAGAAGCGGGCGACAAAACCGCCGGTTAAAGGAGCATACTCAATCTTATTTCAAGCTGTCAATACAGAGGGGAGGAGTGAGACCTGAACTATAGGAAGACATCGCCGCAATTTCAGTCAGAATTTCGAGTCTGGGCAATGGAAGCCCTGCAGTGATGCCTAATGAGAAAATGCGGCGGCTGACGTGAAGTGTGTCATGACACAAGAGGTGTTGACATTTAAAATAGACACAGAGGCTGCGAGCCTGTCAATCACGCACATGGCAGCCAGTCTCGGCAAGACTCCTTTTGTTTCTTATGTTGTTGGGTCTCCCTGCTGTTTTGATTGAAGCGTCCAGTCCCCGGAGACCGACCAGACGGAGAAATTCAATGCATATAGCAAGTGTGATTGCATTGGATAGTAATGCGTTGTCTGTAGTCTACTGCTTGCATTCTCAATTTCCCTCGGGAAGTAGTAGACATTTCACATTGTGCTTCTTTCTCTTTTTAGCACTCCATAAATGTATTGCATAGAATATCGTCGTCAGCCCTCTGCAGACCAATCCTAACATAAATATCCAGTGTAAATTATTCAACAATGTAGAACTCACTGAGGGATAATCGTGCATCTGTTGCGTTCTTGCCTGGGTTCCTCAATCAGTTTTATATGAGACCATGACAGTTGGTATCTACAGTATGTCTGTTGTGATATTTATGATTGTATTTTTCTTTTCTGTTCTTTCAAATCTCTTTGTAAACGTGTTTTTAAAGGCACTACATAAATAAAGTTAATATGTCACGGCTATAAGACGCCAACTAGAGTAAACTGCATGGCGTTATGTCCTTGTGAGTGTCCGAGTTTGTTTTTAGGTCTGTGTCAAGTCACCCACGGGGGCCGTGATTGACAGCAGGGAGGGGGTAGTCGTGTGTACGTGTGCGTGTCAGACACAAAATGTTGAGTCAGAGGTGACGTGTGTGTTCGTGTGTGGAAGGGCAATTTGAGAGTAACAGTCTCGGTCACATAGAAATAATGCAAAGAGACGGCTCGTGTCAGAACAAAGGTGCCGCAGGTTCGCCAAAGTCCGCCGAGACGCGTGTCGGCGTCCGCCGGATCTGCTCATCATGGTGGCGTTTGCGCCAAAATGAGCACTCGCCCTGACACAGGTAATCACGCGTCGTCCGAGGATGTAAAAAAAGGAAGCGGATGCACCCTGAGACCAATGTCACCCTTGTTGTCCAAACAACAGTATGACGTGCTTAGCTGAGCATCGACGGTTGTCTCTCGGAAACGACACTGGCCTGTGGCTGACTTTAACTTTAGTGCCATTAAAAGAAAGGATTTGTGTGTGTGATAGTCAAATGGGGCGGTGTCATTAAATGTGATGTTAGGAGGTCACTTTGGAGCGTGATAACAAGCTGTGTAACTAAAGACTTCCTATTAACTCATTCACTCCCAACCATTTTCACTGAAGTGTTTTCCTGGATTTTGACTGATTTTACAAGGCCCGCGAAATATTATGTTCTATTGCTATAAAAATATGAAACCTACCAAAAGAGAAATTAGAGACTCTTCTTTTATCAGGAAAAAAAAAGTATATTCCTATCTGTTTCCGCTGTGCAGCAATTAGCAATAGAACATAGCTAAGTTTCATCATTATTCACAATTCTGCTTAGAACTGTGGGGAAATCGGCTTGTTTTAACATGGCCTGGTTGATCTCTTATACTCTGCTGCCACTCAACCATTTTCTACAGTAGATAGACTGCATCAAAGCCTTTTCTATGCTCTGGCATAAAAAAAAAAACAAAAACGTATAAATACGTCTTTGGGACACTTAAAACATTTAAAATATGACGTATTTATACGTTTTTGGGAGCTAATGAGTTAAAGGGCACATGCTTTCTCTTCTGGTTGTGGTTGTGAACCCTGACCTGGCCTGTGGGGGCTCCTGCTCTCCTTTTGCGTCTTGCTCCCAGTCGCAGTCTTGGCGGGATTTCTGGACTGGGTGACCGTTCCCGGTCCAAGTCGGATCATGTGATGATGTGAGTGGATGCTTTTGTCATGACTTGAGTCATGCAGAAGGTGTGTTTGGGCCTTGTCTCATGTCTGGGGTCACGCCTGGGTTAGGTTTGAGTTCATGACCTGGTAAGTTGAGGTCAAGTGTCCGTTTTGTACTGATGTAACAATCATCTAGTTTCAACTAGTTTAAGACTATGTGATGTCAACGAACTTTATTGCTATATGATGCTATCTGGAACTATCTGTCAGAACTTTGTGATGTCAGGAATCTTTAATCGCGTTGTTGGGTCAACAGCCAATCAGAGAATTCCATGTCAGTACTGGTACTCGCATGTCTCGCCACAACCAATGAGATTGATTGACTGTCTATATAAGGGTCTGAGAAATGTTTGTGGTCGCCGGATTATTGCTCACTGTCCTCTGTGCTTCTCCGCAGCCCAACGGGGTTTGGCGTCTCGTGATTCTCGATGCATTCTCGTTGTTTTTCATTTAGTCAAATTATGTGAGTAAATAGTTAAAACCGTATTTGTGTCTGTGCTTTGGGATCCAACCATTCAGCACACAACAGCTTTGGTTGACATTAGTTGTTGCTTGGAAGACATGGATTGAGTTCTTTGTCTTGACCAGTTGTTCCAAACCATTTTTTGTCTATCTTTGCTAGTAGCATAGGTTTTCTTTCATCCTCATTTTATCAATGACCTTTAGCATCCTCTCTCACCTCTCCTGTTACCATCGCTATTACCCAGCAGCCAGTGGGCCAGGTGAGACAGACAACAATCTCTCAAGGGGCCCCCAGGGGTCTTTACAGGACATTGATTCCTCCGACCTCTCCGTGACTGCTCTTCTTCCTCCACTGACTGAGATCCCCCTGTGCTTCTTCTTCAACATGCTTGGTTGCACAGCTAATTTCCCAAGGCTCGGTACTGCCGACTATTAACACTCGGGCTAAACATTGGCTGCCACAGACCGTTGCCTTGGCAAGATCTGTGAACATGCAGGATGAAGAGTGTCCGCAGACTATTGGTGAATGCCTGATGCACCAACAGCGACGAATCATCTCTAATCCCAATACAGTATATTTGAACCAATGTGTTGATTGTCTAAGCCAGGGGTGTCCAAATTTTTTCATTTGAGGGCCACGCACAGAAAATCAGAAGGACGCAAGGGCCACATAATGTTATGAAGACAAATTGTGTTTAGTCCTAAAAATTGTACAAATAATTTATTTGTGCTTTTGCATACTTAGAAAAATGCTACAGTATATAAACCAATTTATTTGTAATATGGCAGTAGGGTTATTTTGGTTTTGGGATTTTTCATTTTAGTTTTTTTTTTTTTTATATTAGTTTTCAGGGTAGTTCTGTTAGTTTTTATTAGTTCTTTAAAAATGCTTAGTTTTAGTTTAGTTTGTTAGTTTCAGTATTAGTATTAGTTTTTTTTTTTTACATGTGTATTACTTGTGCACAATATTTAAAAAACACCATGGGAGCAACGTCATCTTTTGGTGCTTTTCTATTAGCTGCTGCTAGGTGACGTCACTTCTGTGTGACATACTTTCAAACGTCATTTTTCCGGTTTATATCAAAATAAATCGACTAAAAATCACACTTAAAATCATCCCCAAAGGCTCATGCATTAAATTACCAAAGACTAAAACGAAGTAGATGTTTGCTATAATATTAGTTATAGTTAGTTTTGTAAACATAAAATGTACTTTCAGTTAGTTTTCGGTTTTTAAAAATCATTTTTGGTTTTATTTTTGTAACAATATTGTTTTTTTTATTTTAATTTGTTTTTTCATTAGTATCCATCCATCCATCTTGCATATATCCTCACTTGGGCTTTCCTTTTTTTCCCCCTGAAGTCAGAATTAAAGATTGTTGCATTCAAAGTTGTGCTACTACTACTGTCGCTGCACACAGATAGGCTCAGTCCCATTAGCTTCTGTCCACCCCTTGACCCAAGTCAAGGCATCAGAATCCCCCGGGGGCTGAGTTGGTGAACAACTCTTCCTTAGCTAATCCCCCAGGAAAAGGTGACCAGACTCAGTGGGGGGTGCAAACGCAACGTGTGGTTCCCGGAAGCTTTGAAGGTCTTTGGCTGGCCTTCAACACTCAGTCCAATCCTCAGTGATCCTCCTGGATGAAGCGAGACAAAGCCGCACCGAGAAGGTGTCCGGGCCAAAGCGAGGCGGCGGTAAACAAGCTTGCCCGTCGGCTGTGAACATCAGAGCTCTCACAAAGACACACAAGAGAGTAGTGGGGGGGAGGTGGTGGTTAAAATAAATTGAGCTCACACAAACGCACCCCTGCTTTGCCGTTTGGAACTGGTGAGTCAGTTCCCAGACGCCACCAGCAGGCCCACCCCGCCAGGCGAGCAGCCAAGGCAAGTGCAGTTCTTCTCTTTCACAGTAGTAGTTGCTGACGTCGGATCAGCTTTCACACATGTGGTTTCCAGAAGAGTAGATCGGCTTGCATTCTGCCCATTTTTGCCTCGATTCTGGTCACCGAGCACCGCTGGTTGCTAGCACGTTGTAGTTCTCCTGATGCCTCCTGAGCGCCTATCTCACCCAGCAGAGAGGCCCACGCCAGCCGCATTCCAGGAACCAGACCACCAACCTCCATTTTGCGTATTGACAGCAGTTTCATTGTAGCCACAATACAGCCTTATCATGTAGCCTTGACTGTTACAACAAATGTCCAAACGGAATTAGAGTCAGACAATATTTAGATTCAAAATGTGAGATTGACACAGTGAGATTGACATGACAATATCAGAATTGTGTAGGATCTTTCCAGATAATTGGACAGACAGTCCCAAAAAACTGTTGCTGTCAATAATATAGCAGAAAAACGCACAACTCTTCTGGTGTGGGAACATTTGTTGTTGCAAATTGGACCATGAAACACCTCTCAAACGGCAACAAGATACAAGTCCTGTTCCTTTGAACTATTTGTACCATACAATGTGTCAGTGGTGTGGAAATGTTATAGTTTAGTTCTCAACGGTCTTTAATTAGTGATTAACTTTGTTTCCAGCTTCAAGTTTGTGACAAATTGTTTTCTTCCAACACAATTTGCATGCAAGAAATGAAGAAAGTAATGAATCGATTGGAATAGTAGTTGCAACAGTTGAGCGAGTAATCCGTAATCTCGCAGAAATGCTTGAAGTACAATATATAATGCTATATTGAGATACAAAATTAGACGTACGTAATTGTCATACATGTTGCGTTTTTCTATTACAAGTAAACATGCTGCTGCATCCAATTATAAGGACGTGATTTTCACTAACAATCTCACATAAACATCTTCTCATTTCCTCCACAGCTGGTGGATAGAAAGTGAAATGGTATTTGGGTAATAATGGACAAATTAAATGATATTTGGAAATAGCAAGACTTGGCACACAAATTGCCCGCAGTGACACGTTCTAGTTCAATATAGCAATTTAATTGATTAAATGTGCACAGCCAGATATACGGAAAGCAGGGAAATGAGAGCACAAAGATGAAAATGCATACAGTATAATCTGTATATGAGATAAGTAACCAGGATGCACAATATATCAATATCAATCCACAGTCGATTGCTGTTAAATGTACAAAAACAATAAATAGATCTCTAAAAATGTGTGTTTGGGGTCCGAGCTTCTCCCTCTTATGAGCCGTTCTTGAAATTGATAGTGTATATAGCTTATTAAATAAGTTGTGCCGCACTTTGTGAGTCATTGCAAAGCTCTTCCATGCATCCATTTTCACACACACAGAATGTGGGAGGTTTTATCATCCACTTTAAATTGATTTTTTTCTTTCACAGGCTGTGGGAAGTCTTTCATTCCTTGGACATAATTAAGACTTAGCTACTACTGTACGCAGAATTTTAATGCATATTTTGGAATATTTTGCTTCCTTTTGCCATTAATAATGTTTATATTTTCTGGAGGTTTTTCAAGAGGAAATGAGTGGAAGCTACACAGTGTATTTAAAGCAACCACCCAGCTTTGTCCTATTAAAGTTCATTTAACCGAATGACAAACAAATAATGCCATAAATGGGCGGCCATTTTGTCATTGTTAGATTAGGGCTCTTCATGACTAGATTGATGACTTGAGCGAGGCCGTTGTGTCGCTGTTATTTGTCCTTGCTTCGCGCCTTTCTATCTGTCTGCATTCTGACATACGTATCCAGTAAAAACCAGTTAAGGCCATCAGGCCACACATTCTCACATGGGGAGGCTGAGCCGTTCGTCCATGTGGGCGGGCGGCCTAGACAGTATAAGTGCAGGGACGATTCTGAATAGATCAGTTCCTCTTCTGCATACTAATAGAAGAGCGCTCCGCAGCTGTGTACTCGATCTTTCTGGCATCCAGTAAACTGTTCAACTGAGAAAATGCAGCCGTCTGGTTATTACTGTTAGTATAATATTGTGAGCATGAAGATACAAGAACCAGTGAAAGTTCCCACCCAGAACTTTACATCACTTACGTCGACTGAAAATGACATCACAGTTGCTCAGGGCTTAGGTGACTACAGATCACGGCTCAGCTGTTTTCTGAATTTGGTCATGTGATGTTTGCAACTGAGCCCTGATTGGTCATTTTCAGTCAACAGCAAACGGCAAAATGGCCGCCGGCTGAGATGGATTAAAATGGGCAGATTTTGCTGTTTGATTCATATTCCACAAATGCAAGACATTTTTTTTGGTAGACTTTCCGTTTAATGGTGTAAAATTAAAAGTTGACCAATTTGGTTTCAATGGATTCCAGTACTATTGTAGACAGTGGAGTCATTTAGGGTGCCAGCAAAAAAGGACAGTCATTTCCCTCCAAGAAAGTCACACGGCACATTGAACACTGCCTTATTTAATGCTCCAATGGTGATACCTTCTCCCCCCCGCTGTTTGAGAGCTTTGTTTCCCCCCGGGGATTGAAGCATCCCTTTCCCTTGCAGATGCCTGGCTGACATGTGCACACTTCCATGTGGCAACCAGCCAGTCTAATGGGAGTGAATTGCGGAAGGTGCTGGGAGAGAAAGCGACGTGAGGTGAGAGGCTGAGCAGTTTAAGAAACATGCAATGGAGCATGGCTCCTTCTTCACTTTTACTGTCTATTTGCCATCCATTTGCAAAACACACTCCTTGGTGAGTTCATGCGTTAAGTTGTTGTTAGTAATAAAAAGTTAATGGTGTTACATGAGATATTTTGGATAGGGTGACCAGGTGTCCTGCTATAAATGGGACAATCTCAGTTTTGAGCCAAATAGTTTTCATCCCACTACACAAGTCCAGTCCCCCGTTGTTTGGGCCACGTTTATACCAATCAAACAGTTGTCATACAGCCATTCATATGATAAAGCAATTAAAACGTGATTTAACTTTTAAATCACTAACAGGTGTGTTTAGCAAACCAGAATGAAAACTACTTCCTGCTTCCGTGTCTAACATTCATGGGAAATGTAGTCCTGTTAGCATAATGCTGCGGTCGCCGGGAAGACCCAACGCAAGATGAGTTTTTGTGGCGGCATATTTTCAATATTGTAATGCGGGACCAGCGCAAGGTGAATGGCACAGACGGATTCCAATAGCTCTCGGGACTGAGCAAAAAAGGTTGGATAATGGTTTTTGCATGGACTTATTTACAGAATTTTGAACCAAAAATAACATTTAGCTTAAGTAATAACGCAACCAAGTTGCCTATAACATTTATTATAAATAGTTACTCACGATAATTAATTTTATATTTGATTTTCAGTGAAACTGTAGAGTCCTGGTTTTTAATTCTAATAATCTGGTTACTCTAGTTTTAGACATTTTAGCCTTTAGTCAGCTATCTTAATGCTAATACGGAAATGTGAATCAGAATTAGTTAGTTTTTATTAGTTTTGACCTTTGTATTGTTCAAATTCATTTTTAGAGCCTGTTAGTTTTTATTTTTTCAAAAATTATTTATTTAGTTTAGCTGTTATTTTTAGTTTTGTGATATTCATGTGGAATATTTGTTGAGTACAAGATAACAAAATGTTGGAATAGTATTATGTAATAAACTACAGTTCCCAAGACCTTTCTTCTTCTATACGACCGAACAGTAATACAGAAATAAATGCATTAAAAATAAACCCTGAAGGGTCATGTATGAAACTGACAAAAATGAAAATAGACATTTTCGCTATAATTATAGCTGTAGTTAAATTTATGAATGCAATATGTAGTTTCAGTGAGTTTGAATTTTTTTTTTTAAATTGATTTAACGATTTTTTTTATTTTTTTTTATTTTTTTTTATTGCCAATTAATTTTTGTTATTCCGGTAGCTTTTATTACCTGGAATGACCCTGATTTGAACAGAAACTTGCAACACATGTATAATGCAGTGATGCATTCTTTATCCTCTGCAAAGAGTTGAGACGTCTGTACTGGGTTTTGATGGTAAAAATGAGTTCATAAGCTATAGCTACAGTATATTTATTTATTTGAATATGTCGTCAAGGTGAGTGAGCTTGTTCGCGCTACTGTGAGTGCTCCTTTCATCTCGGGGGGAGTTGAGGGAGAGGGGGAATAATTGCTTACCCTCACACCCCGCGATAAGTGTCTCCTAACAGCCAGCTGCTGCGATGATGGCGATAACAACACTCTTTGCTCAAGAATGCTCTTCTCACACCACAAGGCGCACCGATGGGACTACCTGGTGGCATGAAACACGTTCAAAAAAAGAACCCAAACATGGAGGATTGGCATTAAATGTTATTTGCTCTCACCCGCCATGAACTGATGCAAATAAACGGAAGTGCGTCACACAACCAAACAATCCCACAGCGTTTTGCTTTCCGCTCCTGTGCAAAAATGTGCTGATGTTTGCACTGCTACAATGCACGTCTAAAAGGCTCTGTAGGGTAAATATGTTGGGAGCCATCATCCCGGATCATCTAATCATGACGACTCCTTCGGGGTGGGAGATCTTTTATTTCCCCCCACTTCACCTCACAGTGCAGTTACACACTTGCTTGCACCACATCTGCAACACAACAGATTCGAACGCTGTGAGAATAAAGCGCCTTTTTCCTGACACATTATCGCTTCATCTCGTTTGTTTGTTTGATGCGTGGGTTTTCTTTGCTGCTGTTGTTCCTCCTGCCACATGATATCAGACGAGATGTTTCTTCAACAGTGCGCACGTCGCGCTGGTGTCATCGTACATTTTGGAAGAAGCTCCTCACGCTGCCTGTCGACGGGGTTTCGTACAGAAACGTAAACAGTAGGGGTGTGAATTGCCTAGTACCTGACGATTCGATTCGTATCACGATTCACAGGTCACGATTCGATTCGATACCGATTAATCCCGATACGAATTTTTCCATTAAAAATGGAAGTTTAAAAATCGATTCACACACACACACAAAAAAAAAGAAAAGGCAATGATGATAAGACGTTGAATCGGTAAGACTACCGAATGAACAATTCTGAGCTCTTTAAAAAAAAAAAAAAAAAAAAAAAACAAAAAAAAAAACAATTTTTTTGTATTGAATCGATTCGAGAATCGCGCGATGTAGTATCGCGATATATCGCCGAATCGATATTTTTTTTAACACCCCTAGTAAACAGTATGCCTTGATTCTCCGAGGGGAAACGTAGCTTTAACGCTGTATTGATTATACTATATTTCAGTTCGAAAAAGCAACACTTCCTTGCCACCATACTATAATTGATGAAGGCCCCCTCCACATGTTCATTGAGCACTGTCGCCTTCATGCTTGCTCTGCAATGTAAAGGCTCTCCAAAGGCTCGCTATTGACTAATGTATCAATAGTGGAGGCGTGTTCAATGGCTTCAGATTGATCTCCCACTTCAAGTGTAAAGCAGCCTTTTATGTAGTTGATTTTGAAAGTTTAAAAATGCCACAAAGGGCCACGTGACTTTACACAGTGTACTAACCTGTCTGGCTGTGCCCATCACAGTTACATTTTTTAGAAAAAAAAGATGTCAAGGGAAAAAGGTTAATGCAGAAATGTGTGCCTATTTCTTCTTAGACTAGGTCATATTTACACATGAATAGGCAGTATATCATCTGCTTCATTCAACTGCCTCTCCTCCTACCACACCAAACTACAAATATTTTGCCTTATCTCACTTCAAAGTACTAATACAATATCAAAGCGAGAGACAGAAACAAGGTCTACTTTCTTATCCTGGCACTAAGACATTAGGTTTTAAAATTAACATAGAATACATTTAAGAGTGCAAAGGCATAGTTTTTTTTGTTTTTTTTCCCCTCAGTGCACTGCGAGCAAGATTTAAAATTGATTTACATATTATAGGACCACAAAAAAATAAAAAAATACGCAGGATCCAATCGTTTTCTGTTGTGCTTTGTAGCACCCTGAAAATACAGTAACACCTGAAAATGTCATACAAATTGAACTTAATTGATAAAAAATGTAAATAATAATAATAATAATAATAAATAATAATTAAAAAAAACCTGACTGATAGTTATTACATTTTCAGGTGTTTTTTTTTCTTTTTTTTTTTCCTTAAAAAACTAAATACATTCACAGCAAAAAAAAAAAAAAAGTGTTAAAATACCTATGTTAAAAATTTCAGACTTTATTTCAATACTCAATTTTAATACTTCCTCATTTAAATGGAGGTCATTGTTGGCGTTATTTGACAGAGTTGATTTATTTAATGTTAAACCAATTGAGAGAGTTAAAGTAAGCTCTGCACACTTGATTAGAGCTACTCTGCCGCAAAGACTTCTGGGAATGTTAAGTGTTACAGTTAAATCTACCTTTTCTTTTATAATAATGTTATGTTCATGTTTTACTATTAAACAATCAAAGCTGGTTTGTTTTATTACGTCATTGGTTACATTATTACATTATTTGGTTTTATTACTTTTTTTTTAATCAAGTTCACATTTTCAGATAATAATAATAATAATACATTCTTTGGGTGGAAAAAGAAGCACTCGCAGTACCCTCAACCAGCCTGCAAGGGGCGTACCTGTGCACGGCCACTTGGCAGAAAGTGTATCAACAGCACGACAGCACGATAACGCAATAAAATCCAGCAGGAGCGCCAACAGTTGGCAATCTTTTATTTTGAAGCCAAATCTCATCTTGCATCCGTTCTTCACATCCGGTTCTCTCTGCAGGTGGAGTGCGTCGTCCGTCCAGGAGCGTTCACATCTGTCTTGAAGGACAGACGCTGTGCTGCTCGGTGATGGTGGGGGGCTGTGGAAATCCGCTGTGGATAAAGAGACACGCGTGACACACATCCACGCTGGGAATTTGTTTTTGGTTTTTTTGGTTGTTTTTTTTTTTTTTTTACACCCTCAAAATCTGGACAATATAACGCGAGGACTGCAGCAGAAACGTAAGTAAGGACTTTTCTGTTTCTATTCCTTGCTGTGGTTTAATGTGTTTGCTGTGGTTTAATGTTTAAAGTGTCCCCGCGGGAGGCAGACAATGCAATAATACGCAAACAGGTGCACGACAATGACATTTAGGCTGGTTGCTATTTACGCAAACGATGCGTAATTGGTCTTCAGTGGCTGCTTGATTGGACGGGCTGTGACGTTTTCTGCACCTGACGAAAAGCTCGGATGTGGTTTCGTCCACGCCGTTATATGTTTAAATAGCCACGTACGATATTTCTAGGGGCACATTGACGGCAAAAAGTGTCTTTTTGTCTCCTGTGTTTGTGTTTTTACGCATGTCAGCCTCGCGTATATTCTAACAGGTTACATATTGTTTGCTTCCAGTTACGCACGCGTTACGTGCAACTTTTATGCACGCCTCTCACGCACACGCCACAAAATCGTTTTTGCATGTATGCTTTACTAAAACACACCAATCGAATGAACGCAAATATAATCAAACTGTGTCATAGCATTTAGCTGTTCCTAATAATTTGAGCAGAACAATACACTCCAGTGTATTCAGAAGACACCTGGTCACCTTCTCCAACTTTTCCATTAGATTAAAAAAAAAAAAAGAACTTCAGTGTTGTGTTGCCACGGGTAGAAGTTGCAGCCTGGGCCTGATGGAGGCATCGTCTCTCATCTTTTCATCAGCCACGTCGACGGAGAGTGTGAAAATTGGAGGGAATGGAGAATGGGAATTGGGTAATCTTCCTGTAATCCCTGGCATGGCGGGCCGAGAGACATGCAGTCTGCCTCATTAACTCCCTCCTCTGCCGCTCCCTGCCTGGCCCTCATCCATCTTCCACCGCTCATCCGTCCAGCATGCGAGCGAGGAGAGAGGTTAAAGGAGCTTAAGGGAGTCATAAAGGCAGACACTTGCATAAAAAGGAGAGGATATACACAATAGGAAAATGAAGAACCCCCCCCCTCATACTCCACTCGCTTTTCCGTTTGGGCGTTGAAGCACGCGGTGATGGAAGACGTACCCGCCCTGCTCTTCCAGCCGCACTTGTATCACTTTTCCGTTTTGATGAAGCGGCGAGGAAGGCCCATCATGCACACTGAAGGACCTCTCGTTGTTTCTGAATGATTGCATGCATGGATCTGGGAGAGAGGACGGAGGGCCGAGGGGGAAGAAAGCGAGGGTGAGGATTCAGTGGTGACTTATTGATCCGATCAGGTTTCCTATCCTCAGGGTTGCCATGGCGGCAAGATCCAGACTCAGGTCAAATGTTTTAATTTTAATAATGGATGATTTTGCTATCCTTGTTGGTATTTTGTTCACATGTAAAGCAGATTGACCAGATTTTTTAATTATGTGATGGGGCACTGGAATGTTGCACCCCACCTTGGCTTGCTCCTATCTTTTACTTGAAGAGGAGCTACTGCCCAGGTCAAACTTTTAATGAGAGTGGAGTAAAGATTTGTGACTCCAGACTGGAAATTAGCGGTGTTAAAAAAATTGATTTGGCAATATGTCACGATGTTACAGCGCACACTTATCGAATCAATTCGTCCATTTTTGATGGAAAAGTATTCAAAACGTCTTACTTAGGGTTAGGGTTCACGCCTCAAGCATGGAAGAATGTAATAATGGAACATTAAGCCTAAATATTTTATTTCAATGTTGTTTAAACATGTTTGTGGCTCACAGTTATGACTGAAGTTTCAAATAAATAATACATTTTCATACAAATCTTATAGTGTACATGTACAAGTTTACTGAGTAGTATTTTCTAAAAAAAAAATCACAACAATTGACTTATAAATTTGTGTGTGATTAATTGGTATCAAATCTGTCATGACTAGGGTCATGCAAGGGTTATGTTTGGGGTCATGACCGTGAGGTCAAGTGTCTGTCTTGAACTGATAAAATCGGCATCTGGTTTCAGCTTGTGGTGCGCTATGTGATGTCAGAAGCTATGTGATGTCAGGAATCTTTCATCTCTTTAGCTAGTCAACAGCCAATCAGATAATTCCATGTCAGTCCCGTTACCCACATGTCTAGCCACAGCCAATCAGATCGATTCACTGTCTATATAAGCTGTCTGAGAAGTGAGTGTTTTTGTCAGATTATTACATCTGTTCCTCTGTGCAACCTCACGGCCCAAGTTAGCTTAGCATTCTCATGATTCTTGATACATTCTCGTTGTTTCTCGTCTAGTCAAGTTTGTTCTACGCCTCTCGATGTTATGCGAATAAAGAGTTAAAATCTTATTTGTGTCTGTGGGTTTGGGATCCAACCCCAGAACGCAACAGAATCGTGACCTATAAATCGTGATACGAATCGAATCGTCAGATCCTAGGCAATTCACACACCAACTGGAAATAGTGGCATTTTGAAAAAAATCTTGTCATTCATATTAATTGTGAATGTTTTGTGATAGATATCTTGCATTTTGTGCAAAATTAGTAATCGACTGTAATCAAATCATTTGCGCGATCGATCAATGACGTCATTGATCCCTTGGTTGACATTATTTAAATTGTCATCGCTGCATCTCGTATCATTGATAGGTTATTGTGGTGGCAAACAACTTCTGGGTTGCGTTCAATATTTTGAGAAACCTCATTCAGAATCTCGATATGAGTAACCCTGCGTCTCTCCCGGATTCCGATTTCTGCTTGGCTAAAACCGCCTCGCAGTTTGCGCTTGTAGCACCACCTGTTGCTTTGGCAGCAAATGCCCTTTTGAGTTCTCATTTTTCCTCGCCATCGTGGGCCGCAGAGGAAATCTCGCAAAATTGTTGTGTGATGGCGCCGCTTGAGTTCAAAGCGCGGCGCCGCGTTTAATAATGTGCCTTTGGTCTTCCTAATTGAGGAACCGTTGAGGGACTCGCCGGGAGAATCCTGGCTTCTGCATCCGAGCGTATTCCACCAAGATTGGGTCATGAATTAATTCAGCATGGGGAGCAAGTACATCTGAATGTTTGATGAGTTTTTTTTTTATTCCCCTTTCAAATATGTAATCCCAGACCAAATTTTTTATTTTTTTTCCATTTCTGAGTAACCCCGCAAAAAGCAGGCCCGCCAATGAATTAATGAAGATGCTCTTTGTAGCCTCGAGCAATCGCCTGATATGGAATATTTGCTGTATATTGCTTAACTTTAGGGATGGAAATTCTTGGAAGTACACTTAGTCCGACCATCTTCAAATAACATACTGAACTCCTACATTCTGTGCGTCCAGTATTTTGCAACCGTTTTGGGGAAGGCCCTTTTTCCATGCACACCTCGTGCTCAGGTCCAACATGAGTAAAGACGTTTGGAAGCTGCGATTGGCTCCGTGATTTCTCACTGCAAAGTGGAGCGGGTTGCGTAACGGCTATATGGGACACGCATAAGAGTTTTACGCTCATAATTGACGAGTGGGTGTTTGTAACTAATCCGTGTGTGCTGTGGGATATCACTCATCCGCACAATTTCCAGTTTTGCATAATCATACAGTTTGTTTGCATAACACTAGCATGACTCTCGCCTGAACCAAATTGAACCATAAAATCCAAAATGCACTTTCATACGTGTCACAAGTATAATTGTACTCTAATTGCTTGTCATTACTTCTGTTAAACTCATTCACTGCCTTTGACAAGTATACTTGTCAATTGTATTTTTTAGAGCGGTGCGAAATGGGGGCGAATCTGATTATGCTCCACTGTAAATATCAAACTTGGAAACAACTTTACTGATGCCCAACCACCGGTAGATGACATCACTGCCCCATTTTATATGAAATAAACACAGTTTCAGAGTCCATGGGAGAAATGGCTGTATTTTGGCAAACCTACATTTTTCTACTGTCAATTATAAAAGAACGGGACGGGGCAAAAAGTGGGAGTCTATTCTGTCATTTGGTAGATTCGGTTTATATATAATTATTGAATGAAATATCACGTGAGTATTTAAAATTTTAAAATTTTCTAAAATGGGTGGCATTGAATGAGTTTTTAATTGGCACTTGACATTTTCTTTACATCTTGTACACTTTAGGTCTGAATGTGTGGCTTTGGGCTATAATTAGAGTGCCTCATGGTTGCACACGAGTGCGCGCATGTTCATGGAGATAGAAGTGGAAAAGTAAGGGGAAAAAAACCAAAAGTGTAATGTGACAGGATCTTCAGTCTGTTTTAGAGTGCCTCATTGTTAGCCACGAGTGTTCGCACATCATGTTTGAAATTTGTTCATTTTTGGCTAAATATGGCGCACATTAACACCCCAGTATGACCATGTGCACATTTCTTGTAAAACAAATCGCTGACAAAAACCCAATATCTCCACGGTGTCTTTATTGATGCGCCGTCCCCGTTTGTCAGGGACAAACGAGCCACATTTGTGTTGAGTCACCAACTTCACGGAAATGTGGAGAGCGTCTGTCCTCATCAGCGCCATTCAGCATGGACTCGTATTATTATCTGGTTCAAAAAGTGCAACACAAAGCTAATTTTGGAGTCAGCGTGTTTTATTCTGTTAATCAGTGGCCTAAAATCAATGGAGCGATAATGTTACAAGATCATGCTTTTCAATTCACGGCTGGGAAATTAAATGAGCTCAAATTGTGTTGGGCTCAGAGCCACTCTCCCAATCAATGCTACTAATTGTTGGGCTTTAGCACGTAGCAGGTTTCCAAGCTCACACCCACCCTTCTCTTTTTATGCCCCCGCCCCTTTCCAAAAGGGAGCAGTCCAAGATTTCTCTTCCAAGCCGCCGTGACGCACCGTTTGGCCAGAGAGATTTGCGATTGGCACGTATGGGTGACACGCACCTCCCGTTCTCCCGGTGAGTTCCTGGAATAATTCAGCGATTTGACACGGCGCCTGGTGTACGGCAAGCTGTGGAGCATGTGTGCGTGCGCGCGTCACGCAGATGGTGTCGGCGGCAGATACGCTCTGGCCCATTCTGACAGAATGGATCCCTGGGAATGTATCAGCCATTGACAGCATATGAAATTGGCCTGTCACACAAATTCATATTTGACAATTGAGCTTGGACAAAATTAGCAACATACCGTAGTCGTTTATTTTTGACTGAAAAGGGTCCAACAAGTATTTTTGCCCGGTTCCTTCATAATAACTACGTTGAAGAAAAAAAAGAAAATGGTCGGATGAATCACATTAACTCATTCAAACCCAAAAATGTGTAAATACATTTTTTAATAATTTGTCCTGCACTACCAAAAACGTATTTATATATATATATATATATATATATATATATATATATATATATATATATTTTTTTTAAATGCTAACGCATACAGAATGCTTTGATGCATCTTCTAACATGGAGGTGGCTGAGAGCAATGGTAGTTATTACAACAAATCTCCAGCATATAGCAGCAGAGTATAAGAGATCAACCAGGGCCATGTTGCAACAAACTCTTTTCCCCACTGTTTTAAACAGATTTGTGAATAATGATGAAACTTAGCTATATTCTAATGCTAATTGCTGCAAAACGGAAACGGAAACATACTTTTTTTTTTTTTTTTTTCCTAATGGAAGAAGAGACTATTTTTTATTTTTGTAGGTTCCATGTTTTTAAAGAAATAGAACACAATATTCTGTGGGCCTTGCAAAATCAGTCAAAATCCAGTAAAGCAGCCAGGAGCGAGGGGCTTGCTTCAGTGAAAATAGCTGGGAGTGAATAAGTTTATAATGGGACATATGGTGTTCCACAAGGTTCAATTCAGGGCCCTCTGCTGTTTTCATTGCATCTACCTCCCCTGAGTTCTTGACATTGTATTTGTATGTTTTTAACTGTTGTTGTTGTAAGGCCGTGTTTCTCAATTCCGGTCCTCAGGCCCCCCTAGCCAGCCTGTTTTCCATGTCTCCCAATTCCCAATGCAGCTGATTCCAATGACAGCTAATCAGCCAGCTCTGGAGAAGCCTGATAACGATCCTCACCTACGTTGCAATTGGGAGACATGGAAAACAGGCTGGCTCGGGGGGCCTGAGGACCGGAATTGAGAAACACTGTTGTAAGGTGACCTTGCATTATTTCTTGTTCTTGTTCTTGTTCTTGTTCTTGTTCTTCTTCTTCTTGTTCTTCTTGTTCTTGTTCTTCTGGTTCTTCTTGTTCTTCTTCTTGTTCTTCTTCTTGTTCTTCTTCTTGTTGTTCTTGTTCTTCTTCTTGTTCTTCTTCTTGTTCTTCTTCTTGTTCTTCTTCTTGTTCTTGTTCTTGTTCTTCTTCTTGTTCTTCTTCTTGTTCTTCTTCTTGTTCTTCTTTTTGTTCTTCTTCTTGTTCTTCTTCTTCTTCTTCTTCTTCTTCTTCTTCTTCTTCTTCTTCTTCTTCTTCTTCTTCTTCTTCTTCTTCTTCTTCTTCTTCTTCTTCTTCTTCTTCTTCTTCTTCTTCTTCTTCTTCTTCTTCTTCTTCTTCTTCTTCTTCTTCTTCTTCTTCTTCTTCTTCTTCTTCTTCTTCTTCTTCTTCTGTCGTCGTTTAAAAAAAAATCACTAAAGAAGGATTTGGTGAATGCACATAGAAATCTGGTGGGGTTCAGTACCTCCAGCAAAGTTAAGAACTACTGAGTATGAGATTTCAGGACCATGGACAGAACCATGATGCGATTATGTGGAGCTGTTGTTCAGCACCCGACTGTCCAACAAACTTTTCACTCTTTCCACTTTTCTTTGTGTGTGTCTTTCGTGCGAGCCGCAGCTACTATTTTTTTCATCTGTTTTTTTTTTTTTATTGACTCTCGTGAAGCCGGTGGGAAGATCTTACAGCCCATGTGGGACAAGTCTACGATGATTATATCTGATTTACAGCACTCAGCCCTCCTTGTGACGAGCCCACACAGATATACACACACGCCGTCTTTCTCACACTCGTCTCCCTTTCCTTAGTCCCAGCTCGCTTTCCTCTCTTATTCTTTTGATATCAAGCGGTAGACGTGAGCGCCGAATAATTTAGGCTGGAAGCAAAAAATGTGCTGACTGGAGCCGTTTGATGTTTTGGTTGCTACTCTTACCGCCGGGTCAGGGTGTGTGTGTGTGCCGGAGAGCTCAGAAACTGTTCAATAAATAAACTGTTTTGACATACCTGTACATCAAAAGCTATTGCACAATGGCAACAGTGTTCAATATGCAATGTTAGGATCAGGTTAGGAAATGTTCCATTGCAACAGTGGAGATAAATCTACTTTCAAGAATGAGTGCAATATGCATGCATCGAGGGCCCGGCACACGTCCCCGGGGCCGCACCTGTCAGGCAAAGCAGGGTGAAGTCTGTTTGCTGATGCAGCAGCTGAGGTGTCACCTTTGCTGCGCAGATGGTCCTGATAGGCCACGGCACAGAGCAGAGACAGCTGCTACGCGCACAGGGAAAAAAAAAAAAGACGAGAGAGGTGGTGGGGGTGAAGGGGTTTGGATGGTAAACATACTGTAGGTGCTCTTTGTGATAGGATATGCAACTTTTTAACATCAGATCTTCACTGCAGTTTTGCAGTACGAATAATTCTGCAAAAAGAGAATTTTACACATAACTCTGTCTTGGGAATTCCAATGGTAGCTTAATGCTAACACAGTGCAAAACTCCATTGATGGGCTAATGGATTGCATCTATGTTGTGGTGTTATTGCCCTTTAAGAAACAGATCTGATCTCATATATTCTTTATCCTCTGCGTAGAATGACTGATCTTAGTGTCGTACTGAGCAGTTGGGAGGAACTGAAGTCTCATAGATGACAGAGGTACACTAGAAGCAATACAGTTTTACAAATAAAATATTGAGTGTTATTTTTCTTATTTAAAAAAAAATCCAGTTTCTTTTATTTTTTTATTTATTTTTGGTTGAGGGGAGGCTATAATTGTAATTTCCATTCATTTAGCTTAGGAAAGATCATTGGAGATATCACTTTGGTTACAGAACAAATTAAACTTGTATGATCTAAAGGCACCACTGTACAAGAAACCAATGCGCCTGAGGTAAAACCAATCAGAGACAGAAGTCGTGATTTACGAAGCCAAAATAGCTTCTTAGGTAGGCTTTTGAAGATATTTTGAACATCATTCATATTTGATTCCAAAATCTGCCACAGTTTTTGTAGTACTGACTCGAGCCAACCAATCAGGGTGAAAGAGAATCGAATTCAGCAGCGTGTGTTGCTTCCAATCTGTTAGCTCAGACCCAAAAGAAGAAGTGAGTAATGTTTAAGAAGTGAGCAAAATGATTACAATGGGGGAAAAAAAAAACTTGTTCCACCTCTTGACTCCAATCGAGAGAGAGAAAGTTGAGCAAAAAAAGCGTTTTGACATTGACTCACCTTGAGTGCTCATCCTTTTTTTTTTTTTTTGTCCCCTCGCTACTTAATAACTTTATTGGCCTCCAGGGCACGCTAATGCTATTGCGGGTGTTTGTGCACAAGCTGCTAGCTAATAGCATTCACCTCTAGGTGTTATTTCCTGGTGCTCGCTGCAGCTCACGTGGCTTGACATTGCGTGTATGCAAATGAGCGGCGCCCTAATGTATTTTGGGAGCGCGTTTCCTCGCATGGGCACACCAGGTAATCAATGAATTAATCAACGGCGGGTTCAGTGAGACACCTTCATCCCTCATCTTTCCGAATGGTGAATGATGACGTCCTGATACTTTTGTTAGTGAAGGTGTTAAACTCAATAAGTGTTAAAGGCCGCGCTTGTCTGTTGTGGGACAAGGTATGAAGCAGCGAGGACACTGCAGCTATCATCCATTCCGATTAGAGGGAGAGAAGAGAGGTAGCAAAACGCATGCGGGGGAGGGGAGGACACTCCCCCGTGAGCAGGGACAGATGACAAAAGCGAGAAGAGAACCAGGGAGCCAAGTTGCAGTGTCGTGTTAAACGCTAACCAAAATGCTGTTTTACTGCAGAGACTCTCAGCGCCATTTTCAGTCACGAGAGGTGGGCGGAGCTAGATGGAGACTGAACAGGTGCTTGTAATGCTTCCTGCTTGATTTTTCTGAAGATTTTTGTAATTATGGAAGCGTGGAACTCCCAATGTGGAATAAACATTTTTGTTGTTCATTTTTGAGCATGTTCGTACTTGTGGGTGCGTTCGTACGCATGAAACATGTTCAACGTACTTGTAAATACTTTCAAACATACTCAAGAGTACATTTGAGCATACTTGTGAGTGCGTTGTAAC
This sequence comes from Festucalex cinctus, assembly GCF_051991245.1. Lineage (NCBI taxonomy): Eukaryota > Metazoa > Chordata > Actinopteri > Syngnathiformes > Syngnathidae > Festucalex > Festucalex cinctus. The sequence goes on from NC_135426.1 coordinate 13,813,676, forward strand.
GTACTTGTACGCTAAATACTACAAACTTAGCATTTTTCTCATAATTTCAATGGGTATTACTTGCGTATGTGCAAGTAAAAAAAAACAAAACTTGCCCACATTATACCAATGCATTTGAAAATTGAAATAATGTTTATTTGTAATTTGTATGTTATATTATTATGTCTTCAGTGCATGATTTAGGTTCGTCTTTTTTTTTTTTTGCCCCCAAAATACAACGTGCTATGGTTGTAGCATTTGGCCTACAAGTATGTTCGAACTCACTCGTGATTTTAAACATGTGTGCAAGGATGTTCGAATGTACTCACAAGTTTGTTTGAACGTACTTACGAGTCTGTTATGAACATATTTGTTAGCACATTTGGACGTAAATAAATACATTTGAACGTATTCGCAAATACGTTCGGACACAGTTGCCGGTCAAAAATGTTTACTTAACATTGGCAGTTCCATTCTGTCTGTCTCTCTCTGTCTGTCTCTCACTTTGTAGCTCTCTATCTATCGCTCTCTATCTCTATATACGTATCTCTATATACCTATATCTAGAGAAATAGTACAACACAACAGCGCTTTTTCATGAGAATGGGGGAAAAGCATTGAATATTCTTGGCCCACTGACCACATAAAAGGTCGCTTGCATTCTGGCAGGAAAAATGGAGACCATGTGAGAACAGAGAGTCCCCCGGGCTTCTGCTGTGTCTCGGTGCTGTCGACAAAGAGTCCCAATTCCAAGACGGATTATATTCCATGGCGGATGATTGTCCTATACTCTCCTTCGTTTCCTTTCATGGACAGTTTGAGGTCTTTCTGTTCTCCAAATGTGTGCTAGCTATTGGATTCATTCTCCCAGTTGCGGCCATGAGGGAGTAATCATGGATCCCGGTCTTTAACGACACCCTGTCCATGTAAACAAGGCAAGATTATGTTTCCGGACCCGCAGTCTAAGCTGCCTTGTGTACAGCCTCTGCCCAGTGGTATGTGAAGGTTTCATAATTGAATTAACCCAGGGCTTATGGCCTGATGTTTAGTTTAAACGCGACACTGTTTTGTGCTCATTATTGGGGAATTGAGGTCAAGGAAATGCAACTGTGTAAAAGATGTGCCCCCACCCTCAACAAGATCGGAATGTGTCCAATCTGCATTATCTCGCTTGATTTAGATCACATCCTGGGAAGCGGCGATGATTGCCTCCTCATCACGGGCCGTGTAAATCTCGAGAAAGTTGAACAGCTGTCAGACGCATCCATCAACCGGGGCCCTCGGAGCACTTAGAGAGCTGGAAATAAATGCTGTCATTTATCCGGCGGAGCGGAGCTTGGATGCACTTTTGCACGAGGCAAGTAGCCTATGTGCTTTAGCGTCGTTGCGTTCAGTCAGCGGCAATACTAACGTAATAGTGAATGGAGCTTGTAACATGAGGTGCGGAAAAAAAGGACCCAAACGCAGACGAGACGCCAGTGGACAGTCTTATCAGTCACTGACGGGTGCCCGTTTTCTGACAGTCATCATCACAAGGGACATAGTAACTGCATAGCAACTGACATCATCATCATCATAAGGGACATAGAAACTGCATTGCAACTGAAAAATTCATCATCACAAGTGACATAGCAACTGAACTTTTAATCATCACAAGGGACATAGCAACTGAAAACATAATTCCAAGGGACATAGCAACTACATAGCAACTGAAAATTACATGATCCCACACAAGGGACATAATTGCATAGCAATTGACATCGTTGCCATCATAAGAAACATAGCATTGCAACTAAAAAAATTAATCATCCCAAGGGACATAGCAACTGACAACATCATCCCAAGGGACATAGCAACTGCATAGCAACTGAAAATTACATGATCACACACAAGGGACATAATTGCATAGCAATTGACATCGTTGTCATTATAAGAAACACAGCATTGCAACTAAAAAAATTAATCATCACAAGGGACATAGCAACTGACAACATCATCCCAAGGGACATAGCAACTGCATAGCAACTGAAAATTACATGATCACACACAAGGGACATAATTGCATAGCAATTGACATCGTTGTCATTATAAGAAACACAGCATTGCAACTGAAAAATTCATCATCACAAGGGACATAGCAACTGACAACATCATCCCAAGGGACATAGCAACTGCATAGCAACTGAAAATTACATGATCCCACACAAGGGACATAATTGCATAGCAATTGACATCGTTGCCATCATAAGAAACATAGCATTGCAACTAAAAAAATTAATCATCCCAAGGGACATAGCAACTGACAACATCATCCCAAGGGACATAGCAACTGCAAAGCAACTGAAAATTACATGATCACACACAAGGGACATAATTGCATAGCAATTGACATCGTTGTCATTATAAGAAACACAGCATTGCAACTAAAAAAATTAATCATCCCAAGGGACATAGCAACTGACAACATCATCCCAAGGGACATAGCAACTGCATAGCAACTGAAAATTACATGATCACACACAAGGGACATAATTGCATAGCAATTGACATCGTTGTCATTATAAGAAACACAGCATTGCAACTGAAAAATTCATCATCACAAGGGACATAGCAACTGACAACATCATCCCAAGGGACATAGCAACTGCATAGCAACTGAAAATTACATGATCCCACACAAGGGACATAATTGCATAGCAATTGACATCGTTGCCATCATAAGAAACATAGCATTGCAACTAAAAAAATTAATCATCCCAAGGGACATAGCAACTGACAACATCATCCCAAGGGACATAGCAACTGCATAGCAACTGAAAATTACATGATCACACACAAGGGACATAATTGCATAGCAATTGACATCGTTGTCATTATAAGAAACACAGCATTGCAACTAAAAAAATTAATCATCCCAAGGGACATAGCAACTGACAACATCATCCCAAGGGACATAGCAACTGCATAGCAACTGAAAATTACATGATCACACACAAGGGACATAATTGCATAGCAATTGACATCGTTGTCATTATAAGAAACACAGCATTGCAACTGAAAAATTAATCATCACAAGGGACATATACACTGCATTGCAACTGACATCATCATCATAAAGGACATCGCAACTGCATTGCAACTGAAAAATTCATCATCACAGGGGACAGCAACTGCATAGCAACTGAAAATGTCAGCAACATAAGGGACATAGCAACTGCATAGCTACTGACATCATCACAAGGAGCAACTGCATAGCAACTGAAAATTTCATTATCACAAGGGTACATAGCAACTGACATCATCATCATCATCATCATCATCATCATTATAAGGGACATACATGCGTTACAAATAAAAAAATCATCATCACAAAGGACATAGCAGCTGCCTAACAACTGACGACTTCATCATTAGAAGGGGAATATATAGGACTATAACAATTCAATGACCCAACCCAAAGCCCAAGATTTTCCCATTAAATTTAGATGGGAATTCAAACAATAATGACTTTGATGAAAGTCAATCAAATCAAAATTTAAAAACATGAATCATTAAAACGTCCTGTGTAGCAAGCTGTGTATTTGGCAGCGGTACATCCCAGGTGAAATGATCACATGCTTCATTCTCAATCCAATCTCATTTTATCATCTTGCAATTTGTAGTAACTGACTACATTTAGTTCCCTTGGATCCAAAAGAACTTCTGGATCTGGATGAAACCGGCCTCTCAGAGCTCCAGTTTAGCGTTCTCTGTAATCCCGAGTGTAGAAAAATGGCGCACATTCTCTTCGATCTCATTTCTGTGCAAAACATCTTCTGCCATTTTCCTTTGCCGCATTCCAGCTGAGTGATGCATCACACAAAATATGCTTAAAAGAAATTCCCCTGCTCGCACAATGCCGACGTGATAAACGTGCTCATTGGCTAATCGGTTTTGGTAGGCTGTGGTTCGCTACGGTGGTTCTGCACAGGCGTGTATAATGAGGATTAAACCATGAGGTACGGTTGGAGCAGTGGCTGAGTGCACTGCTACAGTGTAATTTATTTCACAGGCAAGGTGTCCAAGGCTGTATGCCGTAGAAACACACGTGGCAAGATGAACTAACCCGAAACTTAACCCAGACCATAACTTTAAACCATTTGATCTATTTATCACAATACTGTTTGGCAGTCTTTAAAAGCTTCCAAATGTGCCTCTGGCATTATTTCAACAGACATCCTCCATCTTCCCTCATCTTTTCTGTCGCCTGTCCCCCATGATCCCCCCCCTGCCGCGCATGTTTTTTACACTCCCGCTCCCAGTCGACTGCAGCTTGAGGGCTGTTTTGACTCCTGCGGGCAGAGGCTGTGTTTAATTTTGTCGCATCCCAACCACAGCTTAACTTCGGTCTCACACTAGTGGGGGGAAAAAAATGGCTTCTTCCGGATGCGTTTTGGGCTGACTGCTTGCCGTTTGGGTCTGTTTGGTTTGGTCAACGAGCGGTACGTTTATTGTCTCTGCGACGAGTCATTATGGCCGCCCGCCGCTTGGCAGCAAGCCCCTCCCTTCACGTCATCCCCGGGCACGTTCATCATATTCCTAATGACCAAAATCAGAAAGCGGCCGGCACTCGCCTGTAGGCTGCCTGGTTTGCGTGTGCAGATGGACGCTTAATTGGATTCTTATTGGTCCCTGGTTCTGCTGGCGTTGGCCTCGCACTCGAACTAATTTGTGTTGTTTCGAGAAGACAATTTTTGTGCATGCAGTGTTTAAAATGTGTATTATCTGGGCTTATTATAGTCTGTTTGTAAGTAGATGAAGAAACATCAGTATCACTATAACATGCCTTTGGTGTCTTCATCATGAAAATGTAGCAGAATAATGAAACTGCGTTCTTATTTTAGATGACACAACAATGATAAATGTCATTATTTCATTATTCCTTTCATTTGATGTATGCTGATTTGGGGAACTGCTGTCATGACTCGAGTCATTTGTTTTGGTATTGATGTAACAGCATCCAGTTTCAACTAGTTTTAGGCTATATGATGTTTGTTGATGTCAGGAACTATCTGTAGTTCCGGAGTCAACAGACAATCAGAGAATTCCATGTCAGTACTAGTACTCACATGTCTAGCCGCAACCAATGAGAAATGTGTGTGTTCGCCGGATTATTTCTCACTGTTTCGCTGTGCTTCCACGCTGCCCAAAGGGGTCTCGGCGTGTCGTGATTCTTGATGCATTCTCGTTGTTTTTAGTTTAGTCAAGTTATGTGAATAAATCGTTAAAACCTTATTTGTGTCTGCGTTTTGGGATCCAACCCTTCAGCACACAACAACTGCTAACTACAGTATTTGTATCACGTTGCTAAATGATACAAACTCAAATTTGCATTTATCCAAGTTATTTGATAAAACCCTAGTCATTTAATCATGTAAATAATATAATTCCTATGACGTTCAATTGAATTTTTTTTTCTTGAAATGTTGGCGTCTCAAATGAACTGACTGTATATTTCACTAGAAAATTCTGCATGATTGATTTTCAAGGTATCCTTAAAATTTAATGATTGGCCAATTGTGAATTATTGGAAATTAGCTACTTTTATAGCGTATGTTGAGCTGGTCGTGAGAGAAACTTGAAACAAGGACTTCAGAGTCGCTCCCTCATCCTCAAATAGCAGACAAATGGTCGTCGGCTTGAAGAAAGTTGCCGACGCCATCATTTGCTGGCTGGCGTCTGAAGACACGAGAGAAGAAATAGAAAGTTGCTTTCCCATTAAAAGTCAAAACAAGAACCATTGGAGCGCTACTGCTGTGACTGCACTGCATCAGCATTTGCAGTCAATGAATTGATCAGTCAGTGTTGGAAAGACATTTAGCTTGGTTAACATTTCAATTACTTTAATTTATGCGCCTCACACTGTTGCGTTAGATGGCAATCCATCTGTGATGCACAATGATTTACCTGAATATTATTTCGCGTTTGCAGCCTCGTCGGTCTAATGTGACCTTTAATCAAGCTTCCGCTAAATAACTGATGTGGAAACAACTCCCGCTTTTACTCCCAATGTCACTGCATATGGAAAAACCCCAGACGGCCACCGAAAAATCACCCAGTCAGACGAAAATGAACATTTTTGTGTTTTTCCAGCTGCAAAATTCATCAAATAATGTGCGGGATACTATTTTGCTTTTAACTCATTCACTGCCAAGGACAACTATACACGTCAAAAATCCAAGCAAACAGCCAGTGTTAATTTTGAAAAAAATAAAATAAAATTAAATTGCAATTTTTATTAAAAAAAAAAAATTCAATTTAGTTTTAGTTATAGTCTTCTGACTAAATATAATGAAAGCCTTAGTCATAACTTAGTCACCTGATTGTATTTGAGTTTTAATCCAACTTTAGTCGACAAAAATAAGGAGCAATTTTAGTCGACTAAATTGACTTCTGGAGGTCGAGACCCAGTTTGTGGTCTCAGTAAGACCAAGACCGATCACTATGCACGAAATTGTTGTCATTGTTGTTATTAATAACAATGGGGATTAATAACTATGAATGAAAACAATGAATAACTAAAACTAAATTAAAATTTCTTGTCAAAATTTGCACTGGCTGTTTGCTTGGATTTTTGACGTCTATAGTCGTCGTTGGCAGTGAATGAGTTAAATTGCTCTTTAGGGAGGTGAGTGGGAGGCCAATTTGCCTATAAGTTACTCCATATTGCGGAATGTTTTCTCATTGGCTTTCTTGGGCGCCTAATGGAGAAGCCCCTCCCCCTTTCCATGACCCACTCAGTCTCCAGAACACAACAGCCGGAGTCAAAATGTAAGCTCACCTGCATGTAGTGAAAGCCATTTTTCCTTTTGGAATCGTGTTTGGACCGGGAGAGGGTGTGAGCCGCTGTTGTCAGAGCACGTTAAGTCTCAAATAGCACTCTGGGGTCTCATTCAATCAGACATGCTCGCTGTGGCTCAGCGTGGCGCGCATCAGCGGCGCTTTGGAGCATCCGACGAGCCTCCTTCCGTTCCCGCTCTCTCCCGCTGCGACTCGCCAAAATGTGCGTGGCCTCGCCCGAGAGGGAGCCACCGTCCAACTGTGGCGAGAAAAGGCTTGCGCTCACATTTGGAGGTTTGAAGCCTGAGAGACTGCTAGCAACAAAACATGGAGTAGAGCAGGGGTGTCCAAACTACGGCTCGGGGGCCATTTGCGGCCCGCCGTCCATTTTTCAGTGGCCCGCGACATATGCTAAAAAAGGCATTTGACTCATTTCAAATAAAATACACAAAAGAAAAATGTTTGGAGATGGGCAAAGTAAGAAGGGAGGGTATCGAAAAACTGGTGCCATTAAAGGTTATTTTAGATAACTAAAACTAATGAAAAAACTAAAACTCAAAAAGAAATATTGTTACCGAAATAAAATAAAAACGAAAATGTTTTTTAAAAAACGAAAACTGAAACTACATTTTATGTTTACAAAACTAACTAAAACTAACGATAGCAAAAATGTCCTTCGTTTTAGTCTTTGGTAATTAATTTAATGCATGAGCCTTTGGGCATGATTTTAAATGTGATTTTTAGTAGATTTATTTTGATATAAACCGAAATAATGACGTTTGAAAGTATGTCACACAGAAGTGACGTTATCTAGCAGCAGCCAATAGAAAAGCACCTTCAGATGACTTTGCGTCCATGTTTTATAAATATTGCGCACAATACACATTTTTTTTAAAACTAATACTGAAACTAACAAACTAAACAAAAAACTAACAGAACCACCTTGAAAACTAAAAAAAACTAACTAAAATGAAAAATTCCAAAACTATAATAACCGTTACTGCCATATTACAAATAAATTGGTTTATAAACTGTAGCATTTTCCTAAATATGCAAAAGCACAAATAAATTATTTGTACACTTTTTAGGACTAAACACAATTTCTCTTCATAACATTATGTGGCCCTTGCGTCCTTCTGATTTTCTGTATGTGGCCCTCAAATGAAAAAGTTTGGACACCCCTGGAGTAGAGTGATACCACTAATTTTGATAGATAAGATTTCACACCAGAACCATTTACAAAACGCATATTTTGTATTGAACACACAATAGAATAAATTTTAATAAGTAAATTCGTAATGGGTAATTGTCACACATGTGCCTTAAGTTCCTGATCATAAAACAGCTACAAGAGGGCATTATCTGCCACCGACGTGAAATAAGGCCGGGTATCGGCCCAAGTACATACTTACTTTCTAGTCTGCTTAAATATTTATTCCTTTGTGAATTTTTTTGGTTCGGTGCATGTTGCGTGAGAAAGTGAGAAAGAGGGATTAGAGCGAGATGCGTTCATGTCGGGAAAAGTTCTCATTCTGCCGTGTTTGTTTTGCAGCAAGGAAGACGGAAGAAAACTTCCAAACTAAAACCTCACTGCAACCCGCCATTCCACAGCCTTCGATGGCAAGCGAAAACAATTTTTAGACAGTGATTTTTAAACTTGCTGAAGGAAATAGGTATAGGGTATATTAGTGAACAAAATGAATACTGTTTTCTGAATTAAAATGGATTCAAGGGGCAGCGGATATGAATGGAATGAAAACAGCAGAGGCCCCAGAATTGAACCCTGTGGAACACCATACGTTCTGTTTTCTTGTGAATTCAACTTGCACATATTCATCTGACTCGACCTTTGACTCTATCTCTAATACAAGTATTAGTTTTATTAGTGTGTGTCGTAGCAGCTAGCTAGCATATGTATGTTTTTTTGTATAGAACACATTGTAGACACTTGTTTTGGCTGTTTTCAAATAGATGTTTGTAACACACCGATATGAATCAGGCTCGGGAATAATCGGAGGGAACGTGTTGACACGCTACAGCTCCCTTGGCCCCGCTGTGATGATATCGTTAAAAATCAAGAGGTTTGCTGTTTGAAGAGCGGACAATGAGCATCCCCCAGCATGCCAACATCAAATTTAGCATGCCGTGAAGCCCGCGCCGACCGAATAAAAGCGGAGTGTCGATTGCCTCCCGGGGCCTCAGAAAATGTGTCGGAATCCTGCAGAAATCTGCGCACCTTTTCATCTGCATTCAGCGCTCCTTGAGGAGAGTTTGGCTGGGATAAAAAGATGGATAGATAACAGCAGTCGACATTCACGCAGGCTCTTTTACAAAAGGCAGCACCAGAGAACGTGTAACGTGGCAGATCAGTGCTTTGGATTTGCACTGGATTGGTTTTAATTTTAAGACAAGAGTGAAAGGGGGGTTAACTCGACCACGGGATGGAGATGCTGGATCAGGCATCTCCATAATTCATTCCTAGCCGAGGGTAGAAAAATCCTTCATTCCACTTGAAATAATACATGAGTCGTCCGCCACAGACACACCCTTGTTAAATTTTCATGACCGTCTGCTTTCAAGGGACTATTTCAAATCAATCACCCCCCCCCCAAAAAAAAACACTCCTTTTCATCGCCGTGCCCCATTTCATTCAGTTATTAACAGACTGCAAAGCAGTGAGGGGCTTGTCTCAAATGGTTCCGGGGGTCCGCTTTGAAGGCGCTGGCATTTGCCCAAAAGAATCTCTTGTTGAAATATGCAACCCTTGAGTGTCTTCTCCCGTCCCGTACATGAAATGGGCGAGCACTCTGCTTTCAAGTTGTGTGCCACTTGTAATTCTCTTCCCTCTCCAATTGGTGTATTAATATACCTGCACTCCAGAATTAGTAGCACTTAAAGTATCCCGTTCAGGACTTGGGCGGGCTTGTGAGGGTCTACATTTCGATATAAAATACATCGTTATGCCTTCATAATATTAGCTTCGATTTGCACTTGTCTTCTGCTGAAGCATTTCAAGGTCCTTGATTGTGCTTCTGCTTGAGTATGTTTCGGGGATAAATGACTTGTACGGTGAGCTGTGCATATTTGACAAGGCTGCCGGCACCGTCCCTGACAAGTGTCGTCCACCTCCGCTGGCACGCACGCACCTCGCGCCCAAGTGTCGTGACAAAGTCCAATTTGCTTTTTGTCCCTTCCTCCCGCTACAGTAAGTTTTCGCTGCGAGTGCCAAGGTGCTGTTATAGATCCAATATGACATGTTCTTTCCCCCCCCTTCCCGACTCACAACGGCATGAGGGCGGAGACTTGAAGTCATGCTTTAGTGACTTCACGGTTAAATCAATTATGCTGAGTCATAATGGCCTCCCTCCTCGGAGTCTGACATCCCTGCTTATGGATAATTGCTTCATGATCGCGGCATCTTATCGAGCGCATCGCGCCACGCAATTTGGCCCCGACGCTGACATGCATTTTTAATCCCGGACGTATATCTTGTGTCTCGTGATACAACAGCACGTCATCTGCAAGGTCGTCTGTACGAGAGCCGGTTAAGCGTCCGGTGCTGTGTAAATAAAAGCTTTTATATACATCACGGGTTATCAAATGTATATGAAGAGGTCAAACGAAGTGTTGAGAGTGTTAGAGGTGTTTCTCTGATACACAGCTTACACCTCAGGCCAACCTGATTAGACCACCTCTGTCTTGCTTGCATCCACTTCCTATTTATTAGCTAATAGGCTTAGCGCTCTCTAGGGAGAGGTCGTCGGGCTGACCTCGCGCCTCTCCGTCTTCTGTCTTTCGGCCTGTTAGCCGTCATAATCCCATTTCGCTTTTCCCTCCGTCCCTGCTCCGAGCTTCCCCTTCGAACGCCGGCGGGAGCCATCTTGTTTTCAACGCGGCCACAAACAACGCAAGACGATCCTGCACGTTATATTCACTCAATTTAAAGTGAATGAATTATTCAGGCTGTTGCTGCGCTGCATTTAGGGACCCATCTCCTTCGTGCACTTTGTGTTTCTGTTCCCCCCCCCACGCTTCCCCCCGCGGGGTAGAAAGACACTCGGAAAAAAGAAGGGCAGGTTTTATTACTGCTTTGCTACTACTGCTGGGCGTGGAGTCATAAAAACCGACAGCATCACCCCTGACTTATCACTAGCAATATAAACATAATAACTCCACTGCGATGCTGCATTACACTGTAATTGACCCTTTCTCATCTGCAAAATGTAGACCATCATTTGCCGTTCATGTGTGGCCAAACCTTTGTGTGGATGATGAAGTCAATTAATACAAGCCGCTCTGACTTCATAAATGCCACAAGGAAGTTCATTGTTGTTGTAGTTTGTACTGTAACGTTATTACAGTGTTCTCCTGCATTGCAACATCAACTTGGGAAAATGTCTTGGCTATAGTCTAATAATGGTTTGGTGTGCTATTTTGTTGGTCTCACTTGTAGGTTGCTGTTGGTTATTCATGATTGCATAATACAGTTTCGTGAAAAACAAATTTAACCTACACTATGTCGAATAAATGCAAATTATAGTGAGCAAATCATTGTTACAAAATCATGCCCCTTCTGGCCATAAGATCAATGAAGATCATGTTGGATAAATGGATGGTTCATGGTTTTCCAGTTCAGTTGTTATGTTCTGAGGTTGGATCCCAAAAACGACACAAATAAAATTTTAACTCTTTATTCGCATATCACCGAGAGGCATAGAACAAACTTGACTAGACGAGAAACAACAAGACTGTATCGAGAATCACGAGATCCTAAGCTAACTTGGGCTGTGGAGGTGCACAGAGCAACAGAGGTAATAGTCCAACAAAAACACACTTCTCAGACAGCATATATAGACGGTGAATCGATCTGATTGGTTGTGGCTAGACATGTGGGTAATAGGACTGACATGGAATTATCTGATTGGCTGTTGACTAGATAAAGAGGTTAAAGATTCTTGACATCACATAGCTCCTGACATCACATAGCGTATTACCAGTTGAAACTAGATGCCGATTACATCAGTTCAAAACAGACACTTGACCTACAGGTCATGACCCAAACATAACCCTTGCATGACCCTAGTCATGACAGTAAACATAACCCTTACATGACTATAGTCACAGTAAGCATAACCCTTGCGAGACCCAAACATAACCCTGGCATGACCCAGTCATGACATCAGTGCTCTATTTTTGTGAGCGGCGTAAATCCTGCACGGGCCAACGGAACTGCAAGAGGGGGCTACACTGCTGTGGGAGTGGCTTCTAATTGTGGCCAATCATAGCAGACTTCCATTTCCTTTTAGTCGTGCATCGAGTCATGGTGAAAACACATCTGCACCATGGGCAATTTGAGGCCCCCTACCAGCCCCGATTGTGTCCGCCATAGCTGAGCTGCCCAGTGAGATGATGGAAAAAAGAAAAAAAAAAATGAATATTTATGAATAATATATGGAGAGCAATGCCTTGGAATACTTTTATTTTGAAGTTGTTCCCGGCAGTGTGTCGTGGCGTAACAGCTGACTTGATTAGTTTTACAGATTACACATCACACAGATTACACATTAGTCTTGCCATTCCTACTAATCACTTCAACAAAAGTTTACTCTGCATATTTTCACAACCCAAAGTTGGCAAGTATGTACATGTGGTCTGACGAGACGTACAGTTTGGATCAACATTCTTTCACCAAATTGTCACTCTGCCAGACGTGATTCCCAGACTCGTAGAACTTCCCTCTGCTGCACCGGCGCTGATAGGAAGATCAGGATCCACCGACATTGACACCATGGCACAGATGCACTGTCTATGAAAAACAGAGCCCTCCGAATCCATCTACAGGATATATGCAAGACCTGTTAGAGCCTTTCAAGCCCGGTGTTGGTCCTTGTTGAGCTTCTTGGGAGCTTGAAAAGTTCTTCTGTGTTTACATAAAAAAAGGTAGTTGCTGCTTTGTGTTGGAGGACAAAGGCAAACGTAGCTTTGACTCAAAGCGACGTATGGATCGAGGTAAAAGGCTGTGGGTGAGTGAGTGTCAGGAGAGCTGCGGTGGAGCGTGTCTCAGGCAAACTCTGATCATAGAGTGCGTGGCTGTTGTGGGATCAAAGGCTTTGTCAGTCAAAGCCCCTTAACTCTGCCTCAGCTACTCAGGGAGGCCTGGACGCGGGAATAATTCATGACCAGAGACGCTCGCTCGTACTCGGCCCGGGATGAGACGGCACATCTGGGGTCAGCGGGTCCCGGGGCCTCTCCTTATCAATCTCCCGCCTCCCGGCATGGCGATGAGAGGAGCCGCAGGGGGGCTGGCTTCTCATGCGCTGCCGTATTATCTGCCTGAACATTCTCACTGTTGAGTTTCACGCCACTGTGCGCCTTTTGGCACAGGTGCCATGTTTTTCATGTTATGGGAGGGCAGGTGGGTGGACTTCTGGCAAGTGTTGTGTTGCTTCTCCTCGCCAGCGTGTTTGTATTTTTAGCTAACTAATCCTTCGGTGGTGCAAACGGTTAAATCACACTCATCTCCCAGATTCCAAGTTTCAAGTAGCATATGGTCGGAAGCTCGCCGCGAGTCCGCATGAATATTGTTCAATCTTCCTCCGGCAGTTGTGTGACACAAAGATGAGGAGCCTCCAAAGCTAACAGCCTTGCTTGGAATACAAATGAACTCTAATATTTGCTTCGTTTTCAGTGTCATTGTGAAACAATGCTGCTGAGTTTGTGAGATTTTAAAACCGTATGTAGAAATACTTTCTTTAATAATTTCACATGAAAAATGTAATAGAAAAACTATAGCTTCCCTCAAAAATACGGAAAAAATAAGAAAACGAAACGGAATGTATGGTGTTCCACAGGGTTCAATTCTGGGGCCTCTGCTGTTTTCATTGTATCTGTTGCTGCTTAATTATTATTTTCTTCCATCTTTACCCCAAGAGACTGGCTTACAATTTAGATTAGTGTTGTTCCGATACCGTTTTTTGGCTCCCGATACCGATACCCAGCTTTGCAGTATCGGCCGATACCATACCGATACTTAAGGTTTTTTTTCCTCAACATGAAAAAGCTGTCCTGCCATTGGTTTAGAGCATTCAAGGGCCAATAGGATATCTTAGATCGGCATGTAGTGAACATGTCACATACCAGTGAATGTCGTGCACCAGCAAGACACAAGATGCTGCATCCAAAATCCTATATTAGCGTTGGAATTAATGGTATCGGCATGTTACTTGTGAGTAGTCACCGATACCGATACCACTGTTTTAATGCAGTATCGGCACCTCTGCCGATACCAGTATCGGTATCGGAACAACACTAATTTAGATGCCATATAATGATTAGATTCCATATAATGATGCTAACAAACATTCATGCTTCAAATGCGAAAAATAAGTACAGAGCAAAAAAGTCAAATAGTGTAGTGACAACTTCTTCAAACCAAGTCCAACTTTGAATGTGTCTTTGTTTTGTCCTGAACAAGTCGTCCAAAATAACATTTCATTTATTGACATGCGTCTTATGCTTGTATTGTGCCAACCTGCCGCAATTAAAGGTTGAGACGCATGTGAAAACGTTTTCATTATCCTCAGAAGCCCGTGTGGCATCAAAGCCAAACACAAACCCCTTTTGTTAGCCGGGCAATTACATTGATTCTTCACTTATGCTGCTTTTTCGTGCTTTGTCTGGCATCCATTTCCTGGAACGGACCTGCATCAATGAGCCTTAGATATGACCAGAAAATGGAATACATGAGAAGCCGGGAGATGGCAAAGCAGCCGAGTGAAAGAGAAGCGAGTCAGGCAGCGTGGCAAAAAAGGAAGGGGAAAAAAGGATTATTGAAAATTGTGCTATTGTTAGTCGAGGACGTCAGAGTGCTTGTGTGCGTAATCCAGTAGGGGCGGCAAGGGACTCACAAAGCCATGCCAACTGTTACTGACAGCCTGCTGCAGGATTATTGCTGCACCTATTCACTCCCTGCTTTTTTTTATTGCCCACTCACCTCTCATAAATAAATAACCTCACGTTCAAGGAAACACTCTTTCAGACCATGTGAGGCTTGCCCAAGTCTCAACTTCCACCCTATGGACCAACATCTGTTCTATTTTAGCGGGTGGATCTTCATTATCCGCTCAGATGGCCCCTTTATTAGCGACACCTGCAGAATATATTTCAATCCAACACGAGCTGAATAAAATGTATTCAGCATTTCCAATATTTTGGTTGGCTTAATGAGATGCATGGGCAAGTCAAACACATTTGAAACAGCTCTCAGTACGCCACAATGCAGCCATTACACCGCAACACACTTCCAGGAACAACTTCAAAATAAAAGCATGCGATGGCATTGATGTCCATATACGATTTGGTGAGGAAAGGCTTATTTTGAAGAGATTGCTTGGCTAGCATACACGTAAATAAGCGGATATCCGAGGCAGAAAATATGTCTTGAGCATTTTTTTTTAACCAAAGTACTGATCATCAATTTAATATGAATTTAATGTCCTTTAAATTGAAGGGAAAACTTCAAAAAAAAATTCTTCATCCTTCACACTCTATGATGTTTAAAGTACAATGAGTGTGATTGAACGTATCAATTGCATTTTCATTCATTTCAATGGGGAAGATGATTTGAGATGTGTTTATATGGGGTAGGCTATATGCATTCTAGGGCTGCTCAATTATATAGAAAATATTAATCAATTATATTGGTAATACATGTAATTGAAATCACGATTAAGACGTTCATTTATTTTTTGGTACAAATATAAATATTAAGACAAATAAAATTCTTTGAAACACTAATTATTGAAGTTATTTTTAGATTAAACATAAGCTATTAAATTAGTTATTTTAGGTGCAAAAATGTATACATTTAACAAATCAAAAATTAGTACGTTTTTTTTACAATTATGCTGATTTTTGTAATTGTTAAGTCTTTCGATTAATTTCACAGCCCTAATGCATCTTATCTCAAGGCATCATTTTTTAAAATAATGGACCTTATGGAGTGGTAAGTGAGTGCATAATGAATTGTTCTCCGTGAGGACAAAGGTTAATGAAACGTTTGCAGGTACAAGCGCTGACCCCGACGTTTTCCACCGTGCCAGCCCGTGACCAAAAGTGCACACCGTTCATTTTAGTCGCCATTACTCCCGCCGCTGGCATGCTGCCCGCGTGTAGCCTTCTGGCCCCCGCTCTCCTCCACTCTCACTCAGTTTACCTTGTTGAAATATCCTGTTGAATAATGAATGGAGCCCATCAACTTGAAACAGTAATGGTCAAACCTTACCGAGCGTCTGCCCTACATCACTAATCGTTCCCTCGCAGTGCTTTGAATGGACCACGAACGCTAACGTCATATACGTTGTAGACGTGCTGAATAAAATCAAGCTCTTATAGTGATGTTGTCTTAGATCTCCACTTTTTTTTTCTTTTTTTTTTCTTCTTCTTCTTCTTCAAAAAAAAAGATCTCCACCTTAAGACTTCAGCTAATGCCTTCAGCGTCACAACCAATGACGTCTGCGGGCCTCTTCCATTCAAATTAGCGGTGGGTATTGCCAACAACCTCACGATACATTGAGTATCACGATACAGGGGTCATGATACATTACTTGACATGCATCTTTATGAAAGCAGTCAAATTATCTTTTTATTATGCTTCATGGCAAAAACTTTTCTTCTTCTAATGTTAGCAGCGCTTTCGGTTTACCGCCTGTTCGAAATGCGTGCACATCACATAGCAAGGAGACGCATGCCGGGAAACTTTATGAATATCGATACCTGCATTCCTCTCATGGAAGAAATCAAGGTGCTGAATAGTGACCCGTTCCCATCCCTGTCCCCCCTCTGTTTGGTGTCGTGTTTTTCCATGTTTCTTTGACAGCTGAAACTGTAAAATGAATTCCGTTGCTCTGCACTTGTGACATGTACAATGACAATAAAATAGATTTTTCATTTCCATCTTCTCGCAGCACCTCAAAGTCCCTCTTGCTACGTCTTCAGTCCAATCCTCTACGACACTTATTTTTTTACATTGAGTGTGAGGTTAGTGGAGGGCTGCTAAACGCACTTTGGGAGCCATAGCAAATGCAGTATTGTTCCCCTTTCACCTCGTCTCGAAATAAATCCAACACACATTATGTATGTATGTGGGAGAAGTGCCAAAAAAGCCTTTTAAGAACAGCTTCCCTGTGTCTGAATATCAATCATCGTGCAGTCTCAGATTTGGTGGAAAACATCTCACGGGGAGACATTAATGACATAATTAACAAATTAGGAATGCCTCCACTCATTACGTAGCACACAGTATGTTGATATGCAGAAAGTCATTTAGATGGCACACTGATAATTGTATAACACGGAAGAGATGATTCCTCTCGATGCTATCGTTGCTTTGCATAATGAGTCAACATGAATCCTGACTGCAAAGGCCTATATGGAATATTCACAGGAGTACTCCTTGGCTTGCGTGTCCTTTTCGGTTCTGCATTTCTTGATGTCTTCACTTCACTCCCGAGGTTCCGAATCAGGAGCGGCCACGCTTGGCACGGAGCGGCAAACTCCGCACGGAAAAGTGGGAGTCTTTTGTGTGCGCGCAAGACGGGAACAAATATGAAAAGGAGCCATGTGTTGGAGTCGAAGGCACTAACACGCATCAACTTCTGCTTGGCTGAACTCTGCCTCACCTCGCCGAAATCAGCATAGCCTTTGGCACACGGCGTCAGGAAGTGTGGAGCGGTGAAATATCAACGTTGTGGATCTATAACGTCTCTCTGACACTTCTCTCCTCAAACATGCCATTGCACAGTCCAGAAAGCTGTTGGGAAGCATGCGTCATAATGTGCCTTGTGTTTTTAGGATAGTGTTGTTGTGGAAGTACAAAACTTCACTTGAGATAGAGGCACTGTTTGTCTCCAAGTGACCCTTCACATGACGCTGCTTAAGTCATTTTCACTGACGCAGCCACCTTCGCTCTTGGCTATTTTACTGGATTTTGACTGATTTTGAAAGGCCCACACAATATTGTATTCTATTGCTATAAAAACATGGAACCTACCAAAATAAAGATGAAAGTCTCTTCTTTCATCAGAAAAAAGTATGTTTGTATCTGTTTCCGTTTTGCAGTAATTAGCATTAGAAAAAAGCTAAGTTTCATCATTCCTGGTGAAAACACTGTCAAAAAGAGCTTGTTGCAACTTGGCCCTGGCTGATCTCTTATACTCTGCTGCCACCTAATGGCCGTTTTCTATTAACTACCATTGCTTTAGGTGACCTCTTCATGTCAGAAACTTCTTTCTGTATGCTCTTGCATAAAAAACAAAAACAAAAAAATATATATACATACATTTTTGGGAGTGAAGGACAAAGTATTAAAAAAACAAAAACGTATTTACACATTTTTGGGTTTGAATGGGTTAACATAACAAACACTTGGAGAAAATGTGTCTTAAACTTCAGGATGGCCATCCATCTTTTTTCCATACCGTGTCCTCAAGTTTGTAGATACTAGTGTTGTAGTTCTCGATTGGTCTTGGGACCACTTCTTAAGGGTCTGGTTTCAGAATCGAAGATATTTTTACTTGGTCTTGTCTCAGACAGGGTGGGCTCAGAATTTTTGCGACAGTCTTGGTCTCGACTTCCAAAAGTCTTGGAGTCATACTCCTTAGTCCTGATGTTTTTGTCTCATTTGGTGTCAATACTAATAATTAGCATTTGCCAAGAAGGTGAGCTGACTCTGCACCTCTTTTTCTCAGTTTTTCTCAAGAAAACCACCCTCATTGTCCCCTTTTTCCCTTCTTCCCCATCTTGGTACCTGCGGACGAGGTCGTATGTCCTTGGAGAGTTCTCCAATTATTTGTCAGCTCTATAACAAAGTGCTAGCATACGCTCCAAACTGCTTACATTTTGGGCCCCGCCCTCATCTTCGCCCTCCTTTGAATTTCCCAGAGGTGACAGGCGAGGAATGAGGACACTCATTGTTGGGCCACCGAGAGCGAGGCTATACATTTTTAACCAGCTCTGACACTCTCGTCCTCTCCCTACTTGTCCCCAGCCGCCCCGCCGGCCACGACTTGCTTGAGTCAAACCCAGTGGGGAGCCACTTCACCTGGGACCGCCAAAGTCAGCACTAGCCCCCCTCCTCCCTCCTTTCCACCTTGCTGCATTCATGTGTGTACGAACAGCCATTGTCAGTGACCTTCTGCTGTTTGAAAGAAAGGATTTACTCGCTGATATTCTCTGTTCAGTTGAACGGGAGTCTTTTCACAGGTACTTTTATTGTTGACTGGAAGCTGTTAAAAGAGTGCTAATGGAAAAATAAATGCACCTGCTTTGTTGATGATGGAAATATATACAGATCCGTAATTGTGACCATCATAATCACATCTAAAATCGGAGTCCTCCATATAATATCGTAAAGTAACTCTTGTGCAATCCTGCTGACTAGCAAACAATATGTAACAAGAACATCACCCTTCTTGGCGGTAGAAAAAAAAAAAAAGTCTCCCATAAAAATGCAATTACACCTGAAATAGCAACCACAGCGGCGGAATCAATCTCCCCGGACAAGGTCTCGATAAAAGCAACCACATCATCAATCAGCGACAACGAGCTTCATGAAATATTCACGTGTGATGTACACGAGGAGATGGATGTAAACTATTAGCTAAGAGATCATGCACAGTGTGTTTGTCCACCAACAAGGCTATTTTGAGGGCCACTCACTCACCAGCCAGCCAATCATTTTTCATGGTGTTATTGATCAGCCATTTGGTTTTACTTGAAACCATCATGTAGTTTTGCTATAAACCCCTCCTGTTGGGCCACACAAATGATAAAAGACTCAATTTTGCCTTTGGGAGCCATTTCTCGTTCAGCATTGTTCCTCTTTTTCTGTATTGTGAAATAAACCAAACGTAGTGATGCCAAATAACCATGTCAAGAAAGAACCTTGGCGATTAAATAAAACTCCTTTAAGGCAATATTTATCAGTAGCCAGCCAGGGATTTTAGCCTAGCGGTTAGTGCTACGCACCTCTCAAGCAGCACAGCGTAGAAACACATTGTCCATTGCTTGATGACATCACAACCGGAGGTCAATTCTCTGCTGCTCTGTGCTCCATTGTAATAGAAAATGTTCTTGATGGAGCTACTGGTATTGAACAGCCCCCTTCAGCCCCTAACTGCCTTTGGGTCTATTCCTTCAGTTATCCCTCCCCGAGCTGCTTGCTCGAAGACCATGAATTAGTCTCAGCCTTCACCTGGGACGCGTCTGTAATGAAAGCCTTTGTGTTTGTTCTCTGAGCCGGCGCCGCTTCAAAATTGAACGGGATGTCGCAGCCCCGCTCGGTTTCTCTTGGCCTTCCCGCGCTCCATTATGTGCACCGGTCCTCGCCACCATGCTTGCCAATGCGTGATCCACCATGCGCTGGGTGTGTTCAAACACACGATTGCACGTCTGCTCCAAACATGTTTTGCTCCAGCACGTTGCTCTCCCTTAATTGTTGTTCACTGCTTTCGCTCATTTGTGCAACTTACCTTGTTGTTGTCCTCCTAGTGAGTGCTCCCGTTTCAACCAAAGGCACTCAGCTGCGCAGATCAAGACAGACAAAGCTGCACTTCATTTCATCCACACTTTTAAGCATCAAAAATGGTTCTAGATTGGTTATAGAGCACTTTAAAACAACCACGTTTTTCTTAAGATCGAAGGAACTAGTGTTGTTCTGATACCGATACTGGTATCGGCAGAGGTGCCGATACTGCATAAAAACAGTGGTATTGGTATCGGTGACTACTCACAAGTAACATGCCGATACTATTAAATCCAACGCTAATATAGGATTTTGGATGCAGCATCTTGTGTCTTGCTGGTGCACGACATTCACTGATATGTGACATGTTCACTGCATGCCATCCATCCATCCATCCATCTTCTTCCGCTTATCCGGGGTCGGGTCGCGGGGGCAGCAGCTTCAGGAGGGAAACCCAGACTTCCCTCTCCCCAGCCACTTCAACCAGCTCCTCCGGTGGGATCCCAAGGCGTTCCCAGGCCAGCCGAGAGACATAGTCTCTCCAGCGTGTCCTGGGTCGTCCCCGGGGCCTCCCACCGGTGGGACATGCCCGGAACACCTCCCCAGGGAGGCGTCCAGGAGGCATCCGAACCAGATGCCCGAGCCACCTCAGCTGGCTCCTCTCAACGCGGAGGAGCAGCGGCTCGACTCTGAGTCCCTCCCGGATGACCGAGCTTCTCACCCTATCTCTAAGGGAGAGCCCGGACACCCTGCGGAGGAAGCTCATTTCGGCCGCTTGTATCCGGGATCTCGTTCTTTCGGTCACGACCCACAGCTCGTGACCATAGGTGAGGGTTGGAACGTAGATCGACCGGTAAATCGAGAGCTTTGCCTTTTGGCTCAGCTCTTTCTTCACCACGACGGACCGATACAGAGTCCGCATCACTGCAGACGCTGCACCGATCCGCCTGTCGATCTCCCGCTCCATCCCACCCTCACTCGTGAACAAGACCCCAAGATACTTGAACTCCTCCACTTGGGGCAGGATCTCATCCCCGACCTGAAGACGACACTCCACCCTTTTCCGACTGAGGACCATGGTCTCGGATTTGGAGGTGCTGATCCTCATCCCAGCCGCTTCACACTCGGCTGCGAACCGCTCCAGTGAGAGCTGAAGGTCCCGGCCTGATGAAGCCAACAGCACCACATCATCTGCAAAGAGCAGAGATGCAATGCTGAGGCCACCAAACCGGAACCCCTCCACTCCTCGGCTGCGCCTAGAAATTCTGTCCATAAAAGTTATGAACAGAATCGGTGACAAAGGGCAACCTTGGCGGAGTCCAACCCTCACCGGAAACGAATCCGACTTACTGCCGGCAATGCGGACCAAACTCTGGCAACGGTCGTACAGGGACCGAACAGCCCGTAACAAGGGGCCCGGCACCCCGTACTCCCGAAGCACCCCCCACAGAACTCCCCGAGGGACACGGTCGAACGCCTTCTCCAGATCCACAAAACACATGTGGACTGGTTGAGCGAACTCCCACGCACCCTCGAGGATCCTGCGGAGGGTGTAGAGCTGGTCCACTGTTCCACGGCCAGGACGAAAACCACACTGCTCCTCCTGGATCCGAGATTCGACCTCCCGACGGACCCTCCTCTCCAGCACCCCTGAATAGACCTTACCAGGGAGGCTGAGGAGTGTGATCCCTCTGTAGTTGGAACACACCCTCCGGTCCCCCTTCTTAAAAAGGGGGACCACCACCCCGGTCTGCCAATCCAGAGGCACTGTCCCCGATGTCCACGCGATGTTGTAGAGGCGTGTCAACCACGACAGCCCCACAACATCCAGAGTCTTTAGGAACTCCGGGCGGATCTCATCCACCCCCGGGGCCCTGCCACCGAGGAGCTTTCCAACCACCTCAGTGACTTCGACCCCAGAGATAGGAGAGCCCACCCCAGAGTCCCCAGACTCTGCTTCCTCAAAAGGAGACGTGTTGGTGGAATTGAGGAGGTCTTCGAAGTATTCCCCCCACCGCTTCACGACGTCCCGAGTCGAGGTCAGCAGCACCCCATCGCCACTATACACAGTGTTAATGGTGCACTGCTTTCCTCTCCTGAGACGCCGGATGGTGGACCAGAATTTCCTCGAAGCCGTCCGGAAGTCGTTTTCCATGGCCTCACCGAACTCCTCCCATGTCCGAGTTTTTGCCTCAGCAACCGCCGAAGCCGCGTTCCGCTTGGCCATCCGGTACCTGTCAGCTGCCTCCGGAGTCCGACAGGCCAAAAAGGCCCGATAGGACTCCTTCTTCAGCTTGACGGCATCCCTTACCGCTGGTGTCCACCAGCGGGTTCGAAGATTGCCGCCGCGACAGGCACCGACCACCTTACGGCCACAGCTCCGATCGGCCGCTTCAACAATGGAGGCGCGGAACATGGTCCATTCGGACTCAATGTCCCCCACCTCCCCCGAGACAAGGGAGAAGCTCTGCCGGAGGTGGGCATTGAAACTCTTTCTGACAGGGGATTCCGCCAGACGTTCCCAGCAAACCCTCACAATACGTTTGGGTCTGCCAGGTCGGACCGGCATCTTCCCCCACCATCGGAGCCAACACACCACCAGGTGGTGATCAGTTGACAGCTCCGCCCCTCTCTTCACCCGAGTGTCCAAAACATGCGGCCGCAAATCCGATGACACGACTACAAAGTCGATCATCGAACTGCGGCCTAGGGTGTCCTGGTGCCAAGTGCACATATGGACACCCTTATGCTTGAACATGGTGTTCGTTATGGACAAACCGTGACGAGCACAGAAGTCCAATAACAGAACACCGCTCGGGTTCCGATCAGGGGGGCCGTTCCTCCCAATCACGCCCCTCCAGGTCTCACTGTCATTCCCCACGTGAGCGTTGAAGTCCCCCAGCAGGACGAGGGAGTCCCCAGAGGGAGCGCTCTCCAGCACACCCTCCACGGACTCCAAGAAGGGTGGGTACTCTGAGCTGCTGTTTGGTGCATATGCACAAACAACAGTCAGGACCCGTCCCCCCACCCGAAGGCGGAGGGAGGCTACCCTCTCGTCCACCGGGGTAAACCCCAACGTACAGGCGCCGAGCCGGGGGGCAATAAGTATGCCCACACCTGCTCTGCGCCTCACACCGTGGGCAACTCCAGAGTGGAAGAGAGTCCAACCCCTCTCAAGAGGACTGGTACCAGAGCCCAAGCCGTGTGTGGAGGCGAGTCCGACTATGTCTAGTCGGAACTTCTCGGCCTCGCACACCAGCTCGGGCTCCTTCCCTGCCAGAGAGGTGACATTCCATGTCCCAAGAGCCAGCTTCTGTAGCCGGGGGTCGGTCCGCCAAGGTCTCCTCCCTTGGCCGCCACCCAGCCCACACTGCACCCGACCCCTTTGGCCCCTCCCACCGGTGGTGAGCCCGTGGGAAGAGGGACCCACGTTGCCCCTTCGGGCTGTGCCCGGCCGGGCCCCATGGGTGCAGGCCCGGCCACCAGGCGCTCGCCAGCGAGCCCCGCCTCCAGGCCTGGCTCCAGAGGGGGGCCCCGGTGACCCGCGTCCGGGCGAGGGAAACGCGTCTCCAAAATTTTTTATCATCATAGGGGTCTTCTGAGCCGTTCTTAGTCTGGCCCCTCACCTAGGACCTGTTTGCCATGGGTGACCCTGCCAGGGGCATAAAGCCCCAGACAACATAGCTCCTAGGATCATTGCGACACGCAAACCCCTCCACCACGTTAAGGTGCCGGCTCACGGAGGGGTCACTGCATGCCGATCTAAGATATCCTATTGGCCCTTGAATGCTTTGACCCAATGGCAGGACAGCTTTTTCATGTTGAGGAAAAAAAAAACTTAAGTATCGGTATGGTATCGGTATCGGCCGATACTGCTAAGCTGTGTATCGATATCAATATCGGTAGCCAAAAAACAGTATCGGAACAACACTGGAAGGAACACAGGGGCAGAAAATACAATGAAAACGGCAGAGGCCCCAGAATTCAACCCTGTGGAACACCATACCTTCCTTTTATACCTGTGAACTGATATCGCACATAGTATGTAGCAATACAATCGTAAAGAAATCACACAGCACACCATCACAAAAGCTACAAGTCAACTCCTGAGTGCACCAAATTCCCTGTAGCACAGATCTGGCCAAGTAATGTAGCGGGATCACCTCCAGCCAATGATGGCCAAGCAGGGCGTATCATCATGTCTTTGCCGAACCCCTGAGACGGACTCATCGAACCCCTGACGTTCGATCGAACCCAGGTTGAGAACCACTCGGACGGAAGCTTTAATCTTTGGTCGAGATGCTGTGATAAACAAACGTTACAATACGATATGAACGTCACAATATGATAATTATCACATTATCGTGAGGAGGTTGGCAATATAAAAAATGCTGTATCAAACCTCATGATATAAATACATTAAAGCTCATATTGGGGGGGAAAAAAAGGCACAATAGTATAATGGCCTATGCAGTTCATCTGGCGATTAGCGTGGATCTTAAACGCGGGTAGCCAAACATGTCTAATTAAAATTAAACCAGAGTGTGCTGGGACTGCATAAATGGAAAATAATCTGGTCTTTTGAAAAGATGTACTGCTTTTAATATCGTTACATGACAATATCATGGCAATTTTATTATTACAATATTGCCGTTATCCTGACATCCCTAATTTTGGGACATCAGGTGTACAGTAGAACACGAACAGATGTCGTTGAGTGACAGCCTCGCTCCATTGCTCTTTCTTTTTTTTTTATTTTTTTTTTATAGCTGCCTCTAATCCTGTCTGTTCTGACACATTGCAACTTGAAATCCATCAGCGTTCATCTTCTTTAAGTCACTTTGACAGTGACACTTTTTGTTGGACTAAAGACAAAAACATGCAAACGTGACATTTCGCCTCTCTGACATCGCAGAAAAATCTAGCGGGGTTAGCATTGTGCTACAAAGAATTTGGGCATCTTTCAGTCAACACAATGACATAATTATTTGTCTCAAATGTACTTTTTCCAGGTCAAAAATGAATATCTCCAAGCCCCAGCTATAAATAGAGAACAAAATCAGAACCCTTGAGGGTACCTTAACTCTGACAACATACTGTACTTCTACATTCTTTGCCTATTCAGCTTTTTTTCATTTTCAGCATCCCCAAAGAGGAAGCGGTTTGTTCAGGTTGGATGCTCAAAGAATTCCTCCTGCATTACCTTTTTCTGATCCTGAAAGAGTGAGCATTGCTTGTATAATCTATTTCTTTATTCTCAAACGACGTCTGCCCGGCGGCTTGTAAATATGTACACATTATGCACACGCATTGTGTTTTTCATCGTTCCCCATTTGTGTCTCGCTGTCCATATGTGTATGCGCGTACACAAAGCTGCGTGTCACCTCGCATCTTCTCAAGCCCCATTC
This sequence comes from Festucalex cinctus, assembly GCF_051991245.1. Lineage (NCBI taxonomy): Eukaryota > Metazoa > Chordata > Actinopteri > Syngnathiformes > Syngnathidae > Festucalex > Festucalex cinctus. The sequence goes on from NC_135426.1 coordinate 13,839,404, forward strand.
GTGCTACTTCCCTCTTGTGAGTCACAAAGCGGCACCGCCATGGCCGTGCATGTTCCCGCTCACTCGGATTAAGAGCCTGCGCCCGCCAAAGGAGAGCCGAATCAATGTTTTTTTTTTCGGGGAGGGGAGACATCGCTTGTGTGTTTCATCACGTCCCCCCTCGCTTGTGGTCTCCTCGCGGGAGCAGACCATGCGGCAGAGGCGATACCGAGTGTTGCATGCAAGACCTGAAGACCGACGGGGAGGTTTTGCCTTGGAGCGGATCAATATACCACCGTTTGAAGGATACTAAGTGAATTGAGAGGCCCGTAATGAGCTTGGTGTCTTCCGGGGGGTGTGACATTAAACACATTGCTCACGGAGTGCACATAGCAGGGTGCATTGTCTCGTATCCATGCACAAATCTGAATGGAAACTGTGAAGCTGCACCGTTGAAATCAACATTAAGGCCCTGAGTCATTGCTCCTTGCAGGCCTGCAGTGTTTGCTCTCATTCTTTCTTTGCGATGCGACTCGCTGACGATGCAAAGTGTCACAAATCCTCCAATGTGGTGATTTTTTTTTTTTTTTTTTTTGCAAATGGATGCTTGCCCTCCCGTGGCCTCCGGGGCCGAAAAGGGACCAGAGAGATAAAGCGAATTTGCGTTCATGGATAGATGTTGCTTTAAATGCATCTGAGACTGTTGATGCTAATTGTTAGCCTCTCTATGACATTTTCATTATGTATTAGCTAAGGATGTCACGATGAGGGCAATATCATGATATCGTGATATTAAAACTGCCACAATATTGTCGTAGTCATGCTCACAATATTTAAAAGGAACACATCTGTTAAAAAAAAGTCAGGTTGTTATCCATTTGTGCAGTTGTAGCACCCTCTAGTGGCTATTTTATTAGTGCAATTTAATTTTCATGAGGGATGTTTTGGCCTTCTATGTTTAAAATCTATGCTAATTGTCAGATGGAGGACCTAATTTGCTTGTGAAGCGATCAATGTGTGCTTGCATTAGCAATCAAGTCCCTCAAAATTGTTATTAGAGATTGTAGGTGGTTTATATGCATTGCTGGTATGTACAAAAGCACAATATTGTGCTTGCTTTTTTTTTTTTAGTATGAGCTTTTTTTTTTTCTTTTTTTTTTTTTTACAATATTGTGATCTTTTTTTAAATATCGCCAACACCTCCACAATATCGTGATAATTATCGTATCGTGACCTTCCTATCGTATCGTGATATTTCGATATCGTTACATCTCTAGTATTAGCATTACGCTAGCGGAGGCATTCCGTAGGCAAAATTTGGTTGTTATGACACATTAGGAGTGTGTTCAAAAAAATATATCGTTGCGGGCCTCATTACAATACACGTATCGATACGCAGGCATCAGAATCAATATTTCTCGTTAACTTTAAATGGGCAGTTAACGATGCGTTAACAGCCTCTTTGAAGTTGCGCAGGAGATGTGGGAGCAGAGGAGACACGGGTGCCTTTGCAGCTTGCATTGTACCTTAAAAAAAAAAAAAAAAAAAAAGCAGCATCTTTGAAATTAATTGCCTTCAATTAGTGCACGTGCAGGAGGAGCGTGAGGGAGTCGTTGAGGGAGGAAACAGACAGGAGTGCCTTACTTTGCATTTTACTTATTTACAAAAAAAAATGTGTACATATGAAGTGACAAGGCGGGGTCAGGTAGGACTCAGACGCAGGCGTAAGGTAGGCCACCAAGGCAGCAGGTTTATTTCCGGCCAACAGTGGTCTCCTCTCAAACTGAGAGGAGAACAGGGAGGGGAAAAAATGGAGAACAAAAGGCGCTCCACTAGGGAGGAAAAAACAGGCAAAGGGTACTGGGGACAACAGAAAGCGCTCCGCTAGGGAGGAAAAAGGGCACAAGGCAAAAGGGGTAACTAAAGGCGCTCCAAAAGAGAGGAAAAGGCACAAAAACAAGGCAACAACGCTAGGCAACAGGAACAAGGACATGAGGACTGTGGACGCTTCCATGCACTGACGGTGACACTTCGGCAACGGAGGGGAGAATGCAGGTGGCTTTTATTGTGTGGGTTGATTGGTGGCAGGTGGTGATAATCATGGGCGGGGACCGGTAATGAGTGAGCGGCAGGAAGGGCAAGTGACCTGGGGTGAGAGGAGAGTTAGATTTTCAGGATAAGACAGGAAACATGGATACCAAAATAAAAGCATGGCCGTCACACCGGTGGCGGCGTGACAGTACCCCCCCCTCAACGGCCGGCTCTTGACGGCCCAGGAATGTCAGGGTGCTCAGCGTAAAAGTCGTCAATGAGGGAGGGATCAACGATGAACCGGGAGGGGACCCATTGTCTTTCCTCCGGGCCGTACCCCTCCCAGTCGACAAGGTACTGCCTCCCGCGGCCCCGATTACGAACATCTAAAAGTTTTCTGACCTTGTAAACGGGGCCGCCTTCAATCATCTCTGGGGGGGGCGGGTTGGGTTCGGAGGGCACCAGTGGGCTTTCGTGGACAGGCTTGACTTGGCTGACGTGGAATGTAGGATGGACTCTGAGGGATCGTGGCAGACGGAGTCGAACGGCGGCAGGCCCTATGGACTTGGTTACTGGGAAAGGCCCCACAAATCGCGGGGCCAGCTTCGGACATGGTACCTTGAGTCTGAGGTGTTTTGCTGATAGCCAAACTCGCTGGCCTGGGCGGTATTCAGGTGCCGGTCTTCTTTTCCGGTCGGCGGCCCTCTTCACCCGGTCTCCCTGGCGTTGAAGCGCCGTCCGGGCCGCCGACCAGACCTTGTGGCACCGACGGATCATGGCTTTGACCGAGGGGACCGTTACCTCCTCTTCCAGTTCGGCGAAGAATGGGGGATCGTAGCCATGGACACACTTGAACGGGGTGAGACCTGTGGCAGAAGTGGGTAAAGAGTTATGTGCGAGCTCAACCCAAACCAGGTAAGTGCTCCAGGTAGTCGGGTTCTGGGAGACGAGGCATCGGAGGCCCGTTTCGAGTTGCTGGTTTAATCTTTCCGCCTGTCCATTGGCCTCCGGGTGGTAACCTGACGTCAGGTTGGCCTTGGCTCCTAGGGCTTTGCAGAATTGCGTCCAGAAACGGGAGATGAACTGTGGTCCACGGTCAGAGACGATGTGTAGCGGGAATCCATAAAACCGGAATATGTGGTGGATCATGATGTCTGCGGTGGTTTTGGCGGATGGGAGCTTGGATAGTGGAATGAAGCGAACCATCTTGGAGAATCTGTCAACAACTGTGAGGATTGTGGTTTTACCATGGGATGGGGGCAGTCCAGTCACAAAGTCCAATGATATTTCTGCCCATGGTCTGGATGGGATCGGTAACGGTTGGAGAAGGCCCATCCGAGACTGATTTGAAGTTTTATTGCGGGCACAAGTCGGACAGGCAGTGACGTATTCCTTTATCGTGGTCTCCATTGCCGGCCACCAGAATCTCCGGGCAACAGCATACATGGTCCTGCGGACACCAGGATGACAAAATAGCCGTGATGTGTGAGCCCAGTGTATTACCTGGGACCTTAGCTCTTCCGGCACGAAGAGTCGACGTGGTGGACATGACGTGGGGGGAGTGATGTTACGCAGCGCCTCTTTGACATCGTCCTCGATTTGCCATCTCATGGCCCCGACTATGCAGTCCCGGGGCAGAATGGTCTCAGGCTTGGCTTCCAATGGCTCGGACTCGTGAACTCTTGACAAGGCGTCAGCCTTAACGTTTTTGCTGCCTGGTCTGTACGTGAGAGAGAATACGAAGCGGTTAAAAAACAGAGACCATCTGGCCTGTCGAGGGTTGAGTCTTTTAGCTTGACGTAAGTATTCTAGGTTTCGGTGGTCGGTCCAGATCACGAAAGGAAGTTCGGCGCCCTCCAACCAGTGTCTCCACTCTTCAAGAGCTACTTTTACCGCGAGAAGCTCCCGATCTCCTACCGAGTAATTGCGTTCTGCCTTGGATAGTTTCCGTGAGAGGAATGCGCAGGGATGTGTTTTTCCGTCCTCCTGGCAGCGCTGGGACAATACTGCCCCAATCCCTATGCTCGAGGCGTCCACCTCGACCACGAACTGGCGTTTGGGGTCAGGAACTTTGAGGATTGGGGCGTTGGTGAAGCGAAGTTTCAAGTCTTTGAATGCCTTTTCGGCTTCCGGGGTCCAAAAGAAACGAACTTGTGGGGAGGTCAAGGCGTGTAGGGGAGCGGCAATGGTGCTGAAGTTTCTAATGAATCGACGGTAAAAATTGGCGAATCCGAGGAATTGCTGGACTTTTTTCCGTGAATCCGGCGTGGGCCAATCTCGCACGGCGCTGACCTTGTCTGCCTCCATCTCTACTTTTCCCGGTGACACGACGAATCCCAGGAAGGAGATAGTGTTGACGTGAAACAGGCTTTTTTCCGCTTTCACGTACAATTGATGATCCAGGAGGCGCTGCAGAACTCGGCTTACATGGTCTCGATGGCTCGTTAGGTCAGGAGAGTATATTAGTATGTCGTCCAAGTAAACGTATACGAAGTGATCAATAAAGTCCTTTAGTACCTCATTAATCATGGCCTGAAAAACTGCTGGGGCATTGGTGAGTCCGAAAGGCATGACGAGGTACTCGTAATGTCCCCGGGGCGTGTTAAAACCAGTCTTCCATTCATCTCCCTCGCGGATCCGGATGAGGTGATAGGCGTTGCGGAGATCGAGCTTTGTGAAGATTCTAGCTTGTTGCAACTGGTCAAACACAGAGGACATCAATGGCAATGGGTACCGGTTCTTGACCGTGATGTCATTCAAGGGGCTGTAGTCAATGCATGGGCGTAGGGATCCATCCTTCTTGCTCACAAAGAAGAAGCCTGCTCCTGCAGGCGAGGAAGACGGTCGGATGAGGCCGGCTTTCAAGGATTCGTCAATGTAACTGTTCATGGCTTGGCGTTCGGGTCCAGAGACCGAGTACAGTCTCCCCTTGGGAATGGTTGAGCCGGGAATCAGATCGATCGGGCAATCATATGGGCGGTGTAGAGGGAGAGTCATGGCTTTGGTCTTGCTGAAGACCTCCCGCAGAGGGTGGTAGCAGGAGGGAACAGTGTGCAAGTTCGGGTACTCTTCTTGAGCCGGTGGGACGAGAGTCACCTGGTGAACCTGGGCTGTGGAGTTTCGGGGTGCGGGTTGTTCCAACCTGTGAGAGCTGCAGTCTTTTCCCCACTCCAGCACAACTCCAGTGTTCCAGTCGATTCTGGGACCATGTAGACACAGCCAAGGGTGTCCCAGAACCAAAGTGGGGGAAGCGGCGTGGAAAACATGGAAACGGAGAGTCTCGAAGTGAGGTCCGATTCGGACTTCCAGAGGTTCAGTGATGTGGGTGATTTGGAAGAGCTCCTTGCCATTCAGCGCTCGAGCCTGGATGGTCAAAGAAAGGGGTTCGGTGGCGGCTCGTATATGCTTTACGAGCTCCCAGTCCATGAGACTTTCGTCTGATCCGGAGTCGATGAGGGCTGGCAGATCTAGAGAGACATTGTGGTGGGTTATCTGGATTTGCGTAAGTCTGTGACTCTTGGCGGGTCGGGGTGCCGGAGGACTCACCGGGGAGTGGCCCTTTGTGGAGCAGGATTCCACCAAGTGTCCAAGACCTCCACAATAGTAGCAGCGGCCCTCTCGGCGTCGGCGCTGCCTCTCCTCCGGCGAAAGCCGAGCCCTTCCCAGTTGCATGGGTTCGTCGCTAGCGAGGTCCACCTCTCCCGGTTCCGGTCGGGAAGGAGCGATGAATCGCGGCCTTCCGGCCTCCGGTGTCCGCGTCCAGGGGGTGGGTTCCTCCCTCCTTCGCGGTCCGCCGATCTTGGCCAGCTCCTGGCGACGATGATCGGTCCGGATAGCGAGGGAAATCAAGGCGTCCAAGTCCGCGGGGAGATCGACGGGAACCAGAAGCTCTTGAATAGCTGGTGAGAGTCCTTTCAAAAAATGGTCGTGGAGTGCGATGGCATTCCAGCCACTGTCCGTTGCCAACGTTCGAAAACGAATTGCATAGTCGCTGACAGATTCCTTGCCTTGCTGCAGTCGACTCAGTGCTCGTGCCTTCTCTCGGTCATGGTTTTCTGGATCAAAAACTCGGCGCAAAGCGATTTGAAAGTCCTGTACGCTTTGGCAGACCGAGGAACCCCTGGCCCATTCCGCGGTCGCCCAGGTTTTGGCCCGACCCGTCAGGTGAGATACCATGAAGGCCACTCGGGATCGGGCTGTGGGAAATGCCTGTGGTAAGTGTTCAAAATGTATGTCGCATTCTGTGAGAAAAGTCTGACAACGTCCGGGTTCACCGGAGTATCGTTCCGGGGAGGCCAGTCTCAATCCTACCCCGGTGAAAGGCGTGGTCGGTACAGAGAACTCAGGGGGAGGAATTTGTCCGGTGGAAGCTGGCGCTCGACGCCGTGAAAGGCTTACCAGCTCGTGGACCTGGCTGGTCAATTCCTCCATCCGGGACAGCATGGTCTGTTGGATCTGGCCCTGGGTGTTGAGCCGGGCCTCCTGGCTCTGCAGTGCGGCCTCGATCCTGCCTGCTGGGTCCATGCTGGCCGAAGTGTACTGACAAGGCGGGGTCAGGTAGGACTCAGACGCAGGCGTAAGGTAGGCCACCAAGGCAGCAGGTTTATTTCCGGCCAACAGTGGTCTCCTCTCAAACTGAGAGGAGAACAGGGAGGGGAAAAAATGGAGAACAAAAGGCGCTCCACTAGGGAGGAAAAAACAGGCAAAGGGTACTGGGGACAACAGAAAGCGCTCCGCTAGGGAGGAAAAAGGGCACAAGGCAAAAGGGGTAACTAAAGGCGCTCCAAAAGAGAGGAAAAGGCACAAAAACAAGGCAACAACGCTAGGCAACAGGAACAAGGACATGAGGACTGTGGACGCTTCCATGCACTGACGGTGACACTTCGGCAACGGAGGGGAGAATGCAGGTGGCTTTTATTGTGTGGGTTGATTGGTGGCAGGTGGTGATAATCATGGGCGGGGACCGGTAATGAGTGAGCGGCAGGAAGGGCAAGTGACCTGGGGTGAGAGGAGAGTTAGATTTTCAGGATAAGACAGGAAACATGGATACCAAAATAAAAGCATGGCCGTCACACCGGTGGCGGCGTGACATGAAGTATGTTTTAAAAATAGCTCACCAGTGATTGGACACTGTGTCTTGCTCAAAAAAACAATAATTAAAACGGAGGAAGATTATCAGCATTTATTTACCGTATTTTCCGCACTATAAGGCGCACCCAAGAGCCTTCAATTTTCTTAAAAGCTGACCATGCGCCTTATAATCCAGTGCACCTTATATATGGATCAATATTGAGGTCTCGCTGTCAAGACGCTATCGGTGACCCTGCACGATCGGTGACGCGCATGCGCAGAAGATCCCGCCATCTTGGATCGCTAGCTAATGCTAATGCTTTACGGCAGAGAAAATAATAAAACAGCTGTTTATTCATTTCGGGAGTGAATGGAGTTGTCAGAAAGCTGGTTTGTAATCTATTAATAAAGTTTGACTGACCTATCTGACAGTTTTGTTGACATTCCCTTTCGCGCAGCACCATCTAATGGATGCATAAGGTAACCCCACCCTCTACTGTAGCGCCTTACATATGGAAAAAGTTTTAAAATATGTCATTCATTGAAGGTGTGCCTTCTAATGCGGTGCGCCTTATAGTGCGGAAAACACGGTACTTATAAACTTAACATGGTAATGTAATGTAACAATTTTACTTCAATTTCCCCAAATATTTCAAATGGCACATTTGAGAGCTGTAATTTTAATATTAGGATATTTTTGTTCATCTCATCTCATAAAGTTTCCCGGTGTGTCTGTGAAAGCTGCTCCTTGCTCTGCAGTGTGTGCACATGCCGCTTGGTGGTAAACCAGAAGAGCTGCTAACAGAAACATTTTTGGGATCGAGCATGATCAACATATCATTTTGAAAATGCAAGTAAATTAATGTAAAATATCGGGATACGTATCGCCTTGTAGATCATGTATTGCGATACGTATCGTATCGTGGTCCCTGTATCGTGATACGTTGCGTATCGTGACGTTGTTGGCAATACCCAGCGCTACACCTCATTATTTTTGCTATTGAACTTTGAGTGGGAATGGTGTAAGGTTTATTTTTAAGTCAGCTGTTGAATGAAAGTACTTTTTCACCTCAGTGGCTATTTTCGACTACTGTACAGATACTCGTGCGGAGAGGATGAAGGGATGGAGCATAAGAAAGAGGTTTTTGGAGTTGAAAGATATGGAGCAAGCAAGCCGCTTTCTCTCCCCTCTCTGCCCCCCTCTGTCTGCTCGTCTTCTTGTTATCTACGCCAGCCTTCTCTGTCTTTTTTTTTTTCCTGCGTGCTGTCTCACTCGGTCGCCCCTGAAACCCTCGCCTCTTTTTCTCTCCGATAAGGCCGGCGGAGCTGCAGGCTGCTGGGCTGGTTAATTGGAAGCGGGAGAGTCTCAAGGCCTGGCCAGTGAGCCTTGTGCTTTCCTGCCCAAAAAACATCTCCAGGCACCAGGACAGCCACACGCATGCTGGCGGCCATGCACGCACGCACACACACATAGCACCACCCACGCACTCAAACCTAATCGGCCATATTCCCTCGGTGTCCACAGCAAGCATTTTACGCATGCACAACATCTCAACAGGAAGTAGTTGAGTATCTCTACTCAGAGAGATAAAGTTGCGTACTGTAAACATGCTAGAGTTTGCCCCCCAGCTGCCTCGCATGGCCGTTTAACATCCCAGGTACAAACCTCGCTGAATGTGTCACACCACAACAGAAATTGATGAAATGTTACCCTCGCAAAACTAACGATCTAACAACCTAAAATTGAAAACAAAAGATTTATACTACTAAAACGAAAATTGAACAAAACTAACTGAAACTACATCTTAAGTAGAATTATAGCAAAAACATCCTTCATTTTTGTCTTTGTCACTTAGCATTAGGGATGGGCCAGTACCGATACTAATTTCAAGGTATCGATACTCACGATGGCGGCCGATACTGATATCACTCTGGTAGCCTTCTCGTGGGTGTTTTACGATCAGGAACTAGAAATTAGAAGAACAGAAAATTGTGATTAATTTCATGCAATTTTAAGGAAAATGCTATATTTGGGATAAATAAAGGCCTTTTTTTTTTTTCAAATTATGTAATTGGAAATTTTCTGCATCAAAAGTACTACTGGTATCAGTACTTGGTGTCGGTGACTACTCGAGTTGTTCTCGTACTGGTATCCGTCTGAAAATAATTGGTCTCGAACATCCGGAATTAACTTCATACATGAGCTTTCTGTGTTCATTTTAAATGTATTTTTATTTTGATATTGCTGAATTTCCTGACAGAAGAAAAAAGGTCAAACAGCCGTTTGATAATTGTAATTACTTCAATACAGAATACTCAATGATTTTCTTTTTTTTAAATCTTGCGCTTTACAAAACCACCATGTATGTATATAGTTGGAGAAAAAACTAAAACTAATACTAAAACAAATACAATTTAACAAACTTGCTCTAAAATCTAATTAAACCTAACTCAATTTAAAATAAAAAGTCATCACACCTCTCGAATTATCGTGAACGTTGTTTGTCGCCAGTGATGGAACATTGTGATTTTCTAGGATTTTTGTCGAAATCACGTGAAGAATGTAATTTGAGCAAACAGGTAATTTCCCAAACTGTTAGCTCTTCAAATTAATAGGTGCCAAAGAAGTAGCTCTCAGGTTCAAGAAGGTTGGTGATCACTTGTCTACAACACCCAAGATCCATAACAAGAGCTGTATTTTTAATAATAGCCTTTCTAAAGTGCATGCGTCATACTGAGAGTTATTTCTCACCGTCTTTGGGTCAAAACATCAGAAAGTATATTTCATCTTGCGCAGCAATTGTATTTCTCCCCGATGATTCACCTTGTCGAGGTATCCGAGCCAAAACGATGAAGCGACGAGGACTCCCGCTGAAAGTCGAGATTAATCTGCCGAGCTAACGGCAAGGCTAAAGCTCTTGATCTGCTTCATTAGCATCTTCTCATCGGGGATAAACGCAGTTAGCGCCGCCGTTCTACTGACGGCTTAGAGCTGACGAGGCCCATCAAAGCAACGACGAGAGCTCGCATCTGGATAGGCTCCATCAGGGAGTTTGGCATTTTATTAGCACTTTTTTTTTTATTACCTTCACCAGGGAGGTTGTTTTTTTATTAGCTTGACGTTTTTCGCCACTTCAAAGTTTGAAAATCTGGTTGAAATATGCGACTGTCTGTCCAAAGAACTTTCAAATCTTTCTTTTCTTGTTGTCATGGCTCCCCGGTTAGCTTTTCAAAACTGATACCCCAAAGTGACTAAGTGGCACTTTTTCCTCTAAATTTGCATGATGCCACTTCTGTTTTTTTGCATGTTGCCCATGCTGAATATTAAAAGTTTCTCGGCGTGAGTCTCTGGTTAATTAGAGCGCGGCAGCAGCGGCCTCATGCTGACGGATGCTTCCCCGCTGAGCTTCTTACAGGATAGGATTAATGACTCCTGCCTGACTTGAATATGCGGCGGGAGTGTGTATGTGTGTTTTGTTAGGTGGTAAGTGTGTATTATCTGTGTCTAATCCACACACGCTGATGTTTGTGCAAATGAATGAATATGTAAATACGTGTTTGAGTTACACTTCCTGTATTCTTTGTCTGGATTATTACAGTATGACTTTTTCAAAGCCATTGTAGACGTCAGAATTGAGAGAACATGTCAAAACACGAGTAACCCATTACAATGTAGCATGTTGCTATGAAGTAACTGCATTTTGAAATAATAACTAATCTGTGTTACTATGATCTATAAAAATTACATGTTAAATAAGTTACTTAACCTTCCCGCAAGTTACTTTTGTAAATCATGTTTTGAAGATGCAAGGGCAGTCATTATTTTTGAGTTTGTCAGCTAAAAACAAAAATATTAAGGTTTGGTGCACACTCTTTTTTTTTATTTTTTTTTTATTATTATCTAAGTAGCTTTAAAAACTAGGGATGTAACGATACTGGCAATATCGTGATATCCTGATATTAAAACTGTCACAATATCGTCGTCGTCATGTTCGCGATATTTAATCTGTTAAAAAAAAGTCAGGTTGATTTCCATTTGTGCAGTTATAGCACCCTCTGGTGGCTAATATTTTAGTGCAGTTTAATTTTCATTAGGTATGTTTTGGCCCTTCTATGTTAAATTGTCAGATGAAAGGGATTGTAATATGCTTATGGAGCGAGTCAATACGCGGAGGAACTCAATGTGGGCTTGCATTAGTGAGTAAGTGCCTCAATATTAAGTGTTATTAGAGATTTGAGGTAGTTTATATGTGTTGCTGTTATGTACAAAACCACAATATTGTGCTTTTTTTTTAGCATGAGGTCATTTTTTTTTTACAATATTGTGACCTTTTTTTTAAATATTTTATTTATTTTTTTTATTTAATATCACCAACCTCCCCACAATATCGTGATAATTATTGTATCGTGAGCTTCAATATCGTATCGTGATATTTTGGATATCGTTACATCCCTATTAAAAAAACATTGTCAAAAAAAAACAAAAAAACGATCACAGTACGCATTCAAAGTCACACCAGGTCGCCAAAATTGTTATATTTTCATCCATCCATTTCCATCCATTTTCCTAGCCACTTATTCTTTTAAATTATAAATGTTGTTTTGCCATTACAAAATTAATAGTTAAATAAGTCAAGTAAAAAAAACTGCCTTTTTTGTGGAAATTATTTAAAAAATGTCATTTGAAGTGAAGTCTAGAAAGATGGTTTCTGGTTAACAAGTAGGAAATAAGATGTTTAGTGGAATCCTGAAAATACTTTTTTTTTAAATTAAATAATTATAAGTCAAAAAGGTTGTTTTATTCCTAATAAAAGCAAACTTTGCTCTTAAATGCCACTGTTAAAAACACACTTCCAACTAAAGCTGGGGGCAATTTTTATGTGAAGCAGGTGGTCGGTATTTAAATGTAACTACTCAAGTAACTTGTAATCTAACTTAGTTACTTTTAAAGCAAGTAATCAGCAAAGTAACTGAGTTACTTCTTCAAGTTAACTGTGACAATACTGCAAACATGTTATGTTGCACTAGAGGCCATGATACATTTTTGTATTTTATCTGAAGAATGGTCGAGGTAAGGTCTAGATCAGTGGCTCTGAACCTGGGTTCAATCGAACCCCAGGGGCTCAGTGAGTCAGCTTCAGGGTTTCGGCGTAGGTCAAGACACAAACCCGACTCAAATGTTTCGTGGTCAGATGAATATGTGCAATATGAATTCACATGTACTGTATCACAGAATGTATGGTGTTCCACAGGGTTCAATTCTGGGGCCTCTGCTGTTTTCATTGTATCTGCTGCCACTGGGTTCCATCTTAAAATTTTTGTGTGTTTATGCTCTATTGCATATGTTATATATTAAATTTTTCATGCCACACAACTCCAGTCCAACTTTGCCACGAGTGACGATATAAAAATATGAAATGGGACATTTTGCGCCATAGACTCGTCAAGTGATGGGGGGCGGGGGTGTCAAGATCACGATGCCAACGTCTCCCACGGGGTTGATGTGGGAGGAAATAGGTCGCTTCTCGCTCACATGACCAGGCAGCTATCCCGAGGCGTTGCGCAGCTTCGCTTTGACAAGGAGTCGGGTCAGGGTGTGCAGATTGCTCTTTCACTCAACTTGCCTCTCGCGCTTGAGAGTGAGAGAGCTGTCCTTTTCCATAAGGCGATAGCTGGGACGCATTCGGGAATGAAACAAAACAGAATGCAATGGATTTAGTCGCAAGTTGAATTTTGGATGCAGAACACTTCACGGTTTTGTCTGGACTAGGGGTGTTAAAAAAAATCGATTCGGTAATATATCGTGATATTACATCGCTCAATTCTCGAATCGATTCAATAGGCGGCCGAATCGATTTTTAAATATCCATATTTAATGGGAAAATATTCACCAAAACGTCTTACGGTTCACACCTTAAGCATGGAAGAATGTTATATTAATGGAACATTATGCCTTAATATTTTATTTTAATGCTGTTCAAACATGAAACAGATTACAACCTTTATAAGATTGAAGTTTCAAATAAATAAATGATACATTTTCATACGAATCTTACACTACAAAATTACTGATTAGGATTTTCTAAATAAAAAATAAAAAATAAAATTGCAACAATCGATTTATAAATTCGAATTGAATCGTGATATGAATCGAATCGTCAGGTACTAGGCAATTCACACCCCTAGTCTGGACCATATGTTTTTCCATTTTTACATGGCAGAAATTCTTCAATTGGGTTCAAATGACAATATTTGAAAAGCATGTATGAATTGAACTCCCTGATGAGAAGCGCCGTAACTCCACAAGGGCAATCAAAGCGTTGGCACATGCACACATGGGCGCCATCCGCAGAGTGGTAGTTATGCCTCCAGTCTTGTTCAGCTTCTTCGGTGTCCTTGAATTTTGGCAGTCACAAAATCAGCAACAGGACGACTGCCACCAACCTGACACGGGAAAGTTAAACATTCAGTTTGAGTCGTCGATTCGAGAGGCTTTCGGATGTCAGAGGGTTGTCTCGTCAGCAAACACAGACGGACTGTGACGACAATAACAGATTTGATCGCCCTGTTATGCCTCGCACATTTGCTACGCTGTCAGCCTGGCATTCGCGTGGTATCAAATAAAAAAAACAAACGGATTAATTGTAAACAGTGATAATTCAACAAACAAACTTTACAGTATACATGAAAAAAAAAACAATTTTAAATGATAAAGAAAACCAGAAACATATTTTCTCCAACCTCTCAGTCCGACCTCATCTTCCTCTATCAACATCACGCCTCTGGGATGTTGATTATGCAGATGACACACTTTCCGTCCCGCCTGCGCTTTTAATCCGACACCATCAGTGTCAGGAGAGCAGAAAGTGGAGCGACGTCAGGGAAGACTGTCTGAATCGTGAGCCAAGTCTCAGGGTTAAGGCCATCTATTCAAATTTCCACTCAGTCGGCGGCACTTTACCGTCAATTCCATTTGATTCAATGCTGCGTGTTTGCATATGTTTGCTGCCACTAATGACCTGAAGCATAGATGTGTGCTTCGAGATCCACATTCATCAACAGTGCTCAGACGGACCTCAGCCAAGACTAGGGCTGGGTATTGCCGCCAACCTCACGATACGATACGTATCACGATACAGGTGTCACGATACGATACGTATCACGATACAGGTGTCACGATACGATACGTATCACGATACAGGCGTCACGATACGATAAGTATCACGATACAGGAGTCACGATATACGTATCACGATACAGGGGTCGCAACACGATACGTATCACGATACAGGGGTCACGATACGATACGTATCGCGATACATATATATGCCAATACATGATCTTCAAGGCAATACATATCCCGATATTTTACATTAATTTACTTGCATTTTATAGTAACAGTCATATGTATACCTAAAGGATATGTTTATTATGCTGGATGACAAAAATGTTTTTGTTAGTAGCTCTTCTGGTTTACCACCAAGCGGCATGCCTGGTCTAAATGTGTACGCACTGCAGAGCAAGGAGCAGTTTTCACAGACACACCGGGAAAATTTATCAATAGGCATGAGTCGATATGAGCAAAAAATCAAAGTATTAAAATTACAGCTCTGAAATGTGCTTATTTGAAATATTTTGGGAAATAAAAACAGCATTTTTTCATGTAACACATTTTATTTCGTTTTCTTAAACAAAATATCGGAAAATTGGTACATTGAGACATGTGCCATGTTAAGTTTATAAGTAAATAAATGTTGATATTCTTCCTCTGCTTTCATTTTTCTTAGCAAGACACAGTGACCAATCACTGGTGAGCTATTTTTGCATTAATTGAAAGCAATTAACTTCAAAGACGCTGCTGTTTTTTTTAATTTTTTAGGTACAATGCAAGCTGCAAAGGAGAACGTTAACTGCCTATTTAAAGTTAACTAGCAATATCGATTCTGACGCCTGTGTATCGATACATGTATTGCAATGAGGCCCGCAACGATATATTGCCGTATCGATTTTTTGAGCACACCCTTAGCCAAGACCAAACAATTCTCACTTGGATCATCAAGCTTTATAGATGCACATCTGTATATATCTGACCGTTGTTTTCATATTGTTGGTAGCACCCCCAAAAAGCAGGTCCATTTCATTAAAAAAAATGTGTTTTGTCTGTCTTCCCCAGATTTTGCCTCTCCCCCGTCACAATGGGACTCGTACGCACCTAATTCTTCCTGCTCCACAGAAGAATGGCTGTCCACTGAACTCGGGAGTGCTTTGGTCCTTGAGAGACCAAGAGGCTTCATAAAAACTCGGCCTAACCTCCCCTTTCCGTTTATGCCCCATTATTTTTCGTTCCATTCCTCAGAATCCTGGAGGCACCAACTGATGGAGAGGCGGAGGAGAGTTAGGATAAGGACAAAGAATTAGATCAGGGAGATCTGGAAAAAGAACTGCTGAGTCGTTGGGAAATTGGAAGAAAAAAAGGCCCCTGCTAGGCTTTTTCTCGTGTAGCTCCAAGAGTGAATAATTGTTACTCACATTTCAAATATATTGACGGCAGCAAAAAAAAAAAAAAAAAAAAAAAAAAAAAAGGTCCTACCTCTGCATCATTTAGACTCGGAGAACTTAAATCATGTTAAGGGGCTTTAGATTCCCGTGCTGGCCCTTGTTGCCGTTGGCTCTCGTCAGTCTGCTCTCCAGAGTGAGGGCGCTGGAGTTTGGGGGTGCGCCCGGCCAGTGGGCCCGCTACGGGCGCTGGGAGGCCGGCTCGGTCGGCGAGTTGAGCTTCAGCCTTAAGACCAACATCAGCAAAGCGTTAGTCCTCTACCTGGACGACGGCGGCAACTGCGACTTCCTGGAGCTGCTGATCGCCGGCGGGCGCCTCCAGCTGCGCTTCGCCATCCACTGCGCCGAGCCGGCCGTTTTGCACATGGAGACGCGGGTGAACGACGACCGCTGGCACATGGTCCTGCTCACCCGCAACTACCGCGAAACCCTCCTGATGGTGGACGGCGAGACCAAAGTGGCGGAGGTGAAGTCCAAGCGGAAGGAGATGGCGGTGGTCAGCGACCTGTTCGTGGGGGGGATCCCGCCCGACGTACGCCTCTCGGCGCTCACCTCCAGCACGGTCAAGTACGAGCCCCCTTTCATGGGCTTGATCTCCAACCTGAAGGTGGGGGAGACACCACCCACCCTGCTGAACAGCCAGGGCATCCAGAGCGACCTGGAGTACCTGTGCACCAAACAGAATCCCTGCTTCAATGGAGGCTTTTGCTCGATCCAGTCTGGAGAGGTTCAATGCGACTGCACCCACACCCGCTTCAAGGGGAAATACTGCAAGGAAGGTAAGGGACCAACCCACCTTTGAAAAGTATCTTTCTTCTTCTATAAGCAATTCACAATTTTAGAGTTTGAGACTCTACATTCTTGTTATGGATTTTACATATGGAACCGGAGACCTTTAGCAAGGCCTGACAATATTATAATGTCATATAAACACACTGCCTGAAAGTTTAAGTGCAAATCACTCATTTTTTATTTGGCTTCTTGTTGAAAAATGTATGAAGTATTTTTTTGGCTTTTCTGGGTATCCTGCACTGAGGTCGCACTTGATCGATTTCCTTGGTGTGAGGCGGTGAGATTAGGTTGAGGTTAAATTCTGGTTAAAGGGCCCGGAGGATGGATTCGCTCTCTTGGAGCACCTCTTATTTCCATCGTACGTCTTTATAGAATTGTTTAAATAGATGCGACTGGATGAGTCTTGGAAAGAGCACAGATGGTGGAGTTTTGGAGATATCAAACATTGTTGGTTTCTTTTGTTTGCAGGCCCATTGTCTCTTTAGCAGCGACTACCGCCTTCATGTGCTCCTGTGCTGTCAGCACATGTCAAACTCTGTTATGATTTAGACCTCCTCCTTCCTCCTTTCCTGACACATCCCATTTCCATATCGTCTGTGCTTGTGCCTCCGCTGCACATTCATCCATCTCGCTGGGTTAGCACCCCCCTCCCCTCTCAAGGCTATCTGGGTTCTCCATCTCTTCTTCACCTCCCAACAAGACTCTCTCCGTTTTCTCTCCGTTGCTCTCTCTCCACTTATCTCTTTTTTTTTTTTTTTTTTTTTACCTTTGACCACTGTCAGCACTTCCACTCCCACCGCGCTTACATCTACCTCCCCTACCCACCCATTTGTCTCACGCTGGCAAATTCTGAAATGGATTTTGCTGCCCGAAAATCATCCGTAATGGAACACAAGTGTCGGCATGAATGGACAGTATTTTTAGCAGGGGTCCTATGGCACACTTTTGATGAGTCTCATAAGGTTAATGGAATAAAAATACATTGATATTGTACTAACTCCAATACAGTTCCCCCCGATCTGCACTAAATAGTCCAGCCTGGACAATTGTGGTTGGGATACCGGTAAGATTGAGGTCATGAAAATGAAACATGAAGGACAAGGTAACTTTGCTCGTGAGCCATACACAGCAGATTTTGAACTAAACGAACCAAATATAATAGATAGGAATGTCAGGCGATTAAAATTTTTAATCGTAATTGATCGCATGACTTCAATAGTTAACTCACGATTAATTGCAAATTTTACATTTGTTCTAAATGTACAATAATTGGTTAAGTTTCATACTCTTGTTAACATAAAAGTGGGAAAATGTTAAACTAATTTCAGAAGAATTCATAAAATTGTGTTGAAATTAAAAATATGTAATGTACTGTAAAAAAAAAGTGATATTGAGGTCATTTTCTGCCACTAGATGGCATAATTGCATTTATGACATTGTTGACATCTCAGTGGATTTTTCTTTTCATATTAAGAGCTATCTAATCTTTAACATGAAGTAACTTGTGAAATTCTGTACAAGTCGCTACAAATATATGCATTCTTATTAAATTTATTACTGCTAAATTTTGACGTGGACAAAAATTTGGTGGCGTTAAACAAACTTTAATTTTAATTTTGACACCCTAATAATAAAATTACAATTCTAATGACATTTTTTTTTGTTTATACTTTAACTTTTATTTCTGATACTTGAATAACTTAAAAAAATGCTCTGTGAGTTTTAATTTTGAAAAAGTGTGAATTAGTGTGTTCCATATATTTTACTTTATAAATAGCTGTTGCTCTTTTTGCTTTGCTTTTCACATTGCTTTGGACAGATCAAAAAAGTCGCAAGAATGCAATCACCACGTAACCCTGATTCCGATCAAGCCCTCCTAGTTGCCATGGGAAGTGCTGAACAACCTTTGAGTAGCTTCGCAAAGCTGTTGAATTCGTTTCCTTCTGCCGCATGAACGACTGTTGTTCAAGGCAACCTTTATAGCGCAGAAAATGATGTCACCGCTGGCTAGCAGTGGATTCCTGTCTGCCTGCTTCCTCCTCCTCCTCCTCCTCATCTTCGTCACTTTACCGTCTTCCTCGCCGCCTGTCTGTGTGCTCCGTGTCAGATTGCTATGCGCTGGCTAGAAGCTAAATTGAGAGCAGAATACCAATGCAGCGCTACAGTGACTGCAGGAAACGTTTGTCCTTTTGAAACGGAGCGAGAGAGCGACCGCGAGGAGACAATCATTCGCCCCGTCTTAATTTATCTTCAGAAATGTTCTTTGGTTGTAAATTGGGTCATTATGGCGGACTGTTGGTGTATTTATTCATTTTGACTAAAACGTGGACAGCAGGTTTGAAGGCACACGTCTCGGCAAAACAAATGTGCGCAAGCTGTGTGCGCTCTTCCATTTTTTCCCTGCATATTTTTGTGTAATTCTTCTTCTTTTTCTTCACGTCATATACAACATGACAAGGGGTGTGAATTGCCTAGTACCTCACGATTCACAGGTCACGATTCGATTCGATACCGATTAATCCCGATACGAATTTATAACTCGATTGTTGCGATTTTTTTTCATTCAAATTTAGAAAATACTAATCAGTAATCTTGTAGAGTGTAAGATTTATATGAAAATGTATTATTTATTTATCTGAAATTTCAGTCTTATAGAGGTTGTAATCTGTTTCATGTTTGAACAGCATTAAAATAAAATATTAAGGCTTAATGTTCCGTTCATATAACATTCTTCCATGCTCAAGGTGTGAATCCTAACCCGAAGTCAGACGTTTTGTTGAATATTTTTCCATTAAAAATGGAAGTTTAAAAATCGATTCACACACAAAAAAAAAAGAAAAAAAAAAGGCAATGATGATAAGACGTTGAATCGGTAAGACTACCGAATGAACAATTCTGAGCTCTTAAAAAAAAATAAAAAAAATAATAAATTTTTTTTTAAAAATCGATTTTTTTTTTTAATTGAATCGATTCGAGAATCGCGCGATGTAGTATCGCGATATATCGCTGAATCGATTTTTTTTTAACACCCCTAAACATGACTTTTAATGGGGTGATCTGAATCGGACTTTACCCTGGATGAAAGATTAAATGGTATATCAGGGTACACAGAAAACTGTCTGGAGGAAAAGACAGAGAGAGACAAATCGACAGCTCGGACGCATTATTAAAACTGAAGTCATAGAGCACTGAGAGAAGTCTAATTTAGTCGGAAATTATTGTCCTCCGGCGGTTTTATCACCTAGATATTGACCTTGTGAATTGTTTTCTTCTGCGCATATCCCTCACGCAAATTTCTTCAACCCAGTCAAACCCTCTTAAATGAATGAAGAAATCATCATTTGGAAATCATTTTTATCCATAATTGGCTGATGGGCTGCTAGGGTAAGCAGTGCGCTTGCGCTGTAAATGTGTCCAAAATACTCTATCAACATTTAAAGACTTGTGGGCGAGGTTAGGGTTCAGCAAAAATAATTAGTGATAAGTTTCGTTGCAATGAATATGTGTGTGCGGAAAGTGTGCAATTTTCCCATCAGATCTCAGATTTTATTTACATTTTAAGCTGTGGTTGGAAATGGAAGAAAATACATACTCATTACCCCAAACCCTCTTAATTTTAGGGAGAGATTCTATGGCTAATTGGAGATTTCCGTCTAATTTAAATACAATATTTATATCTTTGAAACACCACAGAGGAAGCTGATGTTGATATCATTTAGAGCGTTTTCATAGTCCGACAAAACTGTTACAAAAGTTATTCTATCTACTTGAGCATAATTTAAAAAAAAATTCTCAACTCTAAGACGTCAAAGGCAATTAAAACATATGATCTGATTTTCCTCTCAAAATAGTGTTGTGGATACTTCAGGATGTGGGTCAGCATCTTTGTGAATATTGTGATGGGCACGCTTAAAGTTTCCGAGGATTGAGTAATAAGCTACAATTTTCGAAAAGTAGTTTTAGCCAAAAAAAAAGTTTGTCAGCCTGTTTTTCTCAATGGTAAAACCCCTAACCCCAAATGACAACCGTACTATTTTCATGTTGACACAAATGTCAGCATTCTACTAATCAATGTGCTGATTCCTATAAATCCTACTAAATTCTGACGAGCGCAGGCCGTGCGGGATACGAGTGGCCCCCAGCAAGGGTGTCAATCGAATGTTTTCCAACCCAGCACCTCCCTCGCGTCTGTCAGGTGAGACCTCGTTTGGCTCCAAGGTGCGCGGTCGCCCGGGCGAGCGTCCGTCAGATGCAATTAAATCCTGCTGTCAGTCCTTCACCGCGCGGCGGAGTGAGCAAGTGGTCTGGCTCGCGTGGCGCCTGACACCCACTTGGCGGTCAAGCTGACAACATCCAAAGCAAGTTATTCATCATTATTAGTCGCCTCGCTCGTGCGGTCGCGTTCGCATTCTGATCTTGTTGTTCCCCAATCAAAGCTGATCACAGATTTGTAGATTCAGTCAATGTGAGTCCCAACTGACAGGACCGCCTACGGCGTTAATGCGGCGCCGCATTCACCAAATTACAAAGGAAATGAGCGCCGGCTGCCAAAGTACCTCCTGCTTGTGTTGCTGTCACTCAAATCCCACGCTGGTTAGTGGCTCATTGGGGAAAATAACGCTGTTGATTTAGGGCTGCTTAAGTTTGTTTAAGACCCTGTAAAGAAAATTCAGATTTTTACAACATATGCCTTCGCTTCAAAAATGAATCTTCTCTTTGGATAGTTCACTGGCATGGCAGCTTTAGAGCGCCTCGTTGTTGGCCATGAGTGTGTGCATGTCGTGGAGAGAAAGTGCCTCATTGTGGTTCATGAGTCACAGAGAAGATGGAAGCACGAGTGTGTGTTGATCCAACATATCAGCCAGACTTCGCACTGCCGTGGGCACTTTAGAGCGCCTCGTTATTGTGGCCTGAAAAAGTATGGAATCAGAATCCTGCCAATACTCGAAACCTCGTAACCTCGGTTTGAATCTCCGAAAACATTTTTGTATGACTGAAAAAATGTTTTCAATCTTCAAAAAATTGTTTTGATTCTCCAAAAAATATTTTTTGAATGACTGAAAAATCACTGAAAAAGTTTTAAAATAATAATAAAAAAAAAAAAAGGCCAAAAAAAGACAGACATTTTTTAAAGTATGACTTTTCAGTGTTTCACCCACAAATTTTCAGAGGTTCAAAACGGTCACCCGCCAAGTTTCAAAAATGGCGTTTTGGCATTGTTCTCCCTAGGCATTTATTTGTTTTCCATTTTTGAATCCTGTAAACTAAAAATATTTAACAAAAAATGTTTCCAAACCTGAAAAGTGGGTTTGAATCTCCAAAAAGCATATTAAATCATTCAAAAAGACAACCTTTTTTTTCCCCCCTAATTTAATTTTACAGTGTTTCACCCACAAACTTTCAGAGGTTCAAAACGGTTTTGAGTATTGGCAGGATTCTGATTCCATAAAAAAGCCCCATAACATTATAAATTCCAGCCACCCGAGGCTTCAAATTTAGATTTTCATTTTACCGGGACTTTAAGTACTATACTGTTTACAGTATTTGTGTTTGAAACCTTACTTGTCCAATATTTGTCTATCTCTTTACAACAGCCGGTATTTGTAACACGTTATTTCACAGCCAGTGCAATTCATTACAAATTAGCATAAACATTGACATATGCTGGCCATAAATAAATATTGACTCAGTCTCCTCATAGCTCCTTTTTTTTTTTTTTTTTTACCCGGATGCAAACTGAATTGAGAAGGACGTGTTGTCCGCTAAAGATGGCGCTGGTCAGCCTTTATCTTCTTCTTCTCCCGCTGGCTGTGCAGGCTTGTTGCCAGGCGATACGTCTGGGAGGAGAGGTCATCCCGGATGCTTGGAATTACACGATTTCGCTGTAAATGCCGTTGACACGGAAATAGGGTTAATCTTGTTATGCTAGGGGGCGGGTGCCAAGTTTTTTATTTTTTTATTTTTTCTACAATGGACACGACTTCTCCTCATGTTGCCTCTGCCAGCTGTTGTTCCGATGTGACTCTAAGCCGACAGACAACACGCACGTCTCCGAGTTTGAATAAACAATGCTTGTTGTGCAGCCATGGATTAAATTAGCTCCGTCGTAGTAACAAAGTCATACAAAGTCAGTAATTATATTGGTATATTTGTCCCAAAAAATTCACTGTAGACGCTTTTTGTGAATGTGAAGAAGTATTCTGATCGCCTGAAAATTGCAGTACTGTAACTG
This sequence comes from Festucalex cinctus, assembly GCF_051991245.1. Taxonomy (NCBI): domain Eukaryota; kingdom Metazoa; phylum Chordata; class Actinopteri; order Syngnathiformes; family Syngnathidae; genus Festucalex; species Festucalex cinctus. Next base: position 13,862,064 of record NC_135426.1, read on the forward strand.
GAGCGACTCCCCTCCCGTCAAAGAAGCCGACCTTTTCAGGCCTTTTCCGTAATGACGCCTCTTACCAACATCACTGGACAACAATGCAGACCACTCCTCTTTCATTTTCATGAAAAACAAAATGGGCGTCATTTCATTTCCGCTGCGACGGGATCTTCAGTCGGCGGCGGCTGCTGACAATCATGCACCCAAGCAATAACTAAGAAGGACTGGTGTCTGATGAAATCGCTATACAGCCGACTCTCTTATTACCCTTCAAGCGGGGAATGGCGGGAACATGTGCAGACAAGGAGTGGATTATCTTCCCTGGTGGACTTCTAGCCGCATCATCCCTGCATTCCGACTTGACGCCTTCGTGCAATATTAAGCGGTGAGGACTGATTGACGTTGATAGTTGTTTTGCAGTAGTACCGCGCGCACAAAAATCTTCTTTGGCTTTGCAGAGCTAAAACCATCAATAAAAGGTACGCTCAGATATGTGTTTACAGGCCGCCTCCCGGTGGAGCTCCCATCTTCTTCATCCTCCTGAACAATACTCTTCTTAACTCATTCACTGCCAATGACGACTATAGACGTCAAAAATCCAAGCAAACAGCCAGTGCAAATTTTGACAAGAAATTTGAATTCAGTTTTAGTTATTCATTGTTTTCATTCATAGTTATTAATCATTGTTGTTATTAATAACAACGATGACAACAATTTCATTGCTAAGTGCTACCATCGTGCGCAGAAAAGATTCCTGTTACCCTACAACACGGGCGTTGACGTTTTTGTGATCGGTCTTAGTCTTACTGAGACCACATACTGGGACTCGGCCTCCAAAAGTCAATTTTAGTCGACTAAAATTGCTCTTTATTTTTGTTGACTAAAATTGGATTAAAACTAAAACACAATCAGGTGACTGAGTTATGACTAAGGCTTTAATTAAATTTAGTCAGAAGACTATAACCAAAACTAAATTATGTATTTTTTTTAATTAAAATTGTAATTTTAAATTTTCTTTCTTTTTTTTTTTTTAAATTAACACTGGCTGCTTGCTTTGATTTTGACGTCTATAGTTGTCATTGGCAGTGAATGTTAATGCTTACTGTGGTTGTGATGCCACCATGTTTTACTTTGCTATTTGGGCCTTGTTTAGCGGCCGAAACTAAATCCCCTATGATGCTTTTCATGACAACAACACGCAAATCCCACAACCCACAAAGCCGCTAGTGGAGGATCAACCTTGGCATTATCCTGTTATCCTTTTCCACTGGGGTGTTAATGTTGAACTAAGTCTGGGAAGAATCGCTATCTGCAACACATTTATGACATGAAAACAAACTTAAACCTAGCGTGATCTCTAAACACTCATCCTGTGCTAAAGATGGAAGCGTTTACACTGTCTCTCACCCGACCAAGTAACTACTGCGATATGGCCTGCTTTTTGAGCCCGTGAATATTTGTGTGCAGCACACAGGTGGCAGGCAGCAGGGAAGCAAGCGGGCCAGCAATCAGGTAGAATACCACTGAGGTGGAAATAACAGTCTGGACTCCTCAGTGGCTCCGAGAGGCCTGGCGTGAAATGTGGCAGCCAACGCTGCTTGCTTCTCCTTGCAGCACAATCTGGAACTAAATGAGTGCGTAAACAAGTAAACACAGAAAGACAAACACAATTAGTTCAATTTTGTAATCACTGTGCAGGAAATCTAATGTGATATCTTCACTTATTGCCGCTGACTAAAGCACAAGTACAGTTTGTTTTCTCATCTGCAGCATAGAAACGTACATACAAAAAACAACTAGCAGTGTTTGTGTGGACTTGGCCTCTGCGTCAGATACTTAGAGAAGACAGACGAGGATAAGCGCGTTTGGAGACTGTGCTCAAGGCTTTGGTGGCTAAAACATGACAGCATTATACGCTTGACTCTTCCTGACCTGCATATAAGAGACATCAAGCTTCCTGTTGTGTGACAGACCAGTCAAGTCCCTTCTGTTGTGTGTCTTCCAGAGCCCCTCGTTCCTTTTTTTTTTTTGCTACTTGGCAGCGAGGCGCCGACCAGTCAACTTTCACTGCAGTGAAAGTCTGTGACACATCCATCGCTCACAGAGTCGCTCCTTTAAGAAATTGAAAGGAGGCGGGGGCACGCTTCCTGGAGGGCCCGCCATCAGCTCAGCCCATCAAAACAAAAGCGGGGTTCCCCGGTAAATTTGGTGTCACAGACGGGCACGGAGTGAGAGGTAGCATTTGATCCTGCTAAATTATTGACACTAGTGATGGAGGGGAACCTGCAAAGGTAAAATGAGGAAAATGTCTTTTTGTCTCGTTATACATCAAGTACAGTGGTTCGATCAAATCCCAGGGATTCGGTGAGTCATTCCCAGGTGGGGCACTCAGTAGTCGACTTGTGATTGTTGTGATGGTACGTCGTGTGATTTCTTTATATTTGTAATCTCTTCGTATTATGTTGAGCAAAAATAGGTGCAATATGAATTGACATGTTTAACAGAATGTATGGTGTTCCACAGGGTTCAATTCTGGGGCCTCTGCTGTTTTCATTGCATCTGCTTAAAGTGCTCCATAAATATAGAGTTGAGTTGAGTGATGGGAGTCGGCGTCCTAATTGCATGATTTGCAATGCCAAGTTCTAGTCCAACAAAACTGGCTACCTAGCAAAACTAAAGGAACTCTTCCTTGAGCTGCATGAAGATTTCAATCAAGACGGGTTCAGTGAATGCACATAGGAAATGGGTGGGGTTCAGTACCTCCAACAAGGTTAATAACCACTGGTCTAGTACCCTCTGGCAGACATGTTTATATTCATCTTACTGCAGTTGAATCTTAAAAAAAATAAAATAAAAAAATACTTTTATGAATGTGAAATTGTCCCTGTTGCCTTTAGACAATCACACGTTTGAGCTGTCAAACCTTTGCACACAGTCTTCAGAAGAATGGAAAAAAAGAAAGAAACATCAATATTTGCTCCCGTTCACTTGCTGTAGTTAGAATGGTCCAATAACCTTCTTCTTTTCCCTGTCTGTATATATGTCGGCTTCTCCCCACTGCGCATCCTGTGGAAACGTCCTATTTGGCGACTCACTGACCCATCTGAACACTGTCCCTTTGCATGACGCCTACAGCCCATTTCACATTCACTCTTGCGGACGAGAATGAAAAAAGTAGCTGCGTCGTTATAGCCCTCGTTCCGACTCCTTGGTTCTGTATTCCCTCCTTATGCTTCGCTGGCTGCTGTCTCATTGAGAAGCTGCGAAGCTGACGCGGTCGTTGCCACATCCGCATAAGGGGGCAAGTAATGTCTCAGTTCAACAGGCAACAGAACAGCATGGGGGCCACCCAGATGTGAACACGGGCTGCTTTAGGTCGATAATGTGTACGTCTGAAGCAGAAATGAATGCCCTCAAACCGTAGAAAGGGCTGCAGTTCCGCAGTATGGCCACAGGCTAAACGCTGCACTGCGGACTTTTGACCGGAGCATGTGCACGTCTGCTTCCAGGTCATTTTCTGATCCCAAAAAGGGATCTGTTTTGTGACCGTTTGAAACCTCAACTGGTTCACGACACATCTGGACACCCTTTTTGCAGCGGTGCATCTTTTGTGTAGTGTGGCTGGTGAATATCACTCCTACAAGGGGCATTAGATGTGCTCAAGCGCGAACCTTAATGAGCAGAGTCAAATGACTCCAGTACTGTAATGAACGGAATTAGGGTGCATTCACATCTGCTTCATTTTCTTTGAGTAGCTGTTCCAAAACTAGAAATGTGCACACTGGGAGCTCATTGGCCAATTCATAGGTGCGTATCTTTTGAACCCTGAACCCTCTAGCCTTTCATCATCTCAATGAATTTTTAATTTTTGAACTAAATTTGGTCCCACTCAAAAATAGAGCAAAATTTGCACTTGGAAGAGAGTAAAATAAAATTAGGGGAAAAAAAGTCACTCAATGGTTGGGAAACAAACCCAGAACTTCAGGTTGGGAGATAGCCAATCTACTCCCTATATCGCAATGTCAACATCTTCGCAACTTCAAGACCAAAAATGATGCCTTTGGTCTCTTCTTGGGTATAAACAAAAAGTAGGAGTGGCATTGCTCATGTGGTAGAGTGGCACAAGTGTCTCCCAAGCTGAAAGTCGTGAGATTGTTCCTCAACCCTTACATTTTTCTTCTATCCGTCCATTTTCTTGACCGCTTAATCCTCACAAGGGTCGCGGGGGGGTGGGGGGTTGGTTGGGGGAGCTGGCGCCTATCTCAGCTGGCTCTGGGCAGTAGGCGGGGGACACCCTGGACTGGTTACCAGCCAATCGCAGTAAATTTTTCTTTAAAATTTTCATTTTACTTTCTCCCAAGTGTTAATTTAACTCTAATTTGAGTGGAAGTGTCTTCAGTTACAACCTCGAGTGTTAACTCATTCACTCCCATCTGTTTTGACTGAAGCAACCCCGTTTCGTTTTACAGGATTTTGACTGATTTTGTAAGGCCCACAGAATATTGTGTTACTACCATAAAAACATGGAACCTAACAAAAGAAAGTTTAGAATCTCCTCTTTCATCAGGAAAAAATATATATATTTGTATCTGTTTCCGTTGTGCAGCAATTAGCATTAGAATACAGCTAAGTTTCATCATTATTCACAAATGTGTCAAAAACATTGGGGGAAAGAGCTTGTTGCAACGTGGCCCTGATTTGATCTCTTATACTCTGCTGCCACCTGATGGCCGTATTTAGTAACAACTACCATTGCTTTAAGCGACCTCTTCAGGTTAGAGACCTCATCAAAGCCTCAAACACTGCTCTAGCAAAAAAAAAAAAAAAAAAAAGGTATAAATACGTCTTTGGGAGCAAATGAGTTAAAAAGGAAATAACAGGTGAATGCTTGGAAGACCAGATTTGAATGGGAATGTTTCTCCACCCAAAATGCTGATGGAAGATGGGACTATCTGTCATTGATTAAATTTGAAATTTCATTGTTAAACCCATTTATGAGGACACAGTGTTATCAAGGCACCAGTTTGCCATCTGATTGGACCCTGCAAGGGAAGTTCCACCAAACGTGGAGGGAGGCGAGGCAAGGCGAGGGAGGCGTCGGTGTAAATGAATAAATAAAAAGGTCACGTCATTATTTCATAAAAGCTCATTAACTTTTATCCTCTGCAAAAGATGTCGGTGTAATTAGAATGACGGAGCCCAGCTAATGAAAGTACAATAAACAGTTGTGGAGTGGAACCAAAAAATAATAACGGCACATTATTGGCAGCTGCCCTTTCAAGGTTTGGACGATGATAAGGATAGGACAGATTGGGGTGATTCCGGGGTTAGTTTGCACATTTCATGCGCTGTTCAGTCCACTTACGCTAGTTGCGTTAGCACTACTTTGGTCAGAGCTAATTAGGAGATTGTTCTGCTCGGTGTCTGCTCCTTGGCCCTGCGCTGAGATGATTGGACGCCACCTCCGCGCTCATACATTATTGACAGGGTGCTAGTTTAGCTTTCAGTGTTTGTCGTTAAGCAGATGAGCAGCGTCATGAATGATGGATGACACCTGATGATGCAGTCGCAAGGGTGCTGTAAGACTGTAATCAAGTCTGAGGCAATTGAATCACCTCCCGGCTCTGATGTCTGCCTTTGACCTTCACATGTGGAGGTCACTCCGCAGGGCCGCTAAAGCCGATGCTCGAAAGCAATAACGTTGAATTGTTGCGTTACATCAGCAGCAGCGTATTACACACTATCTGTCTGGGCTCCAGAGACATCGTGGACATTTGCCAGCCGCTTTTATTTTTCCACCATGTGTGCTGGAAGCCTATCAGCCAATCTAGGTCAAAGACGACGCCGTCTCTCATCTCCTCTTCTCCTCGCCAGGATCTTCGCGCTGACCTTTTCAAATGTGTGCTTCCTTGAGTTTGTGGCCGTCTCACCGGCTTCTCAGATCAATATGGTCTACGGAAGCCTTTGAAAACAATTCACGTGGCCATCTTTGAAGAACTGAATCTGATCTGGCCCATGAATATAATACTCTGCCCAGCTGTCTGTGTGGGATGTGATGCAAAGACTGTACCAATCCCAATGCCGCATGTGTCGTACACAAAGTGCCAGTCATCCTGCGTGGCAGATGGACAGATTTTAATTGGCAGTTACAAGCGAAGAAAGCGTTCATCTGTCAACAAAACAACTGTTTGCAAGGCTCCTTTGTGATATGCCGATGACTGAATGTGCGCTATAGTAAAACAAATGTTTAAGAGGTGTTCTTAGAAAAATAATCTGGAGTGCTTCGTGTTTGCACAATATCACCAAATCCACACATTTTTTGTACATCTTGAATAGAATCCATCAAAGCATGAAAAAATAATGTTAGCGGTCCGTGCTAATTAACGTGGATCATAAAATCCAGAAAATGCTGCATGCTAATAATTGGATTCACTTTTGTACTTACTCTTGATGACCAGTAACCCGTTGAACATTTACTTACTCGTATCTCTCGTCTCTTCGGCAAAACATAAATGGATTTGATACAGGATTAGGATTTGATGAGCGGATTCCTTAATGCAATGACTGCATCCACAGAATGCACTCTGGGATCAGATTAAGATGCAATCAGATTGCAAAGCAGAACGCATTAAATAAACATCGCGCTGTCCACGTCCTCCCAAGTTAAAGCTGCATTTGGTCTCCAAATGAACAGCAGCGTATTGCACACAGCTTTGGTGTTGAGGAGTTAAATACTAGTCAATTAAAAAGGAGCCGAATTGTAAAGACTAATTCAACAGTCGAAAGAGTGCATTATAAAAAGTATGTTTCTCTTCCTTGTCCTACTCATTTCATCCCCATGTATTACATTTGACGATAAGAGCTTCAAAGGCTTTAATGGAAATGACCCAGTTCTTCTTCTTCTTCCCTTCAAATATAAAATCAGAATAGGCTTTGAATACATACACTATATTAAAAAATGCTCTAGTCCCGTACAAGCCCCTTGTTTGCAGTTTGAGTAAATTCCACATTTGTGTCTTAGTCCAGTTAAAAACAAAACAAAAAACAGGCTAGTCGTTTGGAATGTTTCCAGGTCCAAAAGGGGCCAAGGCAATAAGATGACATACTGTTTTGTCACCGTGCTCCATATGAAGACTGTACAGTGGTGAGGAAGACAAGCTGTTTGCGTTGAAGATTGTTTTCCCGAGTGTTTACATTCTACTCGCATTTTTTCGTCTTTGCACCTGGCTGGAAGCTTCGGTGGCTGCTGCAAGTGTGTCGTCAGTGGTTTGTCTGTTTGTTTTCCTTTTGCTAATCAGCTCCAAAGTCATGAGCTCAAACTGTCACCGGCACGTCTTCTTTGGCGATGATGCATCTCGAAAAGGTCAGCGTGTCATTGTCACGCTTTTGGCCGACATGTCGCACTTCCTCCCTCACTTCTTCCATTCATTTTGCACTTGTGTTGAAGATGGTATGATCAGGTTTTCAAAATTTTAAATCTGGGAAACTACAATACTGAAAATCAAATTCACAATAAATACTCACCAGAACTATATTTCTAACAAATACAATCGATAGTCAACCTGGTGGTTGTCTTATTGCTTTAGCTAATGCTAAATGTTATCTTGGTTGACAATTCAAAACTGGAAATTCAACAATCATGTCAATGCCTATGTCATAATTGATATCTCAGACCCTGAAGCAGAAAGAAAAATAATTCCAAAAACATTTGAGCGCTTACATCTGTGACTTGCACACAAACCTAAGTTTATTGTTAAAAGCCTTCAATATGTATTTTTTTAAATCAACAAACAACTGTGTCGCATCTGCGGGTCAACACCGGAGCACAGTTGTAATAACCTCGTGGAATCGAGTAGTAATTATTGCTCGTCGAAAGCTGCCAAAATTTTCATCTTAAGTGTCTACAAACATGTCTTTAACAATATGTCGCTGTCGACTGGTACCACTGAGTCGAAGTACTCAGCGCGCCGTCTATCACCGTAACAATATAACTCCCGCGAAGCTGCGTCAGACATGAATGTGAAAATGAAATTCCAGAAAATGCTACGAGGCCCACGTCAACCTCACGTGTATACCCCGATGCATTTCATCTCCTAAGAGACCGAGAATTTGTCAAAACAAAATGGCACATTCGCTTTCCCGGCTTTCAAGGTAGAAGTGTGCTACAGCGCCCCAAGCTCTAGTGGTAGACACGTGGTAATGCACTCTCGGCCGAAATGGCTTAACGTATGACAACTGCGTGATTGACATACACAAAACACTTGGCTTGCAGACTGGACTAAAAAAAAATAATAAAAAATACTAATTAAAGTAGCTGAAAGGTGGATTTATGCCACCTTTATTGGACTGTGTGAACAATTTGGATTTGGTGTGTTTGGACAAGCTGCGAGATATAATTCATCATTCTTTGTCTACCAATTAACACACTGCAGTTTGTTTAGCGCCAGGAAGTCAACTTTTGACATTATAAACACAAAGAAGGGAATCCAGGTTACGATGAAACTGTATAATTTGCCTCTCGCGGTGCCTTTACTTACTCACAGAAACATGAAAACAGCATCCTTAGGCCCCTGTTGTCATATTCTGTAATTGTAATTGTCTTTAGCCTAAAGTCGGAAGTAGAAAGTGTTGCAGACGACTCCCGGCCACCCCAGCGGTTGCCCAACAAGCAAACAAAGTGTCTGCAACATTTATTGGACTTAAAAAAAACAACAACAGCGCGGGGTGGTTATTTTATTATTTTGTTGCTGCAGAGGTGGGAAGTTAATTTTTGCTGAGGAAAATCAAAAGGCGCACATTGTTTGGCTCCAAACACTTCCTCAAAACAAATCAATGTGCCTGTGATGAAACAAAACAATAATTTCTGTCTCACTTGTCTCCCCAAGGTTTTTGCTTGCTCGTGTTGATGTTTTACTAACAAATTCATCACAAACTTCCTTACTGGACTGTATGCCGTGCTGTTATACAAATCTCGGCTTGACCTGCTCAGCACCTCAGGATCTCCCTGACCACATTTTCAGGCAGTCACATTAGCTCCTCTTGACCTTGCATCTGTAATCGCCTCTGTCAGTGTGTGTGAGTGACGTTATAAGCTGTGCTCCCTCCTTTAATAGTTTTGCAAGTGTAAGTCGAGATGCGGAATGTGAGCGTTTACAGTGGCTTACTTGGACGTTACAGCATCAGCAGCTTACACATGAGAGATAATTCCACAAAAGTGATGAAATTGTGCCTCTTGTGGGAAGTGGTTCACTTAGAAATGTTATGAAAGTGTAAAAATAGCCATTTTTCATGGGTCATTTTGCACAAGTGACAGCTTGTTATGTTTACAATGGCTTTGTTGCGTCTAAACCCCCACACATGAAGTTACAATACAAAGAGAGGTTGGAGTTTTCATTAATTCTGTCCACAAGTCTGCTCCTGAGATGTCTGAAAAAGAAATGGGAATTGGGTAGCTTCGTCTTCCTGTATTTCTCTTCAACAATAGAATAGCCAATGCATTGGGTAGGCAGGCAAGCTCAATCCTAACTCAATCGGGGATGGTCAATAATTGTCACTAAATCTGCCCCTTTAGTCTTCAGCTTCTCTCTCAATTCATTGCAAGTGAATGGGCTTTTGTTTGCCAGCTCTGCCGCCTGGACGGCGGCATCGACAAAGGCAATTTACGAGCGGGATCGACAGATGACTCCAGGTCCAAAAACACACCCAATAAACAGAGCTGTGAAGAGTGAGAGGGGAGATCAAGAGATTTGTCAGCCGTTCCATTTTTTCTTTTTTTTTATTATTGTTTGTTTTGCCCCTGCTTTTATCCAAGGGGCTGTTGATCTTCTCGTTGGCTTAGCTTCACAACAAATTGTTTGACACGTGTCCATGCCAAGCAAGAGGACTCAATCAGATTTGTTTGAAGGCTTATTTGTTCACGTCAGAGCAAGAACCTTATTGATTCTGATTGATTTATGGCACACAACGGCCAGGGTAGATTTCTTTTTCAGCTGCCAGCCGAGGCCTTATAACTTCCTACCGAGGACAGTGGTTCTTAACATTGATGAAGGTGCTGAACCCCACCAGTTGCACATCCACCGAACCCTTCTTTAATGAAACATAAAATGGCATTTTTTTTTTTAATTTTCAAATTCAATACATGTATATACCGTATTTTCACGACTATAAGGCGCACCTAAAAGCCTTCAATTTTTTCAAAAGCTGACCATGCGCCTTATAATCCAGTGCGCCTTATATATGGATCAATATTGAGCCGCAACAGGTCTCGCTGTCAAGACGCTATCGGTGACCCTGCACGATCGGTGACGCGCATGCGCAGAAGATCCCGCCATCTTGGATCGCTAGCTAATACTAATGCTTTACGTCAGAGAAAATAACAAAACAGCTGTTTATTCATTTTGGGAGTGAATGGAGTTGTCAGAAAGCTGTTTTGTAATCTATTAATAAAGTTTGACTGACCTATCTGACTGTTTTGTTGACATTCTCTTTAGCGCAGCACCATCTAATGGATGCATGACGTAACCCCAGCCTCTACTGTAGCGCCTGATATATGGAAAAAGTTTGAAAATATGTCATTCATTGAAGGTGAAACATTCCTTTATTTTAGCTACATAGCTAATTGTGCTGGCCTAGAATTGTTCAACTTGGCATTGCAAATCATGCAGTTTGGATTCTGACTCCCATCCCACCACTACTGTTTTCTGAAGATGGAACCCAGGGGCAGCAGATACAATGCAAACAGCAGAGGTACCAGAATTGAACCCTGTGGAACACCATAAGTTCCGTTATACATGTGAATTCATATTACACGCTAGTCCAACCACTTTCTTTAAGAACTGCTGACCTAGGAACATGAATCCAACACATCAAACTTTCTTCTGAACTATTTTGCCCTGTTGTCTTCGGCTCAATTAATATCCAACAAAAGAATGTGTGCATGCAGGGCATAACATTATCATTAGTGGTCTTGCAATGGATCATTAAATATCCTTTCTTAAGAGGTCACCAGAACACGTTTCCTTCCAGCCAAGGGTGAAAGACTGTTTATTTTACCAGCCCACGTCTGTTGGAGCACATTAAGCAAATGGGACCACATGTAAGAATGTCTCATTAGCATCTTGACGGGGATAAAACTACTTTTTCTGACACCAAACTGTTGCCCCTGACCTTGGGCGGTGTGTCCCAGCTCTAATGACAAGGATTGCTTCTTTCGGTGGCTTGAAACTCCATTAGGGCGCCCTTGAAATATCTGGACATTCCCGTTTGTTGCCTGCGCTGGCCCATTAAGCAGCAGTTGGGCTAAAATGACGCGAGGGGCTGCGGAGTCTTGACATTCCTTATGACGCAGAGTCGTGTTTAGGCGCTCCCATCATGCCTCTTACCTTGGATGGGAGATAGGTCATCTTGGCAAGGTGTCTAGCTGCGACGCTGCCTTACGTTTCATATCTCCACTCTCACCCTCCTTCCCCATTATCTCCCCCATACTCCCATCTCTCCTGTCTTCCCCGGCTTTGCAAAGATAAGATGCGCTGTCCCCAGTGAGCGCCGGGTGTCGATACCAATGTGCTGCTATCATCAGTAAACTGCCAGCCTGCCCCTCTCCTCTCTTGACCTTCGTTCCACACAGACGTGTTTCGAATCACAGCTTTCCAGCCTTTTTAGTTGTCTTCATTAGCGACCACGGCAACAAACATTAGGATGGTGGAGATTCACTTGTCCTTCATCCACAGCAGTTCGTGCTTACTGGCAAGACAATCAGTCTGGCCAACTGTTTGTTCTCTGAGAGCCATTGGAGCAAATTTATTTAGCGAAGATCCGAAAGAGGATTTAAGAGGAAAGGACGAAAGAACATGATCCCTCTCCTGTCCTATAATGAATTTGCCAAATTCCAGGAGGGCTTGTAGGTCAATTTAAACAGAGCTCAGTAGAGATAGCATTTGTCGAAATGTACAACAACAAGGAGGATTAATTTTATTTTATAAATCTGGTTACGACTTTTGTATTGTGTTAAGCTCACCAAATGTAAATGGCGGCGAATACTGCTGAGAGAAGCGAAGGATTATACAGAATTAGAATCCATTTTAAGTTGCTTTACAGATGTGGGCCAAAAGGATCAGGGATCAATCACCCATATTGGTCTCAGGTGGGGGTTCCTAATAAGCCTTCAAGATCTTAAGATATTTTATTTTCTTCTAATAAACACATACTTGCTGCCATCTGGCCTACAGTCCCCAGCCTGAGGGCAAATTCAGTGAAAATGAAGCCTTCATTTCATCCGCTGAAAATATTCCTTTCAATATTTTATTAAATCTAGTTTGATCTTTTTCCACATCACTGCACGCCTCAGTGTCTGTTATGAGCCTGTTGCCTGCCATCAATCACATGCCACCCATGGGAAGTGTTCGTTCTTTCTTTCTTTCTTTTTCTTTCGTTCTTTCGTTCTTTCTTTCTTTCTCTCTTTCTCTCTTTCTCTCTTTTTCTTTCTTTCTCTCTCTCTTTCTTTCTTTCTTTCTTTCTTTCTTTCGTTCGTTCGTTCGTTCGTTCGTTCGTTCGTTCTTTCTTTCTTTCTTTCTTTCTTTTTTCTTTCTTTCGTTCGTTCGTTCTTTCTTTCTTTTTTCTTTCTTTCGTTCGTTCTTTCTTTCTTTTTTCTTTCTTTCGTTCGTTCTTTCTTTCTTTTTCTCTCTCTCTCTCTCGCCTTTCTTTCTTTCTTTCTTTCTTTCTTTCTTTCTCTCTCTCTTCTTTCTTTCTTTCTTTCTTTCTTTCTTTCTTTCTCTCTCTCTTTCTTTCTTTCTTTCTTTCTCTCTCTCTTTCTTTCTTTCTTTCTTTCTTTCTTTTTTCTTTCTTTCTTTCTTTCTTTCTTTTTCTCTCTCTCTTCTTTCTTTCTTTCTTTCTTTCTTTCTTTTTTCTTTCTTTCTTTCTTTTTCTCTCTCTCGCCTTTCTTTCTTTCTTTCTTTCTTTCTTTCTTTATTTCTTTCTCTTGTTTAAAAAGACACCTTAAAGGCACAGTCTGCCGGATTCACTCCGGAAAATGCACTTTTTAAATACAGGATGTACACACTTTAACTTTCTCTCAGTCTACACATCTGTGTTTATGTTAATCTTTGGTGGTGATTTCGTCCTAAACCCCCACGCCCCCAGCCTGTATTTTGCCAAAGCAGGACGTTTCTGTGGAAAGACAGTATTTACACCCCTCCAGCCAATCGCAGAGCGGGGGGTGGCGTGTCGCAAACGGGGCCGGACGAACATGTCAGCTGCGTGACGTCACTCCCGCGGCAATTTGAAAGCACACACAGATTTTTTTTTTTTCACTGACTCATTCACACACGTAAGCTTCTGTGAGTGAGTGAGTGAGTGAGTGAGTGAGTAAAAATAATAATAATAATAATCAGGCTGGGGGGCGGAGGGTGGGGGTTTAGGACGAAATCACCACCAAAGATTAACATAAACCCAGATGTGTAGACTGAGAGAAAGTTAAAGTGTGTACATCCTGTATTTAAAAAGTGCATTTTCCTGAGTGAAACCGGCATACTGGGCCTTTAACCAAAACACCCACGTGTTCAATCATGCTAGCTGTTATCGCTATTCTCCTCCCCAAAGGGAGTATTAGTGTTTGCAATGTTCAAGCCCCACTGATTAGCAGATTTCGAATGTAAGACAAACAATTAAAAGACCATCTTTAGATCATACGAAAAATGCACGACCTTGATGTAGTTAAAGGTTAAAATCAAGGCAACAGAACTTGTCAATGGAGCCATTCGTACTGGCTACCCTGCAGCACCTCGTCCGTTACAAAATACGACTAAGTTCTCCCCAGAGTTTATGAACTGCTGCAGGTCACTTCCCAATCATCGACTGCTTACTGTAGAAACATAAATGGCATATTTTGGAACTGCCACAGAAAATATCAATATTTAGACAGGCTGCCAGGTGAAAATATGCCATATTGTTAAATTATTCAACATTTTTCTAGTGCAGAACACCTCTCCCAATGAAAAAGGAAAAAGTGCCTTCATATCACTCTCATCTGTGTGATCGTCTTCGTTTGACCCCACATCTCGTTGGGCTGCTTTCATCCTGAATGTGCTGCGTTGCAGTGATCCAAATCAGTCAGTGCATTTATTTATTTCTCTCTTTATCTGGAAGAGGAAGTCTTAACTGCAAAGGCCCATTTGTCTGGCGCAGGTTTTTCTGTTCTTCTTGCCTTTGTCGTCGAGATTTAATGTGAAATCTGCAAAGGCCGTCTCTCACGGATTAACTTTTCACAAAAAGTTTTTGACAGTATGATGAAGTTCAGGACAAAGCTTGTGCTTGATAAAAGTAAATCCGTCCATCTTTTCTCTAACAAGTCTAAAATGATAACAAATGGCCTTTTTTTTTTTTTTTTGCCTTGGCTGATAACAAAATCAAATGATAAACCCGCCTTGACAATGTAGTGTATCTTCTGCTGCTCTGTTACTACAGTAGTTTTATGAAGACGTTCTATAATTGTCTTCTTATTTTCACCTGTACTATAAATAAATCGTTTATTTTCCATCACCAATACACTTAAAAAGTGTTTTCTTGATGTGTTGTTCTTTATGAGAAGTTTTTGGGCAGTTTTGAAATAATGGCTCTCTGCTTCCATTTTAATTCGTTGATAGCAGTTTTTGGCAGAGCAGTGAACACACACACACACATTTCTTATAGCAGACATTCCCCGTTTTCCTTCGCGCAGCCCGAGCAAACCTTCAAACCTCAGGCAATGTGGGATCCATTCTAATGGCAAACACCTCCAGGATAAAGGTAATGGGTGGTAAAGACAACGCCAACTGTCAGCGGAATAAAACGGCATAGGTGTGCAGTGATATTTCTCCTCAGGCTAGTTTTTTAAAGTGTTCTCACTTGTGTTTAGAGGCGAGGTCTGCCAATTAACCTTGAGTCAACCTTGAAATGATATGGACACCATTTTGTGGCCATTCAAGCTTGTTTTGAGACTGAAATTAGAGCTGGGTTTAGATGGGTAACTTAGATGCTATTTTTTTTTAATTTTATTTTAACCCCATAAAGCAGTGGTGTCCAAACTACGGCCCAGGGGCCATTTGCGGCCCGCCGTCCATTTTTCAGTGGCCCGTGACATATACTAAAATTGGCGTTTGACTCAATTCAAATAAAATAAACAAAACAAAAATGTTTGGAGATCAAAGTAAGAAGGGAGGTTATCGAAAAACAGATGCCATTAAAGGTTATTTTAATGAACTAAAACTAATGAAAAAATTAAAGCTAAAATAAAAAAAACAAAAAAAACATTGTTACCGAAATAAAGTAAAAACGAAAATGCTTTGTAAAAAACGAAAACTAACTTAAACTACATTTTATGTTTACAAAACTAACTATAATTATAGCAACGTCCTACGTTTTAGTGGTAATTAATTTAACGCATGAGCCTTTGAGGATGATTTTAAATGTGATTATTTAGTAATTTATTTTGATATCAACCGGAATAATGACGTTTGAAAGTATGTCACAAAGAATAGAATAGAATAGAAAAGCACCTTCAGAGGACATCGCTTCCATGGTGTTTTTTTTAAATATTGCGCACAAGTAATACACATTAAAAAAAAACTAATACCAATACTGAAACTAACTAAACTAAAACTAAGCATTTTTAAAAGAAGTAAACTAATAAAAATTAACAGAACCACCCTGAAAACTAATAAAAACTAACTAAAATGAAAAATTCCAAAACTATAATAACCCTACTGCCATATTACAAATAAATTGGTTTATATACTGTAGCATTTTCCTAAATATGCAAAAGCACAAATAAATTATTTGTACAATTTTTAGGACTAAACACAATTTCTCTTTATAACATTATGTGGCCCTTGCGTCCTTCTAATTTTCTGGATGTGGCCCTCAAATGAAAAGGTTTGGACACCCCTGCCATAAAGCATGTAATCTTAGCTATGTAGCTAGCAATTTTAACTGCTAATTTCTTCATTTTAACCCTGTAAAACATGTAACTAATATGTCCATCTTTTTGTGTTTTCTCCCTGCTCCCTCTTTGGATTCTTCCCTGAAGCTGAGGAGTACGCCGTCGAAGGTAAGACTGACGCTCGCTTCCTTGACCGTGCTGTACAGCAGCTCGCTGTACAGCAGCTGCTTGCTCATGCTCTGTGCATTGTCACGGTGGACTGCGGTTTGAAGTGACTTCCAGGGGGCCAAAATTGACCGTTTGTGACACAAGTGGCAACTCCCCAGCCGCCACTGTTATTTCTCTTGTTTATTTTCTTTCCATCTAGTATTTACTTTTGATTCTGTTTTGCTAGCCTATAACTCGTGCGTTTCTTGTCAGTGGAGCTTGGTTTGTGTATCCCGTGTCCAGACTTCTAGTCTCCCAAACAATATGGTCACGTCAACAATATATGATCTCTGTGCTTCAGTGGCAAGTAGCTGCTTAAACGTGCATATGATTCCCGTTGAGTTGCAGATGATGGATTACCTGTCAAATCGTAAAACAACATTTCTCAGCCATCGCACCAAGTGTGAGTTGAGAAATAAATAGGCCATTTGCTTGTTGTCATTTGAACACTATTCGGTATTGTATGTACAATTCACGTACTTGTCGGCAGCTTGGATGTGACGTTTCCTCATTCAGTTCTGACATGAAAAAAAAAGTATGGATGTCATGACTGTTTGCACGTGTGTCGGTGTTTGTGTAAGAGTGCAAGTCAGCTGGAGTTCAAGAAAACCGCTAGTGTTTGTACAATATTGTTATGTTTTATTGGAGTGCTAAGACAGTTGTATTTTGTGTTTTTAAAAACATATTGCATCATATCGTACTTTCAGAACACTACTCGGCTTTCATGCCATTTGGAAAGAAACAGTAATTATGTTGAAGGTCTCTTCCTTTTTGTGTGTTGTGTCTAAACAAACGAAATGAACAAACATGATGTGGTGCTTTTAAATTTTTTGACTGCATATTAAAAAAGAAACACCCAACCACAGACGTAAACAACTTTTGCAATTCCCGAAAGGAAAGTCGATAAATGTAAATAATTTTTACTTCTGGAGTCGTCCATTTTTTATTTTCAGAGCAAGCAGAGCTAATGATGGCGATG
The DNA here is from genome assembly GCF_051991245.1 of Festucalex cinctus. Lineage (NCBI taxonomy): Eukaryota > Metazoa > Chordata > Actinopteri > Syngnathiformes > Syngnathidae > Festucalex > Festucalex cinctus. The sequence continues at coordinate 13,879,148 of NC_135426.1, forward strand.
TAATTAATTGGACTCGAGTAACACGCCTCTTCTCTATTTTTAGGGGTTTCCCTTTGACCCGCTTAGGCTAATTAGAGTCACTGACCATGCGTTCAAAGGTGCTGTGAGATTGATGACGCCAAAGTACAGAAGCCCAGGGGTGTTTTTGGAAAGTGATCGCCGGGCCGTGCGTGAACACGGCGTCTCGTGGATTGATGATGCTCCTGCGACACTGACCCGTTTTCATTGGCAAACAAGGCGTGCTGCCATCTGTGTCCTTACAGCAAGCGTGCACCCCCCAACTTGCTTCGAACGAAACATGTGTGATGATGTATAGTCTCAACATTTAAACAGCACATACTCTCTTGTTATTACTCAACACTTGAAATGTGCTTTGTGGTCGCTTGGAGGTTTGACAAATGGCTCCGTGACCGAACCGCCTACTTGGTAGCCGTGGTGCTGTCTGCATTGCTTATCCAAGTCATTGGACTTTTCAGCTTGTCTATGCAATTATTCAAATGCGATGCAAACAGTTTCCACAGCTGATTGGGATTCATGCATTTTAAAAGGCACTAAAACACGCAGGCCATTTTTAATTTCCTCCCTTTTTCACCTGATGAATTGACAGAGCACGAGCAGGCGAAGTCAAAACCGGTGCGCTCACTCTCGTACGATTGGACAACGGCAGATTAAATGCGACCCTGGTCAGCTTGCCTGATTTAATGTTGGGCTGAGCGATGTTGCGGCCGAGCCAAGCTGATCTTAATCAATCTGATCAAGGCTAATGATCTTTTCTGTCTCAGTCATCAGACCTCCAGCCTAATCCCATCCTCAGGGAAGGACAGTAACCAGTTTATCATTGCCCTACCATCATCCCCCCCCTGTCTGTAGAGAAAATGGCTTGGTTTTGGCTGGAGATACAGGATTACAGATTGAGTCGGCCCTGTATTTAAATGAGATTGTTTGGAATCACCCGGAATAGACACAGGATTTTGTGCTTATTTTATCGTGAGAAAGAAACATAAAGCCAAAACCTTGGCATAGAAGCAACAAAAAGAGATAACAGGGCAGTGAAGATATTAAATTCACTCATGTTTTTGTAGTATTAACCCAGATTCGCTTTGTTTCTGGAACATTGTGCTCATGTAGATAATCGTGAATTGTAAGCCAAATGTTGGAGGACAATAAGATTGGTGGAACCTGTTTTGACGTGGCCAAAAATGGCCAAATTCTGAATATTAAACTCATATGACATTCACTTAAATTAACCTTTAATTAATGAGTCTGAATTAAGCAGTTCTTAAAGCCTGTATCCTACTGAGGGGAGAACGTTTGCGATGCGAGCGAATGTTGATTTCACATCAATGTCGCAATCATCTCTAAACGGTCCCTAAACAGTTTTACCGTATTTTCCGCACTATAAGGCGCACCGCATTATAAGGCGCACCTCTAATAAATTACATATTCTAAGACTTTTTTCCACATATAAGGCGCACCGCATTATAAGGCGCACCTTCAATGAATCACATATTTTAATACTTTTTCCATATATAAGGTGCAACAGTAGAGGCTGGGGTTACGTTATGCATCCATTAGATGGTGCTGCGCTAAAGGGAATGTCAACAAAACAGACAGGTCAGTGAAACATTAATAGATTACAAACCAGCTTTCTGACAACTCCATTCACTCTCAAAATGAATAAACAGCTGTTTTATTATTTTTTCTGAGGTAAAGTACTAGTATTAGCTAGTGATCCAAGATGGCGGGATCTTCTGCGCATGCGCGTCACCGATCGTGCAGGGTCACTGATAGCGTCTTGACAGGGAGACCTGTTGCGGCTCAATATTGATCCATATATAAGGCGCACTGGATTATAAGGCGCATGGTCAGCTTTTGAAAAAATTGAGCAATATGTTTTTTGTCATGCGAAAAAGACGACAAGAAAAACATACGTTTAGCGAATGTTAAGCACGCAACACTCGCAAACATTCGCCCCTCACCTCCAAAATAAGGGGACAAAACGATGGGGCTGGTGAAATCCTCTGCGAATCGGGACACAAAGGCTCAAACCAACAACTCTCAATCTCGGGTAGGAGATTTATTCAGACAGAGCAATCAATATTCAGCAGATTGCTGCCTTGCTTTTTTTTTTATACACAGAAAAATACACATAGAGGAAAACAGTCATCCGCGAGTGCTAGCCGATTCCTTTTGTGTACCTGCAGCCTTTTCCAGATTCAATTATGCCATGAAATGCCAGCGACTGCAGAGCTTAGACTTTGTCACAGGGGGTAGATTGTGCCGGCTGAAAAAAGTTCATCCTCCCGCCTGTCCCTTCGCCTTCTGTCTCGCTGTGGAGCCAAAGGTTGAGGGAAATGCCACATTCACATAGCCCACCCGCCCACGCATGGTGATGTCCTTAAATGACAGTATCACACTTGTTGTCCCTTTTTCTTTGCTCAAAATTATTACTCTTTTCATCACTTCATTTTGTCTTGCGTTATTGAATGGAATTGTAGTGGGAGGAAATCATCACAGGTTAAAAAGCTCAACTCAGCTTGTTCTAAAAGTGCACAAGCTGAGCTTTGTTTTCTGCAATTTTCATGCATTAGCTCATTTCAAGGTCGACCTGATTCGTGTTCCGTCCCTCCTCGTGAGTTCATGATAAACAAAAGCAGACATTTCTGAGAAAATGAAATGCTGAACTGTCTATTTTACTCCCGTGGACAGCCCCTCGTCTCTCGACAACGATTTTTTCTCTCTCCACTGTCACTTCTTCTCTGATGAGTAATCTGAAATGAGGCGACTTTTTCAGCAGATGCCAAAAAAGCTTTATTCTCGACAACATTCTCCTCTCTCAGTCGTAAAGAAATGCTTTAAGGGTGTGGACCTTGGTTGTTACTGCAATTACTGACCACCGTTCAACAGCTTTAGCCTCTCATGCAGTTCAATCAACTGAGAAAAGGTCAATAAGTCATTTCTAGGGTTAGACAATGCACACAACTCTAACCTGGACACTGACAGGCACCTCCCAAGTCCAAGAGCTTGCTTCCTCCATCACTATTCATAAACCTGTCTTGACCTTTTTGCTGAAATGTTAGGGCAAATTAGTTGTCAGAGCCCCCAGACGTGGGAGCCATGCCAAGCCGTGCACCTCTCGCTTATTTTTCTCCTTTCCCATTGTGGAATAATCTGGCGTTCCAGTTGTGTACTGGAGCAGACAAGAAATATTGCGACCTCACATGGAGTCGCACATATCCGGGGTAACCCTAATTAGAGGTTTGCGATAACCGTACCCGGGGGGGGGGGGGGGGGGGGGGGGGGGGGGGTGATGGTTCGACCTCAGCTATGCGTCCTGGAGGTGTCTGGTGGTCTCAGAACTGGAGCTTGGGGTCAGTCGTGGGTACCCCCTCCTTAACAAAAAAAAATCTTAGTTTAGAATCCATCCATCCTATCCATTTTCTTGACCTCTTATTCCTCACAAGGATCGCGGGGGGTGCTGGAGCCTATCTCAGCTGGCTATGGGCAGTAGGCGGGGGACACCCTGAACTCCACCCAGGAAGGCCGTAGCCTGGACTCGAACCCGAGTCCTCCAAGTTTAGAATTTGGAATCAAATTTTGGATCTTGGAACCAAATGACATCTACCTGGACCCTAACCATAACCACCAAAGTCTGGTTCCAAAATTGTTCAAATCTTTCAAGTCACATGCTCCGCCAACAGCTGAACAGTTTTCTGAGCACATGTAATTCCTACTCCACTAAAGTCAACTCACAAATCTTGATCGCAGGCTTTTTCATTTCCATTGATGTTGTTCCCAAGTACTTTCGCACGACGTTATGAAAACACTTGTTAGTCTCTTAAGTCTTATTTCCCAGTCACCCTCAACTTGGCAATTCGTTCTCAGACTGAATTAGATCACGACTTGTTAAGCGCTTAAACCTTATCTCTCTTCGGATTCCACCCGTCTTTGATTGTGGACCTTCGCCTGATGATCATCAAGCCTTTTGAAGACAAGTAAAGATCAAATATGGATCGAGGGTTAATTCAGACTGGCTTTTAAGTGCTGTTCCTTGAAATCCTTTCGTTTCTCTCTGCCTGAACGCACAATTTTATTAGGTGAGCCCGAGATAAGCAAAATGTACATCCCCCGTTCATTCTATCTTCTTAAGCAAACGATAAGCCGCTGTTTGCCCGCCTCCCCGTGAGCGCCGTTCACCTTTCGTTGACTGCGGCCGTGATTGAGTGCCATGGTGGAAAGCGTCAACATTCATTTCATCCATATTTGATGAGCCAGTGTCTCACGCTCATTACACACAACCAGGGGATGCTTGTAATCAGCATTCACAAACACTCTGAATAATTATTTACCCAGATTGTTGTGTTTATGCATGCATAGAAACAGGTTGATTCTCTTTCTCTCTCCCGCCATCCACGCCCTGTGTTGTTGCTTCCCTGCAGCTATGTGATAAAGAGACCTCTGATTAGGTAATAACAGGACTGATTTCCTGATGTTGTTTTTAATCATTTGGTTTGCTCGGGCAGCCTCCTGATTTGTTAAGCTAATGTTATTGGTTCCTTCCACTGAGAATGTCTGTCACCACTCCCTAAATAAACTAATATGGAACCGATCCAGCATCCAGAAGCCTATTAGCCAGTTTTCTGGACAGCAGACTCAGACTGTTGCGATACTTCATAGGATCTCGTGAGTCTCCTTTCTACCAATTGCAGGCAGGATGCGGAGTTGCGTAATAATCTAAAACGATCTCATTATATGCTGTCAAGTAGCGTATATCAGGCCTTTGGCTTCTCTCAGCTGGGGAGCGCAGATAAAAGTCCAAACGCTCTTTATGCAAAGTGCAGTCTGTCATTCGCCAGCATGAAGTAAGCAATGCAACAAAGCAAAAAGGTGCACTTTTCATGTGGCAGGCAAAATGTCTGCTGTCCTGTCTGTGAACTTATTTATTCCCCTGCTGGTGCTTTAGCTATGCAAAGAGTAGCGTGGTTTTGGCTGATGGCTACAGCGATGCATTAAAACCGTGGCCACCAGGCCGGCTCTCCATGGAATACACTGCAGCTGAAGTTCAAATGGGATGGCTAGTCAGGAGTTCATCGGGAAGCCATTAGTCCATTAACCTGCAATTAACATGCGGAAGGAAACAAGACACTGCCAATGTGGGGTAAACATTTTGGACTGGCGAGCACTTATGTATAAATACGTAGTAATACCTTGTGGAGTTATGGAATATTGTGCTAATTTTGTAGCATTTAGCCTACAAGTACGTTTGCGTGTACTCGCGGGCTTGTTTGAACGTATTTGTAGTATGTTCAAATGTATTTCTCCCAAAAATGTTTATTTGAAATGTTTTAAGTGTCCCAAAGACGTATTTATATGTTTTTTGTTTTTTAATGCTATAGCATACAGAAGGCTTTGATGCAACCTCTCAACTGCAGAAACGGGTGAAACAATGGTAGTAATTACAAAAACGGTGAGCAGGTGGCAGCAGAGTATAAGAGATCAACCAGGGCCATGATGAAAACAACCTGATTTCCCCACAATTCTAAGCAGATTTGTGAATAATGATGAAATTTAGCTATATTCTAATGCTAATTGCTGCAAAACAAAAACAGATAGAAATATACTTTTTTTCCTGATGATTTTCTTTTGGTAGGTTCCATGTTTTTACAGCAAAAGAACACAATATTCTTTGGGCCTTGCAAAATCAGCCAAAATCCAGTAAAATAGCCGGGAGCGAAGGCGGTTGTGTCAGTGAAAATGGCTGGGAGTGAATGAGTTAAAATTTGTAAAATGTAATCACCAGTCAAAAAAAAAGTTTACTCCACATTGGCAGTTCCATGTGACCATACAAACATGACATTGATATTTTTACACGTATTTACTGTCACAGTTCAAAGCCTCTGAATGAGCTGCCATATTTGCTCCTTTATTTCAATAATAATAACTCGTTGCTGGTCTGGATTCCCACATTGTTTCCAAACTCCCACAGGCAGGCAACAGCGATTAGCACATCCAAGTGGAGTGAATCTCCAAAGAAACAAACTCCTCTTCACTTGAGTGAAAAAAGCCAGAGTTTGGAATTTCAAGTTCTTTTGCCCGATGGTTTGCGGAGGCCGGAGAGCGTTTGGTGGGCTCGTGTCGCATCTCGCCTGTTGGTGCGTCGTCTTTGTCCGTCGGCTTGTGTGGCTCTTGAGATGTGTGAGTGCAGCCAAAGAGCTGCATTAAAGTTGCAACTGCTTTTAGATGCCCGAAGTCCCTCTTTTGAATTATGGAGGAGTTAGGCGCGCGCGTACGTGCGTGCATGCGGCACCTTATCCCAGTAAGAAGAGACAATGGAATACACTTTGCAGGAATCTTTGTTTTTTTCTCTTCATTTTTCTTTCCTTTATAATCCTTTTAATGGACATGGTGAGGACATACGTCAAACTAAAAGCAAGTGAAATGCAGCGGTGCCTTGAGATACAAGTTTAATTTGTTTGTAACCTCGCCATTAATCTGTTACTGCCTCACTAATAACAGCAAAAAAAAATTGTTATTGTTTCTTTTTATGACAAATAATAACACTGGGTCTATGATGCTAATAACCAGGACAATAGTCAACAAAGCTAAATAAATCCTGAATGAAACAAAATAAATGCTTAAAAAAAAACCCTACTTTTAAGTATGAATGTTAGGGGTGTGCATTTCTCCACAAAAGACGATTTAATTCGGTTTTTGATATGCACGGCGAGTAACGATTCAAGGACAGTTCGATTTGAAAGTGGAAGTTGATTAAAGGGTTATTATGCGTTTTTCATTGTGTGTTAGCATTAATTATTACTAGGGATGTTCGATACCACTTTTTGTCAGACCGATACCGATACTCAGACCTTCAGTACTCACCGATACCGATACTAACTGCCGATACCAGTAGTACATTTTGACAAATAAAAAAAAAATCACTAAAAGATATTTTTAAACAAATATATTTCCTTTAATTTTGACGAAAAAAATAAAAAACAGCACAGTCACTCTTCAATAGTCTTAACGCTCAAAATAAAACACAAAAATGCTCTTTTAGTTTAAGATTCACAATTTTGAAGTATTTCCAAACCGGTGAAGTTTTTGTGAAAAACTGCTGCAAGCTAGCGCCGGTTACAGGCAAGGAGGACTCACTTAACGTCTTCCCCCTCTGCCATCGGTCACTTGTACTCGTCTGCGTCACGAGTACTCGAGTACTTGAAAAAAGGCTGGTATCTGCCCGATACCGATACCTGGTATCGGTACTCGCCCATCCCTAATTATTATCATTAAGCTAGTAGACAAAAGTCCAAGCATGTGTTTTTTTTTTTTTTAAGTACACACATGTAATTCCACTAGCTTGATGCTTATTTTGACACTAAACTTCAACTACGAGTAGCATAAAACAGCATGAAGCCTCTATTTTTTTTTAGAAGAAGAATTGTTTGCAATAAATCGATGAAATGACTACTTGTCTTGACATTTTATTTAGACAAACATATTCTACCACAACATCAATGTTTTTTTGTTTTTTTTCGCCACTATTTCTCTCCTGCGCTTTCTCTTTCAAGCAGACGTGAAGTGACATCAGACACCTATTAAATATTTGATGTCACTCCCTTAGCCCTGTGGAAATAATGGGGGCTATAAAAGCCATCACTTCCGACCAGCAATAGTGTAGTGCATGTACTTCTGCTACCAAGGACATTGTTTGGGCAGATTCCTTATTTTCTTGATTATTATTTCTTTGCCCTAGATTCGACATTCATGTCCCGAAATAATCGCATCTCCAATTCCAGCCCACACGTTTTCTTTTTTTTTCCTTTGGTGCAAAGCTGCCAACATTTGCAACAGAAATGTTTTGCTTCAGCCACTGAAATTCAAGGTTAGTTAATTTATTTAAATTTCGGATTGGAGTTTTAAACGGACAAAAATGGCGAGTCTCGGCCTCCGCTGATCGAAACGGCCTAGGGCACATGTTTCAAACATTTATTTTAAAAAGACTAGCGTTTTTATGCAAACATTAATGAAATAACTATGCCATTAAATATTAGACAATAACACATCACACAGAAGAAAGTTGCTTGTTTTGCACCTAATTTCAATTTATAAATGTCTTGTTTATCTGGCTGGAGTCTGTTATTTTCAACTTTTTCCATAAAAAGCCTACTTAAGGACTCTCATAGCATTTATTCCAAGTACCTCTTGATTTCCTTTTCTCACACTGACCAATCAATATCTAATGGGCGCTAATACAAAAGCAGAGCGTAAAGCACACACGGCGTGTGCCCAATCAGCCGCTTTACTTTTAAATCAAATCTGCTTCCAATGCTCCTTGCGTCAGATGCTTAAAGACACGCAGAGAAGTGTTGCGCGCATGAGATTTTTGTATTTATTGTTAGCTTAAAGTGGGGTTGCAATCAGCCAACTGTAACGGCTGCCCTTTGCGAACACCTCAAAAGCGGCGGCGTGATTTCCACACAGCACGCCGCTTCTCATTGACTCCCACTTGACGAAGTCAGCCGCGCACCGCCGTTTTATTTTGATTGCTATTCGAAAGAGTGCGGCAGGTTGACAGTGTGAATATAATCTGCATGTATTGACACACTGGACACAATGGATACATACCTCAATAACCATTGATTAGCTCCAGGAAAATCCGATGTAAAAACTTTGATTTCTTTATGTATGATGCATCGAAGCTGTCACACAGAAATGCTAATGGAACTGTCTGTCAAGTCAAATCGCTGACAAACACGAATAGCGTTTCAATCTATTCACAAAAGAGGCTGCAAAGAGGGTGCCATGGCAACCGTTAAATGATGTGCCTGTAGTAATAGTCCGTCTACTCAGGGCCGAGTGCATCTCTTTAGTCCAAAAAGTGAATATAGAAGTTGTTTTTGAAACAGGTTTTGTCATTTCTATTTTGTGCTGTTATGTGCAAAGAGTGTCAATGTGTGTTTTAGAACACCTGCACACTGAAGGTAAAATACACACAAAAAAAGGCTCGTAAATCACTCTGCTGTTTTTTTTTTTTCTTCCCCCCTCTGCCTGTTATGAGGCACCGCACGTCCCGCAATGGCCGCCTCTCATTATTTATGATGGCCTCCGCCTGTTGCCGCCCTGGCGAGCTGTCAGCCGCCACCTGACGCTAATGCACGGAACGCCGCTCGGGTGGATACGCCGGAATAAGCGTGCAAATTATCAGAGATAAGTTATAGAAATAGATTCCTCCACTTGTGTTCTTGTTTTATGCACATTTGTGGGCAAAGTTTGATGTTTGATACCACTTTTGACCATTATCTTTCAGACCGAAACTGCTTTAAATTACCGTATTTTCCGTACTGTAAGGCGCACCTAAAAGCCTTCATTTTTTTCAAAAGCTGACCATGCGCCTTATAATCCAGTGCGCCTTATTTATGGATCAATATTGAGCCGCAACAGGTCTCGCTGTCAAGACGCTATCGGTGACCTTACACGATCGGTGACGCGCATGCGCAGAAGCTCCCACCATCTTGGATCGCTAGCTAATACTTTACCTTAGAGGAAATAATAAAACAGCTGTTTATTCATTTTGGGAGTGAATGGAGTTGTCAGAAAGCTGGTTTGTAATCTATTAATAAAGTTTGACTGACCTATCTGACTGTTTTGTTGACATTCCCTTTAGCGCAGCACCATCTAATGGATGCATAACGTAACCCCAGCCTCTACTGTAGCGCTTTATATATGGAACATTTTTTTAAATATGTCATTCATTGAAGGTGCGCCTTATAGTTCGGTGCGCCTTATATATGGAAAAAGTTTTACAATGTGTCATTCATTGAAGGTGCGCCTTATAGTGCGAAAAATACGGTAATGACAATTTTCCATTCTTCTGATTTATATTTGGCCGCCGTCTGCTCTGAAAGAGTAAACGTGCAATAAACTTAGTAAGATCATGGATGGACAAAAACGGCTTGATCAAAGATTACAACACGTCTCAAACAGACAGAAGAGAGGATAAGAAGGGGGATACACTGTAGCACTTGAGTAATGAACCCATTTCATCGACAGTAGCCGCCGATGTGTCCGGCGTCGACGCCGCCGGCGGGACAACGTCGCCGAAGAGATAACGAAACCCCGCCGAGGTAACTGGCGGCTGTGTGGGACTTCAAACCCAAAGCACTTTGGAGTTTGTGTATTTTGCGCTTTTGCCGCTCGCTCCTCCTCGCCCGCCTTCCCCTTCCCCTGGCGGTGACATTTTCCCAAGTCGTGTGAAGCCATGAATGACAACGAGGGGGCTCTTTGGAGTGCGTGTCGGCAGAGTGGCCTGCCGGAGCGAGATAAGACGAGGGGAGGCCGCCCACGCGCACGCTCACGCCCTCTCACATGCACGTCGGCCATGTTGGGGGGGTGGGGGTAGAAAGCAGTCGGGATGTTTGATACACCCTTCTTTTTTTTAATTCTACAGACTTTTGCTACAGAAAATGGCATCGAACAAAATGGCAGCGACGATGATATATATCAATGATGGGCAACTTAAATGCTGGAAGGGGCCACAATTTTTCTCTGTTTGAAGGAAACAATTAAATAACAATTGACTGTAAAAAGGTCTGTAAAAATGACAATTCAAAACTGCTGCAAAAGAAACTTAAATTAAGTTTAATTTTTTTTAACTCGCTTAAAATTTTAATGTTATTGAAGCACTGTTATGAGGCCGTCATGTTGTTGTCTAGGAGTTCACTTGACTTGACTTGACAGTATAATATTAGGTGAAAGTAAACGTCTGCCATTTAGTGGTGAATAATGAAATTACAACTTAAACTCTCTCTCTCTCTCTCTCTCTCTCTCTCTCTCTCTCTCTCTCTCTCGCTTTC